>NC_142596.1:21934890-22240137 GCF_965207765.1 Zootoca vivipara
GATCTCCATAAGCAGACTGTCAAAAATCTAATAGGACAAGAGGGGGGGGGAGTGAAAGAACCAGGCTAGGATTTATCTTTGATTCCTCCCCCCACTGCTTGAAGGAAATATTCTCTACCTTAAAATTGTCACATTTTGTCATCCTGATAGATCTTAGAGGGACAGAAATCATTACTAAAAAGGGGGAGAAAAGAAAAGAATACATACCAAAATCCCATGAATATTGCTTAGCAGTAATCTGTGTTCTCCCTGCTAGCAGATTGGGGGGTGGGGGCACCAATCCTGCAAGGTGCTCCCCAAATTTTCAAGGGGGTGGAGAGGCTCCCCTATGAAGAAAGATTGCAGCGCCTGGGACTTTTTAGTTAAGAGAAAAGGCAAGCAAGAGGCAACATGATAGAAGTTTGTAAAATTAGGCATGGCATGGAGAAAGCAGATAGAGAAAAGTTTTCCTCCCTCTCTCCTAACACCAGAACTCATGGACATCCATTGAAGGTGAGTGCTGGAAGATTCAGGACAGATAAATGAAAGTACTTATTCATGCAGTGCGTAGTTGAACTATGGAACTCATTCCCACAGGAGTTGTGCCATGGGCCTCTGGTTGTCACTGTGAGAATACGGACTAGATCAGGCATAGGCAAACTCGGCCCTCCAGATGTTTTGGGACTACAACTCCCATGATCCCTAGCTAACAGGACCAGTGGTCAGGGATGATGGGAATTGTAGTCCCAAAACATCTGGAGGGCCGAGTTTGCCTATGCCTGGACTAGATGGACCATTGGCCTGACCCAGAACACTCTTCTGTTTTTCTGCTACATTAGTTGAGTGCTTGGAGCTGTAAGACCCTATAGGCAATCATAATGAGATACTTGGACTATCAGCCTGGCCTAATATAAGACAGCTTCTTATGGTCCTAACTTCCTTGAAATTAACTTGAGAAATTCTCCCCAGCTTGAGCCAAACAGTGTCAGAAGGAAACATGGGACCAAAGAGCAGAAAGAAATAGAGCTAAATATTTTCATCTCTAGTACCACACCAAGACTGTTACTTTGCTAAATAGCACATATGCGCCATGAAATTTGCATGCCAACATCCAAAGAAATCTTACTAGACTTGTTGAAACGATTGTTTTTACTTCAAAATGCTTCTTTTCTTGCTATTCTTGCCCCCTCATACAGGATCCTCCACTCTGGCTCTGAATTTTGCCTTGAAGCAGAATCCAACACACTGCTCATAGCTGTCAAGTTTTCCCTTTTCTCGCGAGGAAGCCTATTCGGCATAAGGGAATTTCCCTTTTTTAAAAAGGGAGAACTTGACAGCTATGACACTGCTACCATAATCACAAACTCGAAGGTGTGTTTTAAACTTCATGGTTGATATCCAATTTACCTAATGAAAATTACCATCATCTCCCCCTACCCCTTCTTGGTAGTCTGATTTCTGTGGTCAAGCCTCTAGTATTTTCTTTCCCATTGACCAGATGCTGAGTCTACCTTTAAGCAGCTTACACAAAATACAACCCTATTGGGATGGTGGTTTTGTACCAGCTCTTCAGCTCTGGCTAGCTCTCTGCACTGAGGTGCAAATAGCCGCATCACTGTTTTCCTTTCAGAAATAGCTGGAGGTGCACCTCTCTCAGAAGACTTTTGGATGCAGCTATCGATGACTGAATGAATGATTTGACATGGCTGCTTATTGTGAATATAGCAGGATTTTCAAAGGGCTATTTTGTTATGTGTATATGTTGCTTATTATGTTACTGTGCTGTAAACTACCCTGTGTGCATTTGGCAAAGGGTGGTATATCAATATCTCAAATAAATCAATGAGAGAGAGAGAGAGAATATCTCAGGTGGAAATGCAAGAAGGGATTTTTAAGAATGTCTGGTGCTTTAAAAAACACCTTTTGTGTTTGCATCTGAGACATCACCTCTCTATCTTTCTTTCCATCTATGCATATGCTTGTATACAACACACATGCATATTCAGGCAACTGGAAATGCCTCTTGAAGAGAGCCCCTATTTATTTTAAGTGATCTGGTATGGAAGGCCTTCAGGTGCCACATTTCAAATCACATGAAATTATAACTTTGCAAGAGCTTTCTCCCATGGGCTCAACTACTATTTCTTAAAGGCTTAAAATAGGACACCAGCCAGAGGGGAATTTTCGACTCTCTGAAAGGGACTCCCCCCCCCCCCCAGTTATGATGACATATTTGATCTCTTCCCCCCCCCCTTCCCTCAAAACATTCTTGGAAAATTTTTATAATTGAGGCAATGTCTATTAAATCTGCAGCCCTTTTCCTCTCATCCCCCCCCCCCCCGCTTCCTGGTACCGTGTTCAGCATTTGAGATTTCTTCATCTTTCAATCTCGGCCAGTCTCTAGAAAACAGAGAAAATGTATTGATTCTGAATAACTTACTCTGTTCTGGTAAAGGCAGGCACACACACATTTATATAATTCATACAGAGATGATTTCTCCTCAGGACACTTTCCTAAAAGCTGGCTCGCTGATTCTGTATTATCACTGTTTTCAACGTTAATTAATCTGCTTTTCAGCTCATCTCAGTTTCAAACAAAAATTTTGGCATCTTCCTTAGTCTGTTTAAAAAATTGCCCAAAGAACCCAACAAAATGTAAAAGCAAAAACAAAACAAAAAACCAGTGGTAGAATTTTATTTTTTTTAAAAAACAAATACTAAGGATCTGTGATTTTCTCTTGTGGACCAAATCCTATTAAAATGTTGCCTTCTGTAAATATTCCTCAATATTAATATTCTGTCAATATTAACCTGAAGTGAAATCTAGCAGGGTGTAGATTTCACCCTGAGAAGTGGGTTCTCTCCAATCAAAACCCTCTTTGATTCTCTTGAAATTCATCAAGTGCTTCTCTGAAAATTATGTTTAAGTGAATATTTTGAGGAGGCGGTGAAAGTTAACACAAACAAAACAGGTGAAACTGTTAAGAGATCAACACAGTCAGTTTTATAGATATTAAAGGGGCTTTGAGAATAACAAAATCTGTTCATATTTCTAAAGAAAATATAGGTCAGTGTCCCAATTCAATTTTCTTGGAAAGACTAGTCTGCAGTTGTGGTCCTACCACCAAAAAGTCCCTGTTTCAGACAGTCCAAGAAAATTGGTGGCACCTGGCCTCTAATATTAGCCCCACCCCCTCATTTCTCTCTTTGAAAAAAATTCTTTTTAAGGTGTTAAAAAAGTATAACCATGTTGAAGTTGCTAGACCTACACTTTGGGGGTGCTTGCATATATATTAAAGTGAACATGTTCACAAGTCGCTTTCAGATCTTCAAACCCCAGCAAGCACAACTCCATATATCTAGGACATTTACAGTTTTACCACATCAGAAGGAGGCTGATATTCCCATTTCCACAGACCAAGGACACCAGTCATACTTCCAAATGCACACAACAGAACCCTCTTTTTCTTTCAAGAAAAAATGCAGTATACTGTATAGTCTTACATAAATTCAGCAATGATTGTAGATAAAAATGCACACAACAGAAAAAAGTGGTATTAAATTACAGGGAATATAATGTATTCTTGATGTCCTGGGTACTAAGAGATGCTTAAAAACACACACACACACACACACCTGAAACTGTTCACAATAGTGAGGAGCAGCGGCAATCCTCAAAAGAGGGATTAGAAAGAACATCAAAAGGCAAGATCTCCAAGCCTCATTCACACACGCATGTACACAAATTTAATTTCTGAGGTACATGTGTGAACTGACCCCATTCAAACGCAAGTGGTCGAAGTGACACAGAGAGACATGAACCATTCTGACTTAGATCTGAGAGAGACTGCTGGTATTTGCAAGCCGTTCTTTGGATGCTTTTTTATTATTTTTTTTAAAAAAAAGGAGGAGGAGGAGGAAAGAATTAGAAGTTTACAAAATGTGTGAAGATTCTTTGTGAACTGTAGCAATAAAAAATCATGGCCATAAAGGAGAAGAATTGCAACTAGGGTAGAATATGAACAAAACCACAATGTTTTGAAAACAGATACCTTGTCCTAAGTGGCAGAAAGGAAAGGGGTGTCTAATAACTAAATGGCATTCCTGTTGTTGCTGGATAGGAGTTTCTGTGGAATGAATGAAAACCCAGCTATCATTTGATGATGCGGGAACCTCTCATGGTAGTTGAATTGAGGTCCCTTGTTCAGAAGCAGTATAGCGCTGGATTACAAGTCCTGGAGGCAGTTATAACTTTCCATTGCTCTTTATGCTCTGGATGCCTCTGTAAGCATGATGATGGTCACATGTGATCCAGGAAAACAACCCCATGAGGTGATTTATTATTATTATTATTATTATTATTATTATTATTATTATTATTATTATTTTATCTGATCAGGCACACACTTTCTCCTCATCTCAGTTATGAAATCACCAAAACAGAGATTAACATGACTGCCGAATCTTTAGCTCAGCCGAAAATGGGAAGTACAGAATTGCAAAGAATCAGGGAAGTTCTGAGACTCTTCGTCTTTTGCTACTCATTCCCTTCTTCTGCCGTTGTTGGTTCTAAAGACATTTTGCACGAACTCCTGTGTTAATCAGTAGGGAGGGAATGGCACTTTGCACCTGCTTAGCAACATCATTTTCTTTATCATTGCTTACACATTCCTAGGTTGAGGTGCTGGGGCTAAGCATCAATTGGCCCCAGCTGAAATTATGCCAAGAAAACGCAATTTAAAATAAATCTCTCAGTGCTTGCAAAATGTGGTGTGTGGATTTCACCCCTTCTTTCCGGGAATGATGTTATGATCTCTCTCTCTCTCTCTCTCTCTCTGTGTGTGTGTGTGTGTGTGTGTGTGTGTGTGTGTGTGTGTGCTGGTGAAGGAAATGGCCCTTTATTTTCCCTAAACCGATTTGCCACATTGGATTGTGGGAGGTAAACAGTTAAGGCTTCATGAATAAAAGCCTATGTTTCAGATTCTTATTCTATATATATATATATATATATATATATATATATATATATATATGGGATAAGAAGTTTATTCTTTTAAAGAGCCAACTTTTCAGGGTTAAAACCTTAGGAAGTTATGCTGAGGTCATTGGTTTTATTCTCCCCCCCCCAAAAAAAACCCCTCTGAATCATTTCTAAACACGTAAAATCTTCCTGTGCTCCAGAGGCTAATTTGCAGAAATTCATCCCATTTCATGGCATCAGAGAGAGAGATTTCTGAAGCATCGGGGTAAAATAATAATAAAAAAGGCTGTTCACAGAGCTAGGGGGAGGGTCAGAAGGCCAAACCTTGTGGAGAGGGTGTTGAGGGGGCACTGCAGGGTGCTGTTTGAGGGACTCGAGTGTGGAAGGTGGAGGCCAGGGCTTCGCTTGCTATGCAGAGCCCCCAGTGATTCACCCTTGTGACACAGCCACAGACAAGGAGGCGGGTTCTGCAGCTCTGAGGCGAGAGCGGTGACCAGAAATCTGGTCTGTGGTCTGAGAGGAGGGCTGGATTGCTCTGGCTGATCCCTTCCAACTCTCGGCATAAAAGCTTTCTTGACAATTAGGCTGAGGATGCAAGGAGAGGATTTTAACTTGGAATGCCTGACACAGCTTCATTACTGAATGCTATGACTCATTTTAGTTTGGGAAAGGACAGCCGTATTGATTTGTTAGTTTGTGCTTAGCAGGGTGCAGCCGGCAAAACATCAGGATAAGGTCTCGATCCAGGGTGGGCTATTGACATGACGGTTGTTTTGCTGTTGCTGGTTGTTGTTGTTTAAATGAAAAGGAACATAAAGAAAAGCCAGATAGCTTGAAATTCTGAGTTAGGAGGATTTTTCTCTCTGTGTGGTTCTTTTAGCCGGAGATGTGTAGATTTTGCTTGGTAAAACCTTTAGTGTTTTGGTTTGGGGCGGATTAAAAAAAAATGTTTTAAAAGCATTGCACTGGTTTTAAAACAGGAAACTCACACCCACAAGCTGATTTTTAAAGAAAATGGCAAAAGCACAAGACTTTGAACATGTTAAACCCAAACTTAACACCTCTAACTTAACACCAAAATTATTCTTTTTAAAAAATACTCTTTTTTTGCATGTAAACAGCTGTTAATTTTTATTTGTATTTTTTTTAAAAAAATGTATTCCAACATATTTTTACTTGTGCTTTTCCCTTTGTGATTCTGAAGATCTCTTGATGTAACATTTTGGAAGCCTAATTTTGAGAAGGCTTTTTTAGAAGAAAAAAATCATTCTCCATAGAGTAGCACTGATCACAACACAAATTGAAGTAAGAGATGCACCCCAGTTTATTTTTCAAGATTAAATTATCAGAACGTTAGCATATATATATTTGTAGTGCCTCTCCAAATGTGAAAGGCACTTACTTTGTGGAAAGAAAAAAGTGCACATTTCCCCCCTCCCAATATTTATAATTTGAAATGAAAGCAATAGAATCCTGTTATTTTGAACAGCTCTCGAGCTATGTTTTGTGCAACACTGCTTTAATTTTGAGGAGTAAGAGTGAAAGTTATTAACTTCAAAGTCTCTGAGCTGCAAATGTTCTTTGATCTCAAATTCCATCAAATTGCAGGTCAGCTTGAGTAAGGTGCTGTCCAATTTCATTACATTCTCAACCACCGAAAAAAGAGAGAAGCTTTTGCAGGTTTTCATAAACTAACTCTGGGAATTTAAGGAACACCCCCCCCCCTCCAAAAAAAAAGAGTGTCAAATTGCACAACCTTCCAAGGAGTACAAAGTGTTAGAATAAAGACAGGATTCCCATCAACAGCATCCGTAAGGATAAAACGGAGAATATTTAGGAGCCTCCGTTAGCAGCGGTTAAAACTTGCTTAATTTTAGAAGCGGTTGGTTTCAGAATACATAAATATTATATGGGGAAGCCAATATTATTTTCACATTGTTATTGCAACTGTCATGGTGGTGCGCAATTTATTATAGTTAAAAACCCACAAAGATCATCCTTCTTCCCTCTTCCAAAGAAGAAGCAAAAATGAAGGGAAGGGGGAAGAGAAAGAAATGAAAACCGAAAAGCTAGAAGCATTCGTCTTTCATTTTATGAGACAAAGAACCTTTACATTTCCCTTGTTACTGACTGTATCAGAAGGTGGGAGGTCCACACTGTGAACTGTGTCAATGCAGAGAAGAAATTAAACTGCAGTAAATTGGGGAGGGGGAGCTTTTGTCTCAAACTTAGAGGGGGAAAGTGTCTGTGTGCGTATTTGATCTTGACTCAAAGGGTTGCTCCTGCAGATTTGCCTGTGCAAGACAGATGGCAGTGTAACCCAGCTAGTAGGGGAAGCTGCCTTCTCTCCCTCTGGGTCTAACTCCTATTATCCACTTGTAAATTAACCTGTCAATTTATCAATCAACACCATCTTGATTCTCCCCCTGTTCCACTGCCCAGCATTGCAAGTGAATTTGCCTCGTAAATAACTGGGAGCTGCATGTTTGTTAGTCTTGTGAATGAGTTTATTATCACATTGATGACTGCTATGAATCACTAATGCTGCCCGTTGCCTGATAAGCTGGGGGTGGTGGTGGTGGGTGGAAGGAGTTACATACAAACATATTAGTTGAAACTAGTTGGAAGATAAAAGATATGGGGGGGGTAGTAAAGCATTGTCCCATTTGGGGTGGGGGCAACAAAGGAAAATAAACAGATTCCACCCCCACCCACTCCAAAAAGTTTTGGCTATGGTTGCTATTTAGATGTAGAAGCTTGCTTCTGGAAAATTGGAAATGAACATTCAATTTTATTAGACTGGTGTGTTTTCTAAAACCAAACTTTAGAGAACCTGCATACTTTCTGATAATGCAACAAGTCTTTCTTTCTTTCTTTCTTTCTTTCTTTCTTTCTTTCTTTCTTTCTTTCTTTCTTTCTTTCTTTCTTTCTTTCTTGTTGAGTGGATAAGTAATGCCATCAAAACAGCCTAATAATGGAAAGAAAAAAAGCCAGCTGCTCAGTAGTACCTTTCACAAAAAAATGAATATTTCCACTCCACTTTTGTTATTGGATCAGTTTACATTTCTTAAAGCTCGTTTGATAAATGAAGTTCTTCAGACGGGCTTAACTTCATTCTGAGTTGAGAAATTTGAAACACACGGCTGCAACTTAACAAATATCTACAGAAGCATATCGCTTTGTTAGAATATTTGAAAACCTGGTACTGTATAAGACTTGCTCTTTCTTTTCTCTTTCTCATCAATCAAAGCGTGCAGATATTTTGTAAGACAGAGGTGGGGGAAAACTCATAATATTATCTTAATTATAACAAAAGTGAAACATCTGTCTTAAATTATTGGTGTTATAGGCTATATATAATCTGTCTCTCAATCTTTATTCTAACAATTATTTGTGCTTTTGATTTGCAATGTAATATATATCATGTGAACATCTAGCAGACAGTAACCCCCCAAATACCATCTTCCTATAGCAGAAGTTCTCAATGAGATAGAAGACACCATTCGGATTGAATATGAAATCCACATGCATTTTATTTCTTAGGTTTAGTCTACAGGAAGAAGTTGGAGAATATATCAAATCTGTTTTATCAAGGAGCAACACATGAAGGACTATAGACAGAAACTTGTGTTGGGGTCTGTTCTAGAATGCTAAACTGAATTATACACAATAATTTGCTGTTATTTTGCTTATTCTTTTTCACCCAAATGCTATATATTTTCTAAACAGTATTTATACTTGGGTAGTTTTCACTCAAAATTACTCCTAAATGTACTGTTGAAAGTGATAGATTTCTTCTTCTTTTTAAGAGAAAAATAAAGACTTCTGAAAGCTTTTTCCTAGTATACATTTTCAACAACAACACACACCCTTCTTTGCTGAAAAGGAAATTATATGCATTTGCAAATCTCTCTACTCGTTAGTAGGTTTCTTCTGCAGAATAATGCAAATAAAATCTTCATGCTGATGCCTTTCCCAGTCAATTTGGCTACTTAATGCTTTTTAACCAGGTTTCAAACAAATCCATAGCAATGTCCTAAGTGCTCTAGAAAATGTTGTGTCATTGTTTTTAAAGTAATGCAAGATTACCCGCCACACACACACTTTAACTATTTTGGCAGTTTTGTTTCCTCTCTCCTGCTAAGTCCACACAATTTTCTCCACTGTTTACATGCTCAGGCAACAGCTATAGAAGCAGGTGTGGGGATTTGTCGCGCTGTAGAATCTCCAGCACAATTAAGGTAACAGAACGGGATTATGCTGGACATTGTTGTGGCCTATATATCATTGGTGGGAAAGTAATGGGAAATGAAATTATTTGTTAGAATGCAATTTAGGGAACCTGATAGGTTGTCCATTTTATTCAATTTATAATTAAGATAGTGTTTAAATTTGAAATGAATTCTATATATGCATGTTCAATAGGGGAGAGCCCAACAATAAGAGTGGATTCACATCTCATTTTATCATAAATTGTGTAATAAGCGATAAGGTAAAAACCAGGGCGACTATCCTTCCAGCAAAAATGAAAGAGAGCGACCTCAATTGCCCTAATTCATTCTGCTTTTTCTTTCTGCTTTTTTTTTAAAGGTCTCTTCATTTTCCCTCTGTTCACATTATTAGCTTACACATGAGTGCATTATTAGCAAGTAACAAAGCCAAACGGGCCCAACATGGAAGGAGTTGGAGATAGGGTTCCCCCACTACAGCTGAAAGGTATTCGTGTTTCGTTTGTTGGGAGTTGCAAAAAAAGAGGGGGAGAAATAGTTTTATTGCCAATAAGGGACAATGACCTCTCTCTTTCAACATGCTTGGTGGTTGGTCTTTTGAGGGGAGAGGAGAGAGAGAAAATACTGGGGGGGGGGGAATGCAACATCTGGTAATTTGTGTTACTGAGCTTAGCCAGGGTCTTAACGATGTAAGCAGATTATTTCTTTAAAAAGAGAAAGAATGAACAAAAAACAACAACAACAAAATCCGGAAGACTCAATGAACTATTTAAAGTTATTAGCCGGTGAATTCGAAAGCTTCAGAAAACTCTTTCGAGATTGGTTGCGGTTGGAAAGGTCTTCTTTTGGGGGAGCTTTTCACTTTGCTAAAAAGGGGGTTCAAGCAGCTTTTAAATCTGGTGCTCCCTCCTAGTGATCTGTTCACATCCCTTTGTAGCCCACTTTCATTGGAGTGTGATTGGGTTTTTTTACCATCTCCCAATATTTCATGGAGCAAATTGCAGGCACTCTAGGCTGCAATTATAACACCCCTCTTTCCCACCCAGGAGTCCCATCTCAGAGGCCTCCCCTCCAAAATGCAAGTATGAATTGCAGAAGGCTCTTTATTTGCATGTATAGTGTTTATTTACTTGGTATAAGCCTGCCATGCACAGGTTTGAAGGCAAAGAAAATGCTTCTTCATTTGGGTCCAAGATATGCCTGAAAAGTATCATTGTCCTATAAGTTCTCTACAGTTCAAAATGATCTTCACCAGCTTTAGTGTGCAAAGGGGGCTGTGTGTGCTGCCTTAATGTTCATGCACACTCAACAACATGCACAGGTGCTACAGACACAGTGTATACAGGGACAGGGAGGAAGTGTATTTTGTTTGCATTTTAACGTAAACCTACTGAATTTCCCAAACCAATAGTGAGCCAAAATGCAATTCTTCTCTGAAAGGATCACTTCTCCAGGTGCTGTGATGCCCTTCTCAAAAAAAAAAAAGTGTACAAAAAACCATAGATTAGGGGAAGGGTTGGGCAACAGTGTGTATATGGATGAAAGCAATATACAAAAATGCACTGTTTACAGAAACTGATTGGGGGAAATGCCATACGGTAAGATAAAATGCACACACAAGTGTGTTTTTGTAAAGAAAAAGAAGTTTAAACTTAAGAATGAGAAGCAGGAGACCCTGAGAGAAACTGAAACTGACAGAGCTATATTTCTATATCTATACACACACGCAGAGAGAGGGGGAAACGGAGGGGGGGGGAGAGAGAGAGAGAGAGAGAGAGAGAGAGAGAGAGAGAGAGAGAGAGAGAGAGAGAGAGAGAGAATCTCTTTAGATTTGGCACACTAAATCCCAGAGACAGTGTTTGCTTGCTTGCTTGTTTAAAAGTTGGTAGAATTGATGAGTGAAGAAGGAAGCACTTTTGTATCTTTTAAAGGAATTTCTCTCAGTTGAAATATTTCAAGGAAAACCACTTCAGTGTTTTTTTTAATATATGTTGACTCTTTGGGGGGGGGGGTTGCACAAATTCAAACTCCCTCTCCTTCTCTCTCCCCCACCCCTCTTCCTTTAATCAGAAATGCAGTGCCTGAAGTATCCACTAGGCTTCATTGTTCAAATAATTAGGGAACAGATGAGGCATTTTTCTCATGCAATATGAACTGTCAAAATAATGGAAAGGGTTACGGGCACCAACCTGTAAGAGATGCAGCAGAATATATGCTTTTCTTTCATATGGAAGTCTTCATCATAGGAACTGAAATTAGGTGAGTTATGACAGCTGTGTGGCCAGTCGAGAAACAGGAGGGAGATATCAGCACGTTTGGTGGGAATCTAAAGTTTAAAGCAGTAGAGAAAATATTGAGAACCTAAGAAGGAACTGCCAGCCAGCCAGCAGCTCAATGAGGACTAGCATATTTTTTGGCTGCAGAATACAATGCATCTTGGGGAGATGGGGAAACACTGAACAGAAGCACTCCACACTACAACATTATGTTGCAGACTCCACTAGCTAACTCTAACTTCTTAAACGAGTTGGTTGATAAGGCTGTCAATGCCTACTAACCCTGATAGTTATCTTCTACATCCACCATTTGCTGGAAACTGCCTCCTGGGATCATGCTGTTGCACTTGGGTCCTGCGTTCAGGTTTCCCACAGGCAATGGCTTGACCACAGAGAGCACAGAATATTAGACTAGATGAGTCACTAGCCCAATACAGCAGAATTCTTTTTATCCTCTTAAATGAAATGTGTATATTTGCTTACTAAAGCAAAGTTCCAGGGAGGATTCCAGTTGAGTTCCCATGTTCACCTCTTGCAGCAAAAGTAGCAGAATATGGTGGTGCCTTAAATCAGCTACATCGCTGAATGCAAATGATACATTGGGATAGTAGATTAGTGTCTGCACAAACCTCTACGTATCTTCCATCCAGGGAAGCAAGGCACCCATATGAAAGTTCAAGGACACATTCCAGCCAGGCAAAAACACTCAAGGAGGGTGTGAAGCTGAGTCACTGAGGGGTATGTCTGGTGTGTGTGTGAATGGCCAGGTGAGAATACCAAGGGGCAGATAGAGAAGCACTGAGGGCAGCTTTTAACCCCAGGGTCTGAAGTTCTCTACCCTTGAAATGCATGAAGGAACTACATAAGCTTTCCCCACACTGGTTTCCTCCAGATATTATGGGCCCCAGATCCCATCTTCCACAGACAACATAGCTATGCTCAAAATAAGAGGGGGGACTCAGCACTACATAGCTCAGTTGGTTAGAGTGTAGTGTTGATAATGCTAAGGTTGTACGTTCGATCCCTGTATGGGACAGCTGCATATTCCTGCATTGCAGGGGGTTGGTCTAGTCTAGAAGATCCTCAGGATCACTTCCAACTCTACAATTCTATGATTCTATGAGCCAGAGGAAATGCAAGAGGAACTAGACATAAAATGGGTCCAAATGAGACCAATCCAAGGCTCATCCACACTTCACTTGCCTTGCTGCTTTCCCCCTCAAAAACCCACTCCTTTCCACTGAATCAGAGCAAATGTCAATTGGGCTTTAATTTGGTTCAAACCCACATTGTAGCCACAGGAGGTGCTGATCAAGTGTGTTGACATTGGAATTTGTAAAGATTCCACCCTCCAATCCCCCTGATTACAACAAAGATTGTCAAACTGCAAAGGAATTGTAACTTGAGAAGACATAGAGCAGGCATAGGCAACCTTGGCTCTCCAGATGTTTTGGAACTACAATTCCCATGATCCCTAGCTAACAGGGCCAGTGGTCAGGGATCACGGGAGTTGTAGTTACAAAACATCTGGAGAGCCAAGGTTGCCTGTGCCTGACATAGAGTAAGTAACACAACCTTGGGAAACATTTGAAAAGCACATATGAACTCTACCAACTGGTGCAAGGTAGACCTTTTGAGTAGAAGCACCTTGGTTATGCACTACAACAAAGAGTTAATCTAGCTGTCTTTATAGCAGGCATCCCCAAACTGCGGCCCTCCAGGTGTTTTGGCCTACAACTCCCATGATCCCTAGCTAACAGGACCAGTGGTCAAGGAAGATGGGAATTGTAGTCCAAAATATCTGGAGGGCCGAAGTTTGGGGGTGCCTGCTTTATAGTTTCCTTTACACAAGCTAAAGGCTGCTCTGTTCACCAGGCCATCACACTAGGATGCTGAACTAGATGGGCCATTAACCTGAGCCAGCAGGCTTGTCTAATGCTCTTATGTTTACCTCCCTGGTCTTTGATTGACCGGTGGGCACCTAGGAAGGCTGCAGAGTGTAGACCACTGCTGAGATGATTTATAGAATGAAAGAAAGGACATTTGAGCATCTCAAAAGCCAGGCAAGCCTGACACACCTACACCCCTCCTTATATTTCACCAAAAGTTTTTTTCTTCCCTTTGATAATTTTTTTTTGTAATTATTTGTAATTATTTTTATTAAGGATTTTCTTGGGTTACAAAGAATTCCACCCCACCTATTAATTAATGGTCATGGATGCAGGCTTCATTTATGTAAACGTAAAGGGTAAAGGGACCCCTGACCATTAGGTCCAGTCGTGACCGACTCTGGGGTTGCAGCACTCATCTCACGTTATTGGCCGAGGGAGCCAGCGTACAGCTTCCAGGTCATGTGGCCAGCATGACAAATCCGCTTCTGGCGAACCAGAGCAGCACACGGAAACGCCGTTTACCTTCCTGCTTGGAGCGGTGCCTATTTATCTACTTGCACTTTGATGTGCTTTTGAACTGCTAGGTTGGCAGGAGCTGGGACTGAGCAACGAGAGCTCATCCCGTCGCAGGGATTCGAACCGCCGACCTTCTGATCAGCAAGCCCTGTGGTTTAACCCACAGCGCCACCTGCAGCCCATAACAAATACATAAATATTTATGTATTGTTATGTTTTACTGTAGTTTGATCATCATCTCCCACCCCCCACCCCCCACCTTGGTGAACAACTCAGGAGACAACCCAGTTGTCTCTTGTTAAGAGGTGGCTAATATCTCAGTACTGCTTTGCATGTAGACATTTCCTAGGGCCCAAGGCAGTTTTGCCCCGCCCCCAGTGTCTCAGCTCTGGCCCCTGACTCTTTGCGACATCATGCATGTGACATCAGGCTGTTGCGTTGGGCCCTCTCAATCAGCTTGATAAGATGGTGCCTCCGATCCTTGGCATCTCCAGGTACACTTGTGAGCATCCCTTGTCTGAAACTCTTAAGAGTTTCAGAGCAAACAGTACTGAGCTAGCTGGACCAATGGTCTGACTTTTAATGGGCAGCATCTTAGGTTTCTAAATATGTTAAATATATACTGTCAGGTTTTGTTTTTCTCATGTACCTCAACATCTGGCCATGGTTATGAGAGCTGCTGCTGACGGTGCACGAGAAAACAAGATGTATAATGAGTTCTGTCCTATTAGACTTTGAAACGGAAAACTCTTGACAGTTGGCTAAGAAAATGCAACTGTTGTTTTCAATGGTCAGGAAGAGACTGGAAAGAACATCACACAAGTGGGTGGACTAGAGAAATGGCAAAGCTATATTATTGGGTAACCTCTGGAAATGGTGCATAGCTTCGAGGTAATTCTACCTACACATGTTCTTGCCTACTTAGGAGATGATAAAATGTGAGTGGTAGGTGGTAACTAGGCAGAAATCATTGCATCCTATAGAAACTAACCAGGAACTAGGCCCACTGTACCAGAAAGGATGTGCACTTTATTGTGGCATAAACCATTGCAGGCTGGAGCCCATTTCATAAGAAGAGTAACAACATTGACCCAAGTCTAACGCAGCTGCTTCAGATTGCCTCATGGGTGAGCCAGCCCTGCTGAGTAGTACTAGCACTGGATGCGACACACAGTTTTTAATAAAACTAAGGGAATATTCACAAATATTTGAAATTTCCAGTTTTGCCATACCTAAACCACAAAGACTCTTGTAGGACATTAAAGGCAAGTGAGTCTATCATGGCATAAGCTTTCAAGGACTCATGTCCACCTCATCCCTTCTAGAAGCTTTTTTGACCATGACATTTTGAACTTGTATTCAAAATGTGAAATTCTTCCATAGGGTTTGCAGTTTGAGTGCTTATACTTGTTGCCCCGTTATGACGGTTGGGACGTCTCTTTAGCCATATGGAATCTCATCAAATGTTTGCTTTCGAAAGCCAACAAATTCTAGAGGGGTACCGATGCTAGCCTGCTCCAGCCAAACAGAACCCATGCTCTGTACCCATGTACAGCCTGCTTGTTGACAGCACCCATGCTCCAAGATGCTGCTTGACTTAATGGGGCCCAGCCTTCCCCAGCAGTCTCCTGCTGCTATGGAACAAGGGAGGCTCAGGTCATCCAGGGTCTTCTAGGGAGTGGAGTCCTCAGAGTGAGAAGATGACAGCACCACATTCACATATCCCCAAGATTCCTCTGCTAGCAGCATCATTTGGGCTGGGTTTGCATGTCATTCCTCTTCCTCATCACCACCTGATGAAGAGGAATCTGACTCCTGGTCCCTGACTCCCACAGGAAGTCATGCATCTCTTTAGATCAATTGTGGGGGAGCTTTGGTCCTCCAGATGTTGCTGAACTACATTTTTTATTATCCCTGGCCATTGGCCATGCATGTTGGGGCTAATGGGAATTGTAGCTCAGCAACATGCAGATTGAAATGTTCTCTATTAACACATAGGCCTTCCTTCCGCTAACATCCTTGCCCATCCCAATGATGGACGTTTCACTAGTTTGGAAATAAATTGAAGCACATGACTGGCAGGAGCTTACCATATATTTAACCCACATGGAAATAATACTACTACTAATAATAATAATTAATAATAAGAGGAGGATGCATTTGTATCCTGTAAATTCTGAAACAAAATCCTGCACAGCAGTCCTAGAATTATATGCACTGATTCTGAACTGCTTCAGTTTGGAGAATGACTCTCATCACCAGTTATCACAGCTGATGAATGTGACAGCTATGAATAATCAAAGTGCAGGCTCTCCCTTTTTCACACTACAGCAACCTCCGTTTTCTGAAGTTACTACAGAAAGAATCTGCTTGTGTTGACAAGGATCTTATTCACTGGAGTTTTAGATTGCAGCAACACGGACTTAACTAAGAGCTGGTGCACATACACATTTGCATGGTTAAAGGTATTGATGTTATTCCCCCTGGTCTGCCCAGCTGCATGGAAAAATGACTCTGCAGATTTTGCACCAGGCCCTGGGTGAGCTCTATAGCTATGAAGAGTTCTGTTTGCATTGAGGTCAGGCTGGCACTGGCAAAGTCTCATCAGTGAGTAGGCAATTGCAGACAGTGAACCTAAGGACATAAGTGCCCTGCTGCACTAGGCCAAAAGCCCATCTGGTCCAGCATCCTTTTCTCACAATGGCCAACCGGATGCCTCTGAGAAACCCACAAACAGGACCTGACTACAACAGCCTTCCCTCACTTGTGGTTCCCAGCAACTGGTGTGGTGAGGCCCTCCCGACACTTGGGCCACTGTAGTTTATCTGGATGGTGCAGCTGTGAGGCAGGGCAATGGCTTGGTCAGGACTGTGTGGCTGCATCAGCAGAGCCAATATAGCACTCCTGCCAGTGCATCCACGCAGCTCCAACCTTGCCATTGCCCTACCCTACTCCACCTAGCAATTTCCAGAAAAACTGTGCAATGGATGTGTTGGGAGGGTGACTCCATAGTTCTGTCAGACCACACTGGCTGCCAGGGCTTGCTTGCACATGCTGCCAACTTTTATGGAAGAACTCAAACTTGGTAATTTCCTACGTCAACAGACTCACTCCACACCCCTTAAAGATATATGCAAATCTGAACACAGGCTTTCAAGAGTTGAGGGTTACAACTCGGTTCTTATCGGTTTAACAGTATCAAAAAATATGTGCTTAATTCTGTATTTTGAGAGGAAATATAATACATATTTCGAGAAAAAAATGCACATTGCAATATGCAGGGTGTTGCAAAAGTAGGTATACTGCTTTAGAACCCACTTTCTTTGTTTTTGACTCAAGTTCACTGTCATCATTCACAATATCAATAAAGAAAAACAATCCTTTTATCTGACTCCACTATTCTTTCCAACTACCAGCCTGAAATTTAACTACCACTTTGTTGTGTGTCAGTTATGTGTGCCCATATAATTTGTTGTGATGAATTTCATTGGTTCAACTGTATACCTACTTTTGTAGGTGATGCATATTTATTGCTTATATTGAGGTTTTTTTGAATGTGCAAATTAATGCTGAGATGAATCAGAACAGAAAGATGGAATTGAATATGTGGAAATGACATGGACTAGGGAGGAAGTAGACTAAGAGATCTACAGCAAACCTTTTTGGAACTAAAATATCCACCTGATGAAGTTAAAAAACAGATCAACAAAGCCAGAGAGAACTTGCTGCAAGACAGACCCAAAAGAGAAAATAACAGAACACCACCAGTAATCACATACAGCTCCCAAGTTAAAACAGTTCAGCGCATCATCAGAGACAATGACAGTTCTCTTTCTCAAGCTCGGGGAGGAAGAATCCAATATCTCTATTCAGACCAGGTCTCTCCATAGTTTTCATTTTAGTAATAAGTTGTAATTCAGCAACTTCTCTTTCAAGTCTATTTCTGAAATTCTTTTGTAATAAGACAGCTGCTTTGACATCCTGTATTGAATGTCCTGGGATATTGAAGTGTTCTCCTATTGGCTTTCATTGCCTACAGACAGCCACCCAATCTCAAACTCCTCCTCATCCACAATAACACAGCAACCAGACTTAACATGGACACTGGTACTGGAGCCTGCAATAAACACAGATGCCAACTTTACTGCCACATATACCCAGACAACACCATCACTGGACCTAACAACATCAAACATACCATATCAGGCCTATTTAATTGCTCATCTTCTAACATTGTGTATGCCATCAAATGCCAGCAGTGCCCTTCAGCTCTCTATATTGGGCAAACTGGCCAAACCCTATGCCAAAGGATAAATGGACATAAATCTGACATCAGGAATCACAAGACAGAGAAGCCAATAGGAGAACACTTCAATCTCCCAGGACATTCAATACAGGATCTCAAAGCAGCTTATTACAAAAGTATTTCAGAAATAGGCTTGAAAGAGAAGTTGCTGAATTACGACTTATTACTAAACTGAAAACTATGGAGAGACCTGGACTGAATAGAGATGTTGGATTCTTGTCTCATTACATATGCTAAAGTTTGTCTCATCTGCAAACTATCCCTTGCTTTTTCCTGTAGGACCAGTCGTTAACAGTCGTCAACAGGTTTACGATAGCCCTTGAGTCAATCACCCATCTCCTACTATCCTTCTGTGAAAAACCCCACCCCACCCTCCCATTATATATAAGGGTCTGGTGACTTCTGTTTCAGTGTATCTGAAGAAGTGTGCATGCACACGAAAGCTTATGCCCAGAACAAACTTAGTTGGTCTCTAAGGTGCTACTGGACTTATTATTTATTTATTTATTTCGACTACGTCAGACCAACACGGCTACCTGAATCTATGTTTACATATTGTAATTGTTGATTTTATTATTATTATGGTAAATTGCTCCAGGGCTTTTGTTGTGAGAAGTGATGTTCATGTTCAATAAACCAAACCTGGCTTCTCTGAATTCCAGGGGAACTTCTGAGAAAAGCACTCTGTCACCATTTGGAGAATGGGGTGATGTGTAACAATATTATTTTGGCAGCTTAACCACATTTGTTGACCTTTGTAGACATTGCTAGCTTGCTCCAACAAAACTATCCCTCCTCTGTAACCATGTTTTTTTTAATAACCCAGCTAAGGATACCATTTCTTGATAGTGCCCCCTATGGTACTGGGAGAGGGGCAAAACTGCTTCTCTTGCTTGATCTCTCAGCAGATAATTAATTTTGATTCCGGTGGTGTAAATTAAGTAGGTTCTCTTTAAAAACGTGGACTACTCAAAACTCTCCTCCATCCCTACTGGTGGTGGGTTTAAAAAATACCCAAGATTATTCATAGCCTTGATTTTCAAACTTGCTTACTGTGTACTTCTTTTGCTTGTTTAGTTTCCCTCCTTAAAACCATCTAATTTATTGGGATTAATTTACACATTTTTACTAGACCTGAGATGAGAACCCTTGGTTTCCCAACACCATAGAAGATGGGGCATGCCTCCAAAGCAGGAGATATCAGGGTGAGGCCCTGTCAGACCTGAGCAGCATATGCTCTCATAAAATCCCCAGAGCTTCTTTCTTCCTTTTGTCAATGTTTCTACCTTAACAGAAATAAATACCATTCCCACTGTTCTTCCGCTTAGACAATGAAAAGTCTATGAGCACGATACAGAGTTGAATATAGAGATATTTTCTTTCTGTGCATCTTCTACATGTCTATCCTTCTTAGTCTTCCTTTGTGTACACATACTGGGTCACACATGCATGTGCTTGTGAAAAGACAAAAGGGAAATTACATCTTTTTTAAAAAAGAAGGCGGGGGCAGTGACTGCCTGCTGATAACAGGCAAGGCAGTGATCTGTATTTCTTTTCTCTCTGCCCACCCTCCTCCTCCTCCCTTCTCCTCTTCTTCTTTTTAATGCTATTTTGGCCCTGGAAGAAGGACTCTTTCATTTCCCACATACTTTTGTCATTCGCCTGACATAATGGACTCCCCCCCTCCTTTTTTTTTTTTAAACAACAAGCTCTGAAGCAATTGGCAATTAAACGGTTTGAAGGAGGTCCTTCTGGGCCAGTGAGAAAAGCTTCAGGTGTGAAACGCTTGTTTTCAAGAGCACTAAGCAAAATGTATAGTTGCTTTCAGAGCCTCGCTGCCAAAGCCCCGTGACCTGCAGTTCCCTAGGGATTAATAAACACACGGACATGAGTATTTAGGTTTATGGGTTCAAATAGGCCACAACTTTATTGGCTACAGATGTGAGTGGTTTGGCTTGGGGATTGGGTGAAGCCAGGCTCTATCTCAACTCCCACCCGTTTGCAGGGAGTCCATCTAAGGGGAAACCACCAATAGGGGGAGCCCTATGACTTACATCAAATAGGGGCACCCCGAGAGGTCCCTGTTGGGGTTGTGGCATGGCCCTAGCCCACGTCTGGGCATTGGACAGGATCTACACCCCGGATCCCTTTAACAGGATACCCTTAATGAGGCAGGTGGAGTCTACAACCTCCCCTCCATCCAAACAAAGGCTTTTTGTTGCTGTTGTTTAGTCGGTTAGTCGTGTCTGACTCTTCGTGACCCCATGGACCAGGGCACACCAGGCACTCCTGACTTCCACTGCCTCCCGCAGTTTGGTCAGATTCATGTTGGTGGCTTCGAGAACACTGTCCAACCATCATGTCCTCTGTCGTCCCCTTCTCCTTGTGCCCTCAATCTTTCCCAACATCAGGGTCTTTTCCAGGGAGTCTTCACTTCTCATGAGGTGGCCAAAGTATTGGAGCCTCAGCTTCACGATCTGTCCTTCCCGTGAGCACTCAGGGCTGATTTCCTTCAGAATGGATAGGTTTCATCTTCTTGCAGTCCATGGGACTCTCAAGAGTCTCCTCCAGCACCATAATTCAAAAGCATCAATTCTTCGGCGATCAGCCTTCTTTATGGTCCAGCTCTCACTTCCATACATCACTACTGGGAAAACCATAGCTTTAACTATACAGACCTTTGTTGGCAAGGTGATGTCTCTGCTTTTTAAGATGCTGTCTAGGTTTGTCATTTCTTTTCTCCCAATAAGCAGACGTCTTTTAATTTCGTGACTGCTGTCACCATCTGCATTGATCATGGAACCCAAGAAAGTAAAATCTCTCACTGCCTCCATTTCTTCCCCTTCTATTTGCCAGGAGGTGATGGGACCAGTGGCCATGATTTTAGTTTTTTTGATGTTGAGCTTCAGACCATATTTTGCACTCTCCCTTTTTACCCTCATTAAAATGTTCTTTAATTCCTCCTCACTTTCTGCCATCACGGTTGTGTTATCAGCATATCTGAAATTGTTGATATTTCTTCTGGCAATCTTAATCCCGTTTTGGGATTCATCCAGTCCAGCCTTTCGCATGATGAATTCTGCATATAAGTTAAATACCTAAGCAGGGAGACAATATACAACCTTGTCGTACTCCTTTCCCAATTTTGAACCAAAGAGTTGTTCCATATTCAGTTCTAACTGTAGCTTCTTGTCCACATAGAGATTTCTCAGGAGACAGATGAGATGATCAGGCAACCAGGTCAGGGCAATCACGCCAACAATACCTCTCCAGCAGCTGGGACCAAAATTATGGTTAAGTCCAGGTACAGGGCAGCAAGCTTATCAAAATCCTCTTTATTGTTCCAGGTTAGGTCAATGCCTTTCCTTAGAACCAAGTCGCTTTCGACCAGCTGAATGACCAGCACATGAGGGGTGCCATTCAACACACTTCTCATTGTCACGAAGGGCCTGAATTCATGCCTTTTCATGCCACGTCTTGTCAGCCAGGAGTCCCTGATGTTCTGTGGAAGCCTGGATGTGAATTTGGGGTATCTATTAGTGCCGGGCTGCTTCTTAGTGATGTTAGACCCTACAATCTTTATCCACACAGGTTGATTCACCAAGTCCCACCTAGTGCTAGGTGAATTTGAAGCTAGCTTAGCCGGGACGGCACGAGGGGGGCGTCAACTTCTCGCCCCCACACCGGATCATTTCAGGGGCATGGATGCCTGGCTGCAACACTGCCCACCAAAAAAGGTGAATGGACTTGTCCTTCCAAAGGGGGAGGGAGAAAAACAGGAGGGGGGAGCAAGAACACTCAAGAGCAATTTGCTATTCAGCATCTGAATACTGTGTGCCTTTTCCTCTGCCTCCCTTTCTCTCTCTCTCTCTCTCCCCCCCCCCAATCGTCCTGTGGTTGGTAAGAAGGGCAGGATAGGGTGGCACAAACAGCTTGGGGTACAATGGCAGATCAAGAGAGATGCAAGCAATATGAGGCAAGGAGTGAATGACGGGCTGAATGGAGTAAGAGCCGCTTGATTGTTAATTGTGGGTAAATGTGTTGGAAGACTAAAAAGGGGTTATAGGATACTTTAAAACTACACACAAGCAAGAGAGAGAGAGACAAGGGAGGGGTGGTCACAAAGCTGAGGGGTGGGGTGGGGGTTGCGGGGAAAAGATAAGGGCAGGGAACAAGGAACAAGGAGATGCTCCTGACCCTTTTTTGAGTGGTGAAGACAAAACAGCTCTGCCCTCCTCGAGAAGCAAATGGGGGGCCGCTCGAAAAAGAGAGGTCAATCCATTCTGTGAGCAGCGTTTGCTCATCCTGCCCAGGCAGGGCTTGGCTAGGGGTGCCACCCCTGCAATGGCACTTGGGGTTGGCAAGCCCAGAACAAGGGCGAGGGACAGAGAGAGAGAGAGATTATAAGGGGAGGGGAAGAGAGAGAAATGTCCATTTCAAAGAAGGTTGGAAGCAATGGGAAGACAGAGCTTCCATCCCAGAAGGAAATATATGTGTTCTCAGGCTCACCCACAAGGGTAAAGGAACTTCAAAAGAGACGAAGGGAACAATATCCTTCACGAAGCGCTGTTTCATGTCACTTTCCCCACTCTGACCTTTTCTTCTAACATATTGATTTTCTTTTTCTCCCTTACACAGGCAGCCCTTGCTTGGCACACACACACACCACATGACTTTGAGCTGCTTACATATCACTATTGTACGTGTACTCCTAAAGGAGAAGAAGGATTTGGTTTCAGAAGATGAGTATCAGACTGACAGAATGATTAGAAACAGCCTGCAGACGTTTCGTTTTTAAATGGAGTGAGACTGAGAAGATCACTAGAGGGGAAGGGGAGCAGTCGTGGGGCAGGCAGGAAGGGCATCTGTTGATTTCATTACCTTTGCAAAGGTGCTCCTGGAACAGACCTGCTTGATTGTCATTTTCTCTTTTTTTGCAATTTGCCTCCTCACTCCACCCCTCACCCCCCAAAAACAGACCAGTGCTGATCTTTGACTACTGGAATCCTGCAGTCTTGGGGAAATTGCTGAAGAACACATGGTGGGTTCTGGGAATGTCTTGCTCTGGCGGAAACATCATGTTTGATGTCTTCGACAGTCCCAGTGTGTGAGAAGAAAATGCAAGCATGGTGAACGCATGGACCATGCAAGCCTTTGGGCTGTTGCTTTCCAGTTCTCGGCAGCATTGGAATTTTGAAATCTTTAAAAAAGCAAAGAGACCACAGAGTAATTCAGAAACGGAATGGAAGATCATCGGTGGGGAGGGTGGGGTGCGGAAAACATGCAGAAGTTACAGGAAATCTTGATTTGCCTCTCCCCGTCTAGTTGAAATCAAAGAGCAGCTGAAACTGAACGCACAGGTAATGTGACTGGCAAATGAAAAGTTACCTCTGGAAAAAGTGACTACCTCTGTTTGTTGGCTGTTGTTTGCGTTATTATAGCATCCAATTGTTATGGCTCAAGGAATGTTACAATACAAACACAAATCATTTAATAATTTTTAAAATACCATAAAATTTACTGAGACCAAATAAGCAAGTATCGTTTAAAAAATACCCTGTGCTGAAACCTCCATGTGGACCTATCACACCACCTAGAAATCTAAAATTTGGAGATCAGATATAGGCATGTCAGAGAATTCAATTGGAAAATGGAGTGGAAATTGATGCATTTTGTATGTTCACCATCTTTTTTTATCTTTAAACTGGACTGTGAATTGACAGCCCTTTAAATAATGGACTCTGTCAAACAGAGAACTATCCTCTGACAGAAGAAGAAGAAGAAGGAGAAGGAGAAGGAGAAGGAGGAGAAGAAGAAGAAGAAGAAGAAGAAGAAGAAGAAGAAGAAGAAGAAGAAGAAGAAGAAGAAGAAGAAGAAGAAGAAGAAGAAGAAGAAGAAGATATAGTAGTCACTTCACATATAAGGAGTCTCTTTTTTTCAACTGAAAAAAAAGGAGTCTCCATGTAACTAACAAAATTTTAAATTATAAGGCATGGTATAGAATTATGCTCTGTAAAATGTTTTCTTAAAACATATTAAAAACCTGTTAAAAAGCATAACGACAACATGACAGCCCCCCACCCCCGCAACTTTAACTGGCCATAGATTATTTAATGGCCAAAGGCTTGGGTAAATTCCAGGTAAAAACCTCTGACTTATGACATTTTGAATTAATACATGCAATCAGTGCTATTTTTCTAGAAAAAGAAGTGCAGAACTCACCATGAAAACCACCCTTGTTCTCTTAGAATAGCAGTGGCACCCACCTGAGAGGTGCCAGAACTGAGTTCCAGCGAATTCCTTCTGAAAAAAGCCCTGTAAAGCAGGGGATCCATTTTCAGCCTGAGGGCCACATTCCCTTCTGGGAAACCTTTTGAGGACCACGTGCCAGTGGTAGGCAGGGGCTAAGGCAAAAGTGGGCAGAGCAACAGATGTACGTGTTACGTTCATGCAGTAGTCAAGTTTCTGCACGCATTCATCAACCTCTATCCTTGAAACTAGATAAGCAAGAGGCACAGAACCTCCAAGTGTTCCTATTTTCAAGGGACAGCCCTGGATTGACAGAAGCCATCCCAATTTCTGATTTGATGCCAGAAGGTCCTGCTTTTCCTTAAGATGCCCCTATTTTCATTGGAGAAATGTTGGATGGTATGAAGTTATGTAACTCCCGAGCCAAGGAGATAAGTAACTATACAGCCTCCAAAAGACATGTGAAGGCACCCTTGTATAGGGAAGCTTTTCTTTTTAATGTTTATTGTTTTATTACGCTGTCATATATGTTGGAAGCTGCCCAGAGTGGTCGGGGCAACCCACTTAGATGGGCAGGGTATAAATAATAAAGTTGTTGCTGTTGTTGAATAGGACGTCCCTATTTTCATTGGAGAAATGTTGGAGGGTATGGAGGCATTGTCAGGATGCAAAGGCACATTCCAGCAAGGCAAAAACTGCTGGGACATGAAGCGGGGACAGTGAGAGGATGTGACTTGGGGAAAGTTCTGAGGGCCAGACAGAAAGACTTGAGGGGCCACATTTGACCCGCAGGCCTGATATACAACATTCCTGATATAAAGACTGCTCCTCATGCAACATTAAGTCTTGAATCTAAAATTACCTAATTCCACCACTGATTACCAGGGAAGGAAATGTGGAAACGGAACATTTATTCTTGTAAGAAGGATATGATTTCTTTCTTTCTTTATTTTTTTTAAAAAAGACTCTTACCGCCATCTTTACCACAAGAGAACTTCAGACAGTGACCAGTACAGTACTGGGATAGACACAAGCCTGTATTCTGGATGCAATTTTTGTAAAGCGGGGGAGGGGGGAGAGATTAATCTTATTAGGATCGTATATCATGAAGGTGTCAGGTGTGAAAGCAAACGAATGGCCTCTGTTTATCTGAGTTAAACTGTGAAGCTCACCAAAAGACTCAGTCCAATGAAGGCTTCTCTGTGTCTTCTTTTTTTCCCTACCCTTAATAAATTGGCTACGTCAGTGTGGTGTGTTGATAATGGAACGTGAGAGAGTGAGCTCTTAGCTTCCTTCCTAGTGTTTAGATGCACCCTCCCTCCCTCCTTCCCTCCCTCTCTTTTTTATCACAGCCGATTCCGAAACCCCTTTAGAAAGATGAAGTAGGTAGAAATCAAAATAAATGGATTCTATTAAAACCAGCAATGCATCAACCGCTTGATAAAGTGATTAATAAGCAGCTTGGGATGGTGATTGATTAAGCTCTTTAATCAAAGTGCTAAACTGACTTAATATGGATAGTTTGAACACATTCAAAGCATACATTTTCTCTGCCTGGGGTTCGTGGTTGTTTATGTAACTTTTTTTTTCCTGAAGAGCATCCTGGGGGTCTAGTCTTCAGATATTGTGTGCTGCCAAATGGGTGAGAATTATAAAGAGTTTTAATAGCCTGCAATGAGGAGAGAAGGGTTTCCATTGTTATTATTCGGGCTATTTTGATGGGATGCCATTCAAACCAAATTAAGCACCCTGGGTTTGAATAGATGTGCACCTTAGGAACATTAGACTGAGTCATCTATGTGCACCCCACCTCCCCACCCCATGAGGGATGGAAGAATCTGTTAATTTCAGCACATCTCAGTTTCTCGTGTTTCCAGTCTCAAATTCAGTTCTCTACATTTGCACATCAGCTTGTGATTTTTATTCTTTTTTTTTAAAAAAAAAACCTCGCATAAGAGTTCATCATCATTTGGATTGGCATTTGTCTTAATATACACATTTTCCAAGCATTTCTAAAAACATTTCTTCTTATTATTATTACACAAGAAGAGCCTTCTGGATCAGGTCAATTGCCCATCTAATCCAGCATTCTGTTCTCACAGTGGCCAACTAGATACCTATAGGAAACCCACAAACAGGACCCAAGCACAAGAGCAACTGTCTCCTCCGATGGCTTCCAGCAAACATTATTGCCTCTGGCCATGGAGGCAGAGGATAGTCATTATAGCTAATCGCCATTGATGGCCTCATGAATTTGGGTGTGTTTTTTTTTTAAAAAAAAACCATTCAGTATCTCATCTTCACTTTTTAATGCACACTTTACCCCATGTTTCTGAACTGCATGGGGGGTCCGACACAAATAGTTCAGGCACTACATTTCAGAAGTTACTCCTTTAACATAGGAAGGAAGGCCCTATTCCAAGTCAGACCTTTATTGATCTAGCTCACTGTTGTCTGCACTGACTGGCAGCAGCTCTCCGGGGTTTCAGGCAGGAGTTTTCCTCCAGCCCTAGCTGGAGATGAATGGCCAACCAGATGCCAGTGGGGAAACCCACAAGCACATACCCTTCAACATTTCTCCAGTGAAAACAGGAACGTCCTATACCGCACCCATCTGACTGGGTTGCCCCAGTCACTGTGGATGGCTTTCAGCACCTATAAAAGTATAATAATACATTAAAGATTTATGTAAAAACTTCCCTATACAGGGCTGCCTTTAGGTGTCTTCTGAAGGTTGTATAGTTACTTATCTCCTTGGCTCTTTTTTTTTTTTTTAAATACATTTTATTCCGATTTTCCAAATTCAACAAATTAACAAAACCAATCTTTTATACAAAATCTTATATTCACATCTTTTACCTTGCTCCGCCGAGCTATGACTTCCCCCCCTCCCTTCATGCGGGTTTCTTGTTAATTCCCTTTTTTGCAGTTCCTTTTTTAACATATTGGTCAATTCGTAAGGTTTATTTTAATCCTGCGAGAGTTTTTAATAATCTACAGTTTTTCTCCATATAGTCCACATATTTACTCCAGTCCTTTTGAAACCTTGTCTCCCCCTGGTCACGAATCTTGCATGTCAATCTAGCAAGTTCAGCATAGTCCATCATTTTTATCTGCCACTCCACAATTGTAGGTAATTCCTGTAGTTTCCATTTTTGGGCTAACAAAGTCCTAGCCGCGGTTGTTGCATACATAAACAGTGTTTGATCTTCTTTTCTAATCTCTCCTCCTATTATTCCTAACAAAAATGCTTCTGGTTTTTTTGGGAAGGTATATCTAAACATCTTTTTCAATTCATTATATAAACTTTCCCAAAATCTTTTAACTTTTTCGCATGTCCACCACATATGATAAAATTCACCATCTTTCTCTTTACATTTCCAGCAACTTTTATCACTCATTCTATACATTTTAGCTAACTTAACTGGAGTTAAATACCATCTGTACATCATCTTATATACATTTTCTTTCAAGGCAGTACATGCTGTAAATCTTAAAGTTTGATTCCATAGTTTCAACCACGCATCATATTCAATATTATGCCCCAAATCTTTTGCCCATTTAATCATCACTTCTTTTGTCAACTCATCTTTTGTATACCACTCCAACAACAGATCATACATCTTTGTCAAAAGCTTTGTTTTGCCTTCTAGCACTTCTATTTGAAATTTGGATCTTTTATCCTCAAAACCTATTTTTCTATCTTCTTTAAGCACATCATTTATTTGATGGTATTCTATCCATCCTGTTAACACTCCTTTAATGTCCTCAAAAGGTTTTAAACTCCATCCTTTTTCAGCTTTCGTCAAGATTTCCTCATACGTGGCCCGCCTCTTTTCCATATTTACTTTCTTAACTGTTAATACCTCTGCTGGTGAGACCCACCAGGGTGTTTTAGTCTCTAACAGCCTTTTATTTCTTTCCCACACCTCGTACAGAGATCTTCTTATCACATGATTCGTAAACCCGGTATGTGATTTCTTTTTGTCATAACATAAATATGCATGCCATCCAAATCTATTGTTAAAACCTTCCAAATCTAACAAGTCCGTATTCTCTAGAGTTATCCATTCTTTTATCCAACAGATACAGGACGCTTCGTAATAAAGTCTCAAGTCTGGCAGGGCTGGAAAGATGGACTAATATGAAAATGTCATTCTTAGGAAGAATTGCAACAATAAAAATGAATGTATTACCTAAGATGTTATTCCTATTTCAAACTATACCTGTGGTTAAAGGTACGAGGCAATTCCAAGAGTGGCAAAAGATTTTATCAAGATTTGTCTGGCAGGGGAGAAAACCTAGAATAAAACATAAGATTTTGGTAGATAAGAAAGAAAGAGGTGGATTCGCCCTGCCAGACTTATCTCCTTGGCTCGGGGGTTGCATAGCTCCATACCCTCCAATATTTCTCCAATGAAAATAGGGACATTCCCTAATAGCAGGCTTAGGCTGAACCTGGTTTAAAATACATGAAAGGAAATGTTAAGCAGTTATTATATTCATTAATGTGCGATAATCTAGGAATAATATAAATTACAGACGGAATAATTGGAAGAACGGTTTTTAATGTGTTTGTTCTATTTTTTTCTTACTTCTGTTCTACTTTTTCTTTTTCTTTATTTGGTGTGGGAATCTTTGCATATTGTCTGGGTAAGTTTTGTATTTTTGATAAATGTAGAAGAGTTATGTATTGCTTGAATCTATGCTTTTTAAAACAATAAAGAATTTTCTCAAAGAAAGAAAGAAAAAGAAAATAGGGACATTCTAAGGAAAAGTGGGACACTCCAGGATCAAATTAAAAACTGGGGTGGCTTCTGTAAATCTGAGACTGTCCCTGGAAAATAGGGACACTTGGAGGGTTTGCAAGGAGGGCCTGAATGGAACAACAGTCTGCCCACCTAAAATGCCCAACTACTGTTATTCAGAAGCCTACTGGCTCTGACAGCAGAGGTAGAATATATCCATCATGGTTAGCAGCCCAGGTTAAAATTTGTCTAATGCCACTTTAAAGATATTCAACTTGATAGCTATCACTGCCTTTTTCTGGGACCAATGTCCATAATTTAATTATGCACTGCATGAAGAAGTGCTTTCTTTGGTCTCTCCTGAATCTTCCAACATTCAGCTTCATTCAGCTTTGGATATCCATAATACCAGTACTTACCACAGAGAGGGGGGGGAGAGAGAGAGATCACTGCACTTTCTCTACACCGCTTCCAGATTGGAAGAAACTTAATGGGGCTACCATGGTGTGGTGTAGATTTCAAGGTAGGTTCCAGGTACAGTGGTGCCTTGCAAGACGAATTTAATTCGTTCCGCGAGTCAATTCATTTTGCGAAAAATTCATCTTGCGAATCACAGTTTCCCATAGGAATGCATTGAAATATCCTTTTTTTTTTTGCCCGTAGGAACGCATTAATTAAATTTCAATGCATTCCGCGATTCGCAAGATGAATTTTTCGCAAAATGAATTCGTCTTGCGAGTCACCATCAGATCACAAGATCGCAAGAATTCATCTTGCGAAAAATTCATCTTGCAGGGTATTTGTCTTGCGAGGTACCACTGTACTGAAAAAGTTGTGGTTGACCTTTCTGATATTCCAGCGCTGGGGTAGAGAACCTCAGGCCTGGGGTGAGGTTGAACCTACAGGCCTCTCTATTTTGCCGTTAGAACTCTCCAAAGGCCACACCCCATCTCCTCAGACAGCACTGACCCTACTTCACACCCTGAGCATTTTTCGAGGACAGAAAGAGGTGAGTGTGTGTATAAACAAGCTTGAAGCACCAAGATAAAAATTTACATCTGTTGTTCCATCCACTTTTGCCTTTGGCCCCGCAAACCACTGGCATGTGGCCCAGAAATGGATGTGGACTTCAGGCGGCGGGGGGGGGGAGTTTTCCCACATGTGCATATGCAGTTGGGCTCAGTTTGCAGTAGCTGCCACTGAGTTATGTAAAACAAAGCAATCCTAGTTGCTTTGGGGGCTAACCCTACCCCTTAGCACAGTCAAACTGGGTCAAATTATATACGGTAAAGGGTCCTACAACAAAAATCACGCGGCACATACTTAAACTATGGAATTCGTTCCCATAGGAGGCAGTGGTGGCCACTAATTTGGATGGCTTTAAAAGAGGATCAGACACATTCATGGAGGTCAGAGGCAGGAGAATTTCTGGATGCCAGTTGCTGGGAATCACAAGAGGAAAGAGTGCTCATGCAATGGGTACCCCTTGCAGGCTTCTCTTGGGCACCTTGTTAGCCAATGTGAGATCAGAATGTTGGACTAGATGGGCCATTACATGCCTGATCCAGCAGGCTCTCCCTATGTAACAACAACAACAAAATTATTCTATACCATGCTCAATACCATATTTACTCAAATGTAATGCACACCTTTTTTGGCCAAATTATGTCACAGAAATTAGGGTGTGCATTAGATTTGATGGCACATTGGATTTGATTGCAAGCTTGGAAAACAACACTGATGTAGCAAATAATTTTTGGTTTCAAGGTTTTGAAAATTGAGGTGGGCATTGGATTTAATGGCGCATTAAAGTTAGGTAAATATGGTAGATTGCATAATAAAAAAAATTCTTTCAGTAGCACCTTAAAGACCAACTAAGTTTTTATTTTGGTATGAGCTTTCGTGTGCATGCACACTTCTTCAGAAGTATGGTAGATTGCATACTTCTTCTTCTTCTTCTTCTTCTTCTTCTTCTTCTTCTTCTTCTTCTTCTTCTTTTAAATACAGCCACATGGGCATTGTTATCGAGATTGTGATTAGTAGCATGTGTGGGGTTCTGTCATGCTCTCCCCAACAATCACACACACAGCTTATGCTCTGACAGCCCCATCCCGCTATTGGCTGTGGGGAAAGTTAAAGTTCTTCACTGAAGAAAGGCCAAGGAACAACAGCTTAATTTGGGGTAGCATATTCAGTTGAGCCCTCCTAAATAAATAAAGAGTTGGGCAATGGGCAATGTTGTCCAAGGGAGGAAATACTTATATTCCCTCTGCATATTTTCAGGAGGAAATTGGATTGGGTTTCTTTCTCTCCAAGATAATTTAAATCTACTATAGAATAACATTATGCTAGACGGCTGCTGACTTTTAAAGTTGGACTTTATGATTTCATAATAAACGACCTTTGGGCCGAATGTTCCACGATCGGCGCAGCTGTATGCATGCAACCGGCCCCCAAAAGGACCTTTCTCACATGGTGGCAAAGTAATCTCATTTCAAGTCCACCATTAGCTTTGTGCCTATTAAGAAAGAAAAGAAAAAGAACAGATCTTTTTTGACAAGCCCATCACAAGCCTTTTGGAGGCACCGTCGTGAAGGGGAACAATTTCCTTTCTCAAAACATGAAACCTCTCAGCTCTTCCACATTCAAAGAAAAAAAGAAAAGAAAACTCTGTCCTCTTTGATTCTCTTTCAAGAATGACTAATTATTCCAGCCCAACCAAACCGTGAATTCACTTCTATTAATAGATTGGAGGACACATGTGTGAATGTGTCTCTCTCTCTCTCTCTCTCTCTCTCTCTCTCTCTCTCTCTCTCTCTCTCTCTCTCTCCATTAAGAGTCAAAACAATGCTTCCACGTGTATCTGTGTTCAGGACTAACAAGCCATGCCATCTGTAAGGCCTGTATATATTTTCACACTCTTTCCCTATTCTACGAAACAATGAAACCAGCCCAGCTGATTTCGCTCCTGCTTGAATGCAAATTGCCTCGATAGGACCTTGGAGTGTGAGAAGACACTTATCAAACAGATACTGCACAGGCGTTGGTCCCAAATACGCGATACAATTTCCAAATGCTCAAAGGACAAAAAAAAAGCCTATTGGGAAAGAGCCATTCCTTTTGTGCAGCTTGTGTGCATGGGGGTAATTTTGATCTGAACTCCTCAGGCTGTTAAGCTATTTTTCAGTAGGACACTGATTTACCTTTTTGCATTCGATCGCCTCTGTAACCGTCTCATACTAAGCCAAGTAGCGGGTCTTAAATAAAAGATCTGAGAGAGGAATATAAACGAAGCTCATTCCTTTCATTGCTTTACATGCACGGGTGGCAAAAGCCAACTCCTCTGCGTGATTAAGATAGCATCACACTGTGCTGAGCAACTGCATCTTACAGCTCCTCGTTGTAGATATGATATAATGTTGTTGAAACTTTGTTCACTCACCCCGTCGATGAAAGGAATCAGCTTAACCCCCGTATCTAATTCACTGTTGGCGAATGACAGCTGGAGCCCCACAGAGCATGCTGATTTGAAAGCAAGAGGCTATTTGGATTATGTCGAGCTAAATAATTTTACCTTTAACTTCAAGCTGAGACAGATGTGCGGCAAGCCAGGTGTGCTTCGTGAGGAACAATATCTGCTTACGTCTGTTGCAGCCTCGTGGGCCCTCCAAGGCAGGTGTCAGGACACAGCCTCCATGAGTAGAGCCAATTTGCATAGTCATTCAAAGCGCTGCGTGCAGCACAGCTGCAGAGAAGTGTCTCCCCAGTAGTGCCAAGGTTGCGCAACACATGCCATTGGAGTTGCCAACTGGATGAAGGGACACAAACACAGCCTGGCCTGCTACCCTGTCGTCGTGTGAGGTTCAGGGATCAGCCGGCAAAGCTTTTCACAGCACTGAGATAAACATTGTTTCCCCTGCATCATGCTGCGGTGGCTCATTGAAGAGTTGGCAACCCTACACACTGTCACTCAAACAACTTTCAGGATCAGTGTTGGACTGTACACTATGGAGCTGTGTACTGGATTTGGCCAAGCCAAAGTCAAGTATATTTGCAGGGCCTTAGATGAGTCAGGTGCACAAAGACATGGATCATGGTGAGTGGGGTTGGGTTGGCCCAGAACCTTCTGTGCTCGTCAGAGGATGGGGCATCAGGCAGGAAGAGGTTGACAAAGCAGGAAAACCACAGGAAAAGGCCAAGACCTACTGCCCAGTGTCTTCCCGGGAGAAGGTACTCCCAATGCTGCAACTCTCCTTCCTGCCTCACAGGATCAGCGTGTGCTGAATGGAGGCATCGATCCTGTGTGTTGTGAGTGTTGCTTTGCCAGCACCCTTCAGCAAACCTTTATTTGTACACATGATCAGATTTTCATGCTTACCAGCTATTAGTCGGAGTGATCTGATCCTTTGCGGTATGTTAAAATTGGGTTTCAAAACCCTTTAAAAGCCCTTAGTCCTGCTCCCCTAAATTGTTTGGGGGTGGATCTGGGGTGGAGTGGTTGGCTCCTGGGGTAGCAAAGGGCAAACTAGGCTGATCCAGCATGGCATTGGTCAAAGCCATAGGGTAGATTGTGGGGTTCATGCTCAGCTCTAGAATGCAGCTGAGGGCATGGGGACCTGGAGTCAGGAGTTGGTTTTGGTGGAGCACCAGGGCAAGTCATTCAAGTTTCTGATTTGATCCCAGAATGTCCCACTTTTCCTTAGGATGAGAAATATTGGAGCATATGAAGTTGTGTCACCCCTGAGCCAAGGAGATAAGTAATTATACAACCTTTAGAAGACATCTGAAGGCAGTCCTGTACAGGGAAGTTTTTATTTTTAAAGTATTGGCTAATACCCCAGATGACAGGATCACACTTCAAAATGACCTTAACAGATTAGACAACTGGGCCAAAGCAAACAAGATGACTTTTAACAAGGAGAAATGTAGACACCTGGCTTGAGAGCAGTACATGTGAAAAGGACCTAGGAGTCTTGGTAGACCACAAACTTGACATGAGTCAACAGTGTGATGCAGCAGCTAAAAAAGCCAATGCAATTCTGGGCTGCATCAATAGGAGTATAGCATCTAGATCAAGGGAAGTATTAGTACCACTGTATTCTGCTCTGGTCAGACCTCACCTGGAGTACTGTGTCCAGTTCTGGGCACCACAGTTCAAGAAGGATACTGACAAGCTGGAACGTGTCCAGAAGAGGGCAACCAAAATGGTCAAAGGCCTGGAAACGATGCCTTATGAGGAACGGCTTAGGGTTCTGGGTATGTTTAGCCTGGAGAAGAGAAGGTTAAGGGGTGATATGATAGCCATGTTCAAATATATGAAAGGATGTCATATAGAGGAGGGAGAAAGGTTGTTTTCTGCTGCTCCAGAGAAGCGGACACGGAGCAATGGATTCAAACTACAAGAAAGAAGATTCCACCTAAACATTAGGAAGAACTTCCTGACAGTAAGAGCTGTTCGGCAGTGGAATTTGCTACCAAGGAGTGTGGTGGAGTCCCCTTCTTTGGAGGTCTTTAAGCAGAGGCTTGACAGGCATATGTCAAGAATGCTTTGATGGTGTTTCCTGCTTGGCAGGTAGTTGGACTGGATGGCCCTTGTGGTCTCTTCCAACTCTATGATTCTATGATTCTATTGTTGTGTTTTTATAGGTGCTGGAAGCTGTCCAGAGTGGCTGGAGCAACCCAGTCAAGTGTGTGGGGTATTGTTGTTGTTGTTGTTGTTGAATAGGATGTCCCTATTTTCATCAGATAAATATTGGAGGGCATGTTATCTCCCGTTCCACTTAAAAACAAAATCCTTTCTTCCTTATGTCTAGGAACCTAAGGAAGCTGAATTATCCTATGTCAGACAACTGGCCCATCTAACTCAATGTTGTCTGCACTAGGCATGAACAAATCTGCCAATTTCAGTGCATCTCAGTTTATCACTGTGTGAAAGAGAACCATTCTGTGCATTGCAGAGACAGCAACGGGGTTATTATTTCTTTGTTTTATTTGTACCCTTGAAGTTTTTCCTTATGTCATGTTGACAGCCATGTCAGGCTCTCTTCTCCAGTTTCAAAAGCAGTTATCCAAGGGAAAGTGGGAGATTGTCATTTCAGAAGTGCTGGCCCACTAGCTCAGAACTGCATTGTCCTCATAGCACTGCTATGGTTGGCTCTTGGCTTGACTTCCAGAATAGGTAACTGAACCAAGATAATTTCAGTGGGGCAGTTCCTCTGTGATGCTGAGGGGGGTGGGGGTGGAGTGAAATTTGATTCAATTCGCATTTTGAGGCTAACTACTTAACTCGTACATTCTGAAATAGCCCATGGAAACAGACATTATTCAACAGTCACACACCTGCAAATATTGCGCTTCTCCAGTCAACTAATATGTACAAGAATGCATGTGCTAGGGTGCAGTCTGAATTTCAATAATTATATTAATGAAAACAATATAAAAATATGCATTATATTAGGGACATCTGCACTGCAAAAACCATTTGACATCATGGTTTTATTTTCTTTTAAAGGGCTTTGTTTTGTTTGCTTGTTTTCAAAAAGAAGCTTCAATAAAAAATCATGCACAGAGATTGGAGCACGGGGCATTCTCCCCAGCCTCACCCTGAAATCCAACTTCCATGTTCCTACAGAGAAGCAATTAAGGTCCCGTCATTTTTAATGCATCATAAACAATCTCCACACACACTGTTAAGTTAATTAATATAATCAGTAAAACCCAGGGCATCCAAAATGGAGCTTATTTTGCAAACATGCAAGATATTATGCCTCATTGGCTCTCATTCAAAATGAAATGGTATTTTTGTGAAGGGGGATAAAAACATATCCTTTGTGGGGGGGTCTGCCCCTTTCTTTTTTTAAAAAAATATCACAAATCTCACATTTTCAGATCAAGAGATTTCATCATGGTGCCTTATCTTTATATGAAACATCTTATCACATTTGTAGCACAGGGGTGGGGAATCTTTTACAGCCTCAGGACTAGAGTGTCTTGTGGGCATCTCTCTGGGGACCACATGCTGCTGGTGGGCGGGACCAGAAGCAGAAGGGGCAGGTGCATAAACAAAAGTGGGTGGAGCAACAAGTATGACTCTTATCAGCTACTACAAAAGCACATTTACCCACACACCATCCAGCAAAGCAAGAAGCTTCATCACAGGACAAGGACAATCTACAGTCAGATGAAAGCATGGGAGTGGGGGGCATGGAAGTACAACCAATGAGAGGTGTACCTGTGGAATGTCCTGGGGGTCAAAGAGTGCTTTCTCCTACTTTGTAGGGTAAGACTGGAACCAATGGTTTCAAGTTACAAGAAAGGAGATTCTGGCCAAACATCAGTAAGAACCTCTGACTGTAAGAGCTGTTCGGTAGTGGAATGGTCTCCCTTGGGAGGTGATGGACTCTCCTTCCTTGGAGGTTTTTAAGCAGAGGTTGGATGGCCATCTGTCATGGATGCTTTAGCCGAGATTCCTGCATTGCAGGGGGTTGGACTAAATGACCCTTGGGGTCCTTTCCAACTCTACAATTCTACGATTCTATATGTGCATTTCAAGTCAATTTCATTCTCTCATACATTCACCCATAAGTCTATTCTGTCCCATTTCTGCATGGGTGTTTAAGCCTTTCCTCTTTACCTGGACATTTTTATGGAATTTGAAAAGCTCTAAATCTTGATTGAAGGTTGCCTAGAGGCTGCCCTGTGTTAGGCAGTGAGCAAATTAAACCATCCTCATTGTTTGTGGTTTTTAAAATCTGCATGAAAATTCACATTTAAATATTGCTTTAAATAGGCATTTTTAAAACTTTTTTCTTTCAAGAATATGCATTTCTAACACAATAATCCTAGACATATCTGTTGTTTAGTCATTTAGTCGTGTCCGACTCTTCGTGACCCCATGGACCAGAGCACGCCAGGCACTCCTGTCTTCCACTGCCTCCCGCAGTTTGTTCATATCTACACTGAAGTAAATCCTATTTGTTCAATGGGGTTTATTTCTAGGCAAGTGGACATAGGATTGGCTGTAATCCTGCATTTGCCTACCTGGGAATAAACCCCGTAAGTGAAACTAAGTGGAATTTATCATCGAGGAGACATGTCTAGATTTTCTCTGTGAATTTATTTTATCTCAATTTCCTCAATTGAAAGATATATAAAATATATTTAGCCAAGAGCGACATTTGGGAAACAGGAAAGCTGGTAGATAACAAACTCAATTTACTAAGGACTAAGACCCACTGAATTCAGTTGGGCTTACTTGTGAGTAGACATGGTTAGGACTGCAACCTAAGCTCCCATCTATGACATTAGTCTGGGAAGTGCTGAGCAGATAGTTTCATATTGGAATTCACAAAAATCAAATTACTCAAACAGCCCCACACTGTAGTTACCACAATGTACATGCAAATTCTTGATTAACCTGTAAACTGCATTTGCCAGTCAAATGGTGCAGGATAGTCTAGAAATTATAACTGAAATTTTCCTCTTGCAGATTCCTCTGTTTTTGTTTTTGTTTTTTTGTGTTTTTTGTTTGTTTGTTTTTACTTCTGAATGACCATATAAGAGAGGTCTTGGGATATTGTTTAATCTGCATTTTTAAGCAAATCAAACTGATTTGCACATCTTGGATTGGGGGGGACGGACTATCCTTCAGTTTTGACACTTCTCCAAATATTGCAATACAGATTTGACTTCAAAACAAAACTGAAATGCATATAAATTAATTTAGGATACGATGCACTAAAATGTGGAATTGGGGGCAGAATCCTGTATCTTGGTTGTTGTTGTTTTAAGTACAAAAGTCATGCGAATTTTTGTGCTTTTGCTTTGTTTATTTTTAGTTCACAGGTTGATGTGGAAATGGGATGGGATGGGCTCATGAATGAGCACATGTAAAACTGGCACAGGCTAGAAATAGATTGATCAATCCACCCCTAGACAATGCAGATGATTGCATCAAAGTCCTTCGTGTGTGAAGTTTTACCCATGATTAATGTGATTTGGCCAGTGGGGGAGGAGTGAGCCAAAGAGTTGAAAATAGTACAAGATGGGATAAGCAACACATGATCCTGTTCTGGAATTAATTTCACAAGTGTAAAATGAATTGCAGAGTATAAGTGTAGAATTCAGGACAGAGTGCTCATGACCTCAATTCAACAATGATCACTTGACGCCAAGTAGTCAAACTAGGTCCCCAACTATGGCGGTGCAGCAATTTGCATCAAACCAGAATTTGTCTGGATTAGGTTAAGGCAGCCCTGGATCTCTCCTGGTTGTATCGGATCAACCTAGAGTGATCCAAGGGTAGGGTGGAGGGTCATGCCAGCAAGAAGATGGGTTAGGAGACACCCAGGAAGCCTGTATGTGTCTCAGGAGTTCCTTAGAACAAAAGTCATCCATTTTGCCATCCCATAAATTTAGTAAGAAAAATTGCCCTGAAGCTTGAATATGGTGTTTAAGTATGTTAGATATCTCCTGATAAAGCACAGTCCCGTATCATTCTTATATAAAGTATTCTTACCTTTAAAGAAATTAGGGGGAAGTTCTCTTTCTTAAAAAGTTAGGAAGGGCTTCCCTTAAAATGAAAACCAGCGAGTGCACTGACTTTGAGTGCTCAGCAGCCAGGCTGCCTCTCTTCCTGTGCCTCAGCTAAAGCTCAAAGGAAGATGTCATGAAGCATCTCCTCTCCTGGGCCTTTTCCAGATCTGGAAGTGCAGGTGGCTGGTGAAATGTTTGATGTAAAGAAACACATGCACACATGGCCACTTTGCAACAATAAGTCAAGCTCAACCCTGCACCCATCAAAATTATAGAGTCATTCTACAGAAGTTCTAAAGTGCCTTGAGAAAGAGGCAGGAAAATGGGAGCCTCTTTAGCAGAAGAAAACGTCTGAGAAATTGGAGAACCAGTTTCTGTGCAACACTAGATGCGACTCTTCTCGCAACTCACTAGTGACAATACTTGGGATGTTCTCACACAGCCCTCATTTTTACCCTTGATTAACATTCAGTTCATCTATCCATTCTGGATAGATATATTGAAAATGAAATTCATCTTTGTTTTGAAATGCACAGAGGACAGAAGCCTACTGACTTTCATGATCTCAGCTGAATAAAAATAATAAAAATTCAAAAGAGACCTTGACTCAAAAAGGAGATCAGATGAATACCCCCCTCCCCCCCCCAAAAAAAATTGGATCCAGGGCATTACCAGACAATCTTGCTGGCTGTCAGATCGTCAGTGTAATGACATGTCAATTTGATTCCTTTTAATGCATGAATCCAGGGCTTGTCCTCAGGCCTGAATTCTTCTGTACTTCAGTTTTTCTTTTGTTCTGATGACACTTCTCTCAACATTACTTGACAATGAGTGATGCTCCCAAACTCTGATCTTTCACACCCTCTTGGTGACCTATAACTTTTCATGCATAACCTCTGATCTGGGTCCTGACAGTTTGATTTATTGTCCAGTGTTATGATTTATGAGTATCTTCTCAGAATAATTAACAGACAACAGGTGGCGGCATAATAATTTTGATTACCCAGCGGTTCATGAAACCACTACAAAGGTGACTTCATTTACTGAATGAGAAAAAAAGGACAACAATCAGAAATTTCACAAAGCCTTCCTTTTATGCTGGTATCCACCCCACCCCTCAATATCCCTGGCTTTTGTCAGCCTCACAGAAGACTTTATTTAAACTTACTGTTTCCCATATGAAACCCATGGAAATTAAATTCTCTGTGGTGGGAGGATGTTGGCATCCTTGGTGCGGGGGGCTGTTAAAGAAGAAGAAGGCAAGATTACATTGGTAGTTGCATAAAAATGATGACCACTGTGAAATTCCCCTACTGTGAAAGACTCGCCAAAAGTCTTCTTCCTTTAATGGAGCTTTGAGAGAGATCCACTATTTTGTTGATATATGTGCAATCACATCTGTCTTCTACTCAAAGTACACTCGTTTTAGGGGTGTTTCTTGCGTTGTTTCATGAATCCACAAAGCATAAAACCAAGATGTTTGAGAATGCATTTGGACATAGTTAAACTAAGGAACTCAGTCCCAGAGGAGGCAGTGATGGCTACCAACTCCGATGGCTTTAAAAGAGGATTGGATAAATTCATGGAGAAGACTATCAGTGGCTACTAGCCACAATGGCTTTGCTCTGCTTCCACAGTTGGAGGCAGTAATGCTTATGAATATCAGTTGTAGGAAACTACAGGAGGGAAGAGGGCTCTTGTGCTTGAGTTCTGCTTGCAGATTTCCCACAAGCATCTGGTTGGCCATCGTGAGAGCAGGATGCTGGAGTAGAAACACCATTTTCTTGATCCAGAAGGCTCTGATTATGTTCTTATGACATCATTTGAACATAAAGAAGGGTTGTAACGTAAGTAGGCTCGGATCATAATTGGGCATGTGTGAATGGAAGAGCTCTTTCCATTTGTGAATGGGTCTAAGGATCCCAATGGCAGAAGAGGGGAGGGGGAAACTCCCCTGGAGTTTCATGCTGCTCAGAATAGGCCTGCATGGGGGAACACTGAAAGTCACCTCCCTGCTTCCTCCAGTGGAAGCATCCCCTAAGTAGGACTCTGCTTATGGGATACTCCTAGCACTGGAAGCCTACTTAGTATCCAAGTCAGAAGAACAAACTTTGCTGGACAGAAACACACAGCTGTCTTCTTCCAAGTCAGATCCATTGGTCCATCTACCTCAGTATTGTCTATATCGATTGCCAGTGGCTCTGGGGAACCAGGGTTATGGGCAGTGCTCTCTCCCCAGCCCTGCTTGGAAATCCCAGGGATTGAACCTGGGACCTTCTGCACACAAAGATCTACCTCTGAGCTACATTCCTCCCCCTAGAAACCATCCAGGATTCTGCTTCTCATGGTGGCTACCCTCATGTTCCTGGAAGCTCAAAAAATGTGTGCAGGTGGTTTGTTGCTTGTCTCCAGCACCTGATATCTGGAGGTATGTGGCCTCTGTATTTGGAAGCTGAATTTAGCTAAAGCCAAGGACACGTGAATACTTTATATCTAAAGTAGGGAACATTGCTAGAAAGTCCTGCAGTGAATATAACAAACAACTCTCATATGCTACCGGTAGTTTTGGGTGGGGGGAAGATGTTGCTGCTGATGTCGTCACTGTTGTATTTTTAAAGGAGTGAGCATTCAGATACACAGTCTCTGCCCTAAATGTTGATACAACATGATCCTGAAAAAGCTTTACCACTTGATTCTGGTAATTGTATATCTTGGCTCCCCATGACATCATGTTGGGTCCCCTCAATCATCTTGAGAAGATTGCACCTCTGTACTAGGCCAAGTTTAAGGTTTTCCTATTGGCATATATAACCCTGGACAACTTGAGGCCCAGTTATCTCCAGGAATGCTTTGCCTTGTATACCCCTGCCCAGATACTTCAATGGTCAGGAGAAAAATTCTCAATAGTGCCATATACTCCCAAGGTTCATCTTCTGCCCACTATGACCAGGGCCTTCAGTATAGTGGCACCTACCTTTTGAAATGCACTCAGAATGAACATCAGGCAAGAACCTGGAGTACTCACATTTAGGAAGTTGCTTAAAACTCCCCTCCCCCAAGCTTTTCCCAAGGGGTGAACCAGGCTTGGATGTGTTAAGCCAGGCATCCCCAAACTTCGGCCCTCCAGATGTTTTGGACTACAATTCCCATCTTCCATGACCACTGGTCCTGTTAGCTAGGGATCTTGGGAGTTGTAGGCCAAAACATCTGGAGGGCCGCAGTTTGGGGATGCCTGTGTTAAGCTAATCTACTGTTTTGTACTTGCTTAACAAATGTCATGTTAGTCTTGATCTTATTTGCTTACCACGGTGTTTTGTTTTTCAATGTTGGCGGTATAAGATTTTTTGCAACTAAATAAATAAAATTGATGGGGAAATGACATAGTATTCAGGGTTGCTTCGTCTCCCCTCCAATTCATTACCCAGCAATTACAGGTGAGGAAATGCTGGATCTGATGACAGCATGGCACACACTTGGTTTTTTTCCTAAATGTTACTGGGGAAATGTACGGTGGGGGTGATGGAGGTTGGCAACAGCCCCATTTACCCCATAAATGTTTCATTCCAGCCTTAATCTATGTCGAATGGGTTGAAATGAGGAAGGAGGGATCTGGTTCCCATGTACCTTTCCAGCAATTACGTGGATTTCCATAGCCTAAAAATAGATTTACAAATTATTAATAAGATAGGAAGCTGCAGCTGCGTCAGTGCCTTTTCGCAATCCTTCTCTGTACCCAAGATAGCAAAAATCATCCTGCACACGTGGAATGAATTTTACAGTTCCACAATAGTGATATTACAGGCTTATCGCTTTTTAATTGACTTTTTGACTCCTAAAAATATGCCTACAATACCGCTTTTCCATTGCAGTTTAATAACAGCTTAACACACGCCTGTGAAATATTCGTCCCTGCTACAATTCAAATTTTAAAATATCTGATGGAGAGTCCGGTTAATAGATAAAACGGAATCCCTAGAATATTAAAAGCTCTCGGGCTACAGTGATGTTCCTTAATAGGAGGTAAAAAGAAATGACATCCATTGATGATCTCAGAGGTGCTTTCTGTTTTCCCCAACCTTTGGAGAACTCATAAAAGTCTCCCGTCAATAAAACACCATTACAATGAAGTCAATTTTGTCCAAAGGTAGTCTTATCAAGTCTCGGTATTTGGTTTGGTCTTTTTTTTTTTTAATACCACCACGTTTGCTGCTTAATATGCAGTAACAATGGCAATACAGTGGTGTTCTGTTCACATCATTTTCTTGATAAAGATGAAGCAAGACTTTGTACCCTATCATTTATCAGATTAACTTCGCCTCCTTTCCAGCTTGCAAGATAACCATGCAAAGAAGGCCTGTGCTATTCTATCCACATTCCTTTAAAAAAAAATGGTTTGATCACAATTTTATTTGACTGTGAGCAATTAGTCGATCAAATGAAAGCAGTTTTCCATTGTTTTGATCAACTGAGCATGTCACATGATGCATTTACTATGGATTGATTGGTTAGTGCTGGTAGAAAATAAATCCATAACAAACACTGGAAAGGTAGTACATTTACTTTGCTTCAAATTTTTGCATGCTGATATACCAGTTTAGGCAAAAATGCACATGCACACTCAAAGCAATTTTACTTTTTAAATGAAAAAAAAAAGCTTCCATGTTTTATAGTGCTATATTTATGTTTTTTGCATGCACCATTTCTCCCTAATTCGCCATCCCCTCCACCCCTTTGATTCTATCATGAAGACCATTGCATCACTTTACATATGTTCAGCTGTGTATGTAGAAGGAGACCAATTTTGCAACAGCGTAGTCCACCTACAACCTAACAAGTGGAATTGCTGTAGCTCAGCAGTAGACCATGTGCTTTGCATGCAGAAGGTCTCTGGTTTGATCCCTGGTGTCTCCAGGTGGGGCCAGGAGAGACCTCTGCCTGAAACCACAGACAGCCACCACCAGTCAGTGTAGACAAGGCTGAGTTTAATGGCTCAATGGCCTGGTGCAGTAAAAGGCAGCTCCCTCCGTTCCTGTGTGGTTCATTATAACATCTGTAGTGAGCACTCAGGTTTGCGTCTTTACGCTTGGAAAATAGGGGTCTCCTAACAACTTTCAGCACTCTTACCAAATGACAGCTCCCAGGATTCTTTGGGGGAAGCCATGACTGTTTGAAGGAGTATGATACTGCTTTAAATGTATAGCGCAGGCGGGACTTCTGTCACTATAGACAATTAACACACCCTGCTGAATATATCTATGAGGATGAGGATGGATTTACCACATGTATGCTGGTTCCATTTACATATTACAGTTTTAGGTGTCCTTTTCAGACACTGGGTGTTATCAGATGTCTTCAAACAGCATGGTCCGATCTGTGATTCCGAGGCAGTAAGGCTGCCATTCTGAAATTCGCTTGCCTGAGAGTAAACCCTGTGGGGTTCAATAGGACTTGATTCTGAGCAGACATGGCTTGTCAAAGTCCCGCTGTGTTCAGTGTAGTGTTCTCTCTTGTATTTTTTATTTTATGTTTATTTTTAAAAAGTTTGAAGCAGCCCTAGTTAGAATATGCTTGGGCCAAAACCATGTACTTTTCCTTTTACATTGTTTTCAGCTGGAGGAATTTAAGTCTGTGCTTGGTTTTCTCATTGAAATCTATATGGAAATCAAAGTGTTCAACTTTGGGCGGGTCATGTCCTTCATGTGTTTCTTTCCTACAATTTCTTTTTTCTTTTTTTCTTAAGAGTGTTTAAATGATTGCATCACACACAAGGCAAGATGGGCACCTTTCTTGGGGTGAACTTTGATCCAATTCTCATTTAAAGGCAAACCAACCTAATTCTCAATTTAGGAGAAATTTACACTAAAATGCAGGTGGGTTTACATGAAGACTTTAAAAATAAATAAATCCCAAACTGCTGGGGAATTGTGGAAAGCTGAACTCAAGGGTGGAAAGAGAAGAAAGGGAGAGAAACTGAAATTGACAGATTCACCCATCACAACTGGCAGCCCACGTGTGCATAAGCAGAGAGGTGGCATTTTCCAAGGGCTTTGTTTCCCATCAATTTTTAAATGAATTATCTGGGAGCAAGCAGCAGTTAATTTTGGGCCATGGGCTTTTTGATTAAAAGCCATGACCCCCTTTTGCCTGTTTGGCATACTCTATACAACACCAGTGACATGCAATGTGACCCTTGACACTCGATTCAGCACAAAGTAACTCCTCAACGGATCTCTCGGATTCAGCATCCTCTTTGTTACGACTTGGGACCCCTTTACTCCTGTCCTTGCAAATCAACCACCTCCCCTTTTCGTTTTTCATTTGTGTGTGTGGTGTGTGGGTGTGTGTGAGAGAGAGAGAGAGAGAGAGAGAGAGAGAGAGAGCTTCCCTCTCTCAGATCCAAGTTTCTGTAGCAATATATATATATATATATATATATATATATATATATATATATATATATATATATATATATATATATATATGTCCGCCCTCCCCCAGTTTTTAACCCACCCATTTGTGCCTCTCCTTCTGTTTTGACAAAACTTTCCACCATACCACCCGCCCATATGCCGGCGTAGTGTGCAAGGAAGGATTCTTTAGAAAGCGCTGGTGCTAATTATAAATTTAATTTGCATTTTAATTAGAACGGTAGCAAATTAAAAGCGTGGCAGCTGGAGAATTTTGAACGCTTTGCAGAGATTTGGTGTCAGTATCTCTCTGCTTCTGACTTCACTCTCTTTTCTTTTTTTGTCCCCTTCCACTATCTTTCATTCACACAAACATATTGGCAATTCTCTCTCTCTCTCTCTCTCTCTCTCTCTCTCTCTCTCTTTCGTTCCTTTTTTTTTTTTGGTGGGTTTTCTATTTCTCATTCCCCCTTCTCTTCCCCCATGGATCAAGTTATAAATTATTTCTTTCTGTGCTGATAAACAGGATACTCTTGTCTTGTGCCAGGGACACCGTGTACCACAGTGATAGCGAACCTTTAAAGTCAGCTTTTCTGTCTGTCCCCCTTTCAGTTCTGCTTGAATATGCTATTTATATCTGCCATAGATTTGCAGGTATTAATCTCAGCACATATGCATGTTTTCCCCTCCCTCTCTTTTTCTATCTTCCAAATTCATAGAGTGTTCAGCTTTACCTTTGGCCAACACATTTGTTTGCTTGCTATTCCTTAAAATACATGATCGTGTCTTTAGCCCTGGATATCCTGAATGCACAGAGGGGAGACTAGGGCCACACTCATGCTTGCCCATCAATACAACTTGTGAAATAACCAACAACCATACAGCCTTAATATCAGTTGCTGGAAACCAGAGGAGGTGAGAGTACTATTATGCTCAGGTCCTGATTGCCAGTTTCCCACAGGCATCTGCCTGGCCACTGGGAGAACAGGATCCTGGCCTAGGTGAGCCTTGGGCCTGACCCCGCAGGGTTACCTTATGTTCTTACCTAGGCTGGTGTGTGCTCTCTTGACATGATCAGGACAGAAGCAGCAAAGGCCCAGAAGAGGAAAAGACAGGGCCTGGTGATAGAAAATCTGTTTTGTTTGCAGGTCCCAGGTCCAGTACTTGGCCTCTCCAGATAAGAATGTTCCCTGCCTGAAACCATGGAGAGGAAATGCCAACAGGGATAGGCAAAATGTGACCCACCAGGCCTCTCTGTTAGGTCCACAAGGCTTCCCATCCAGGCCATGCCTCCCCCAGACCTCTCCTCTCTCCCCAGATCAACCATCACTTCACCCCTTCTCCAAGCCCCCCAGAAGTGCTTTTTGCCCAGCTGGAATGGGTCCTTGAACTGGGAGAATGACTGTTGCTTTCCTGGATGGAGGCTAGAGAGAGATGTGTGTATGGTTCTGGGTACAGAAGTACCTGCATTTTGTGTAGCTGTGGCACACCACACAAATGAAAAGTTTTCATCCATTGTTCCAACTACTTTTACCTTCCCCTAAATGGGTTGCAAGTAGGTAGATGGTGTGTTAGCTAAGGGCAAACTGAGACCCATTCATCCTAAAAGACCAGCCTCCAGTGCTAAAACAACATTTCGTCTCTGCTCTTACGGAACCTCCACCCTGAGCTTGTATGGAGCTGTCGATGGTCCTATTCAAGACTTGCCTCACCTCTGTACTGCTGAGGCTATGGCTGAAAAAGAACAGGACCTCCTCGAGCCTGTGCACAGCTGCAAACAGCAGCCCAAGCAATGGGGAGAGGAGAACTGTCTGTGCTAATACACTATGTCACATATTTTGCTTTACTAAATATTATGAAGGACAACAGGTGGAAATGCAGGCTCTCAATCACTGAAGTCATGGCAGATTAGAATCATACCCTAAACCAGTAACCTGTATTTCTTATCAGGTTCTGTTCTAGTCTAGATTTAACCATTTTTTCCAATAGTGGCTCAGGTTTTAGTTAATCCTAATCCTAACGCTTAATTTTTGCTTCCGTTTCAGATTCCGTTTGCCTCCATAGACCATAGTAGCCGTCGTAATGCCCTTGGGATGTTTTTTGAACTGCAACTCCAATCAGTCCCAGGCAGTGTGGCCCATGGGCAGACAAGCTGGGAGTTATCTATCCAGGTGATGTACAGGTGACAACCAGGTGACACCAGGTTGGCTATCTTGACAGATATGGATGAATAGAGTCTTGTAAAAATGCCACTTAATTATTTGCATTTGTAAGTGATGCACATAAATACAAACAACAGAAAATGAAACAATAAAGATTTATTATAATACTGAACATTATCTTCAAATGCCTGCTAGAAGAGTAAAGGCTCATGACATTCAGCAATAAGTCTGCCTGCCTAATCTCAGGTGGGAGGGAGTTCCACAGGCTCAGAGACACTACACTGAATGCACAATTACTAATAGTTTAGAGCTGTGCATCTGAGCCACAGCGAACCACCAACAGAGACTTCCCCAAAGATCTGTTGCTTTCCCTACAGCATCTCATCACCATCATTTTCATTCCCTCTGTTCGCTTGCTCCCCCACCCCACTCCATTGTGTCCTTGTTCAATAGTTTTCATTAATTGATTGACAGATCTGATAGACCCAACTAACCTCTATCTCACTCTCATGTAAGTTTTCAAATAAGTACTTCTACGCCCAGTGACCTTGTCGCCTCATCAGGTATCAGAAAACGAGCATGCAGATATTGAAGGAAGCTGATTAGCAAAATACGGAAGAACTCATTCTCTGTGTAAGACCCTAACAAGCCCTGACAGCTAACTTGGCAATCATAGTTCGAAACAACAACAGGCAGCGGGGGCGGGGGGTGGCAGCTCAGCAATTGTTGAAGGCACATCACATCACTATTACGGAATGTGTAAGACTTGGGCCAAAACCTGTTACAGTACTGTAGAACAGGGCTAGCCAATGCCGTGCCCTCCAGATGTTGTTGGACTCCAACTCCCTTCAGTCAGTATGACCAATAGAAGTTGCAGCCCACCAGCATCTGGAGGAGAGACACCATTGGCTAGATGTCTGTGGAAACTTGAACTATACAGAATTTCATCAAGCTTCAGAAAAGCACAACCAGAATGATGAAGGGGACAAAGTTTGGGACTTTTTAGTTTAGGGCAGGGTTTCCCAAACTTAGGTCTCCAGTTGTTGTCGGACTACAACTCCCATCATCCCTGACCACTGGTCCTGCTATCTAGGGATGATGGGAATTGTTTTTAATATCCTGTTGGAAGCCACCCAGAGTGGCTGGGGAAACCCAGCCAGATGGGCGGGGTATAAATAAAATCATCATCATCATTATCATTGTTGTTGTTGTTATTATTATTATTATTATTATTATTATTATTATTATTATTATTATTAAACTCCCATCAAACCATAGCTGCCAAGTACCCCATTTTCCCCGGGATACCCCCGTATTTTCTTATCCTTTCCCACAGGTGTCCCAAATGGCAAAATACCCCATATTCCCCCGGATTACGCAGCTCCTGCTGGTGGCCATGTTCTTCTGGTGCCGCGCCGGCATCGGAAGTCGCTTCTACACACTTCTGGACATGTGTAGAAGCGACTTCTGGTGCTGCGGACATTTTGGAAATGGGCACAGCGGCATCGGAAGTCGCTTCTACTGCTGATCCTGGATTTTTCAATCCGAAACTGGGCACCTATGCATCACACCCAGCCAGCATGGGCTGAGGCTGATGGGAGTTGGAGTCTAAAAGACTGGCATACCGGTAGATCAGGTGTGGGGAATTAATGCCATGCCATATGCTCTTGAACTACAGCTCCCATCACCCTTGAACATTGGCTATGCTTGCTGAGGCTGATGGGACATCTGGAGGCCCAAAGGTTCCCCATGCCTGGTATATATAGAGGGCAGTGCTGGCTGGGGTTGATGGGAATCGAAGTCCAAAAAGTCTGGAGGGCAGCAGATGGGGCCAGGCAGGCATGAGCACACCTGTCCCTGCCCATGCTCTCAACACCTGCATGTTGAGATGAGTGCCTGAACATTAGAGCTGTGGACTGGATTTGGCCAAGGCACAAAGCTCACTCTAAATCAAGCCTGTTTCAAGGGATCCTGACCTCATTCAATTCAGGTTCAGACAGCATTCTGTTTTGCACGCAGAAGGCCCCAAGTTCTATTCCAGACATCTCCAGGTAGGGAAAAGACTCATTGTCGGTAATCCTGAAAAACTGCTGCTGGTCAGTGTAGACAGTGGTAATCTAGATGGATCAGTGGTCTAGCTCTGTATAAAGCAAATCTATGTCTTAGAAGAGAGGATCATAGCTAATAAGAATAATATATTATTTATACCCCGTCCATCCGGCTGGGTCTCTCCAGCCACTCTAGGCGGCTCCCAACAGAATCAGAATATAACATCAAACATTAAAAACTTCCCTAAACAGGGTTGCCTTCAGATGTCTTTCAAAACTCAGATAGTTGTTTATCTCCTTGACACCTGATGGAAGGGCATTCCACAGGGCAGGCGCCACTACCGAGAAGGCCCTCTGCCTGGTTCCCTGTAACCTCACATCTTGCATGGAGGGAACCGCCAGAAGGCCCTCGGAGTTGGACCTCAGTGTCTGAGCTGAGTGATGGGGGTGGAGACACTCCTTCAGGTATACTGTGCTGAGGCCATTAAGGTTGAGTGTCGGCCTTGCATGCAGAAGGTCCCAGGTTCAATCCTTGGTATCTCCAAATAGGAATGGAAAAAGAATCCTGTCTGAAACCCTGGAGAGCTGCTGTTAATCAGTGTAGATCAGGGGTAGTCAACCTGGTCCCTACCACCCACTAGTGGGCATTTCAGGATTCCAGGTGGGTGGTAGGGGGTTCTACGGCACATGTTAGTGCAGCACTGGTGGGCGGTAAGGAAATTTACCATCAAGAAAGACGCATTAGTAGGCGGTAGGTATAAAAAGGTTGACTGCCGCGCCCGGTGTAGATAATACTCACCTAAATGAACCAATGGTCTCATTCAGTATAAAGCAGCTTCCTAAGCTACAGGTGAGATTTTTCAGTGACTGACAGCAAACAGATCCGCCCTCAAATTGCAGATCTACACATTGCCAATCCCACACTGCCTTGATGCAAGTTTTCTCAGCTGTACAAAATACTTTCATTAACCCATGAATGGATTATTTGGAGAGCTAATTAATTGATTCTTCAAAATGCCAATTGACGTGCTCTCGGGGAAATCCTGATCTAAGCTACTGTGTTAATCAGGCCACCGTGCTTCTAGTTTCTGCCCGGATATCGCGCCATCTGAAATGAGGAGAACTTTGCCGTTGCTCTCTCAGACCTCATGTGGGCAGCTAATTAATATGAGTAGGATATGACAGTTGTGCTTGTACAGTCTTTGCACTGCCTGACAATAACTCTATAAAATTACATTTCAGCTAAAGAATGGAAACAGTGTTAAATACCATTATTTGCCTCCCTTTGATGTCTGAGAGTCATTATGAAGGCAATTACAGCAGTTTCTCTGTCTGTGTGTCTACAGGGTATTTATCTGGAGTTGTCTGAGTCGTTTGCCAGGTGGAGAATATATGGCATTTTAAAGACAATGGATTTCTGCCTCAATTATCAGGCTACGAATATGAGAAGAAACAAAAACAAAATATATATCAGTGTCTTGCAGATGATCCTGTCACTAAACCATGCTTTAGCATTAAAAGCTGAGGGGTGGGGGGGAACCACACCTGACAAGGCACCAAAGCTTTCTTTACCATTGCTTGTGTTTCTTCTTCTGTTAGGTGGTTCTCAAGTTTTCCTTCTGGCTAGCACCAAGGGGCTCAAATATGAATAAACTATAGGAAGAGCCGGTCTACCCAAAAACCCATCTAGCCCAGTATCCAGTGCTCACATTGACCAATCTGAGGCCCATGGGAAGCCTGCAAGCAGGACCTGAGGCAATAGTGTTCTCCTCACTTGTGATTCCCAGTACCTGGTATTCAGAGGCACTCTGCTTCCGTGAACTAGCGGCCTGATTTTGCATATGGCAGATTCATAAGTTCTTAGGGTTGCCAGACTCAATAGAGGACGGGACTTCTGTGCCTTTAATTGCCCTGCTCTCTTTTGAGTCTGGCAACCTTAAAGAGAAACCAGCAGACCCTTTGTTTAATTTCCAAGCAAAGGGTCTGCTGGTTTCTCTTTACGGTTTCCAGACTCAAAAGAGAGCAGGGCAATTAAAGGTACAGAAGTCCTGTCCTCTATTGAGTCTGGCAACCCTATATGTTCTAAGTCAGCCTTTTCCATGAGAGCTGTCATAATCCATAAGGCGAACCTTTCAGGGTCAGGTCAAAGGCTGCTAGTCACACATCCTGTCCTCACAAGGAATCTGGCAAGCAGGACCTGAGCACAATAGCTCTTTCCCCTCCTGTGGCTCCCAGAAACTGGTATTCAGAGCCATTACTGTCTCTAACCATGGAGGCAGATCCGAGCCATCATGGCTAGTAGTCATTGAAAGCCTTCACCTCCATCAATTTTCCAGTCCTCTTTTAAAGCCATCCAAGCTGGTGGCCATCACTGTCTCTTGTGTGAGGGAGTTCCTTTTACTATTTCATGTTGGCCAGTCTTCATTTCAAGTGTGGGGCAGTGATCTCCTCCACCTGTCTCTGCAATTTTGACTGCTGGCTGCTTTAAACAACTTTATACTAAAAGCTTTCTAAATAGCGCAATAATATTATGTGAGAAACATCAACATTCAGAACAATGACCAGAATCTTGCATCAGTATTAAATTGCTTTGCAATTTCTTCTAATGAAAAAAGGGTAAAGCCATTTCCCCCCCAATTCATCAGACCTGACAAAAACACTGAAATCTACTTTATTCTTTGATTTAGAGTGGAACAGCAAAACTTGCAAGGGGAACACATGTATTTCTTCAAAAAGGCTGATTAATACAGGTTAAAAAGCATTTTCTAGTTTAACAAAATTAATACCATGTTTAATTATATGAGATTAAAATTTCATTGCACATTATACTTAATTGGTGCAGATGGAGGGGCAGAGGTTAAAACCTCTGCACAAGTTACCTTTTGTGTTGTTTCAATATCTAATAACAGAGCAGTTTTAAATTATAAGCCCTGACAATATTGAACAAGTTCCTTACATGCTTTAATTTTACCTTAGTAATCTTTTATGTCAGAGCTCACTGGAGTTCCCAAGGTCATAATCCGAAGCGATGAAATAAACCGAAACAGGAGTTATTGTAAAAATCCCAGACACCAGGCATTATTGAATTATGGGGAAGATGTTATCGGAATGAAAACTGTGTGTTGTAGGTTCAGGCCTAATTAGCTGAGGGCAGCTGAATTGTCTTGCCTATTAAAACATGGTCGCTGCTGGCCTTGGTATCTTGTTCATTCTCAGGGAGCACATAGGCTTCTTTCTGAAATTCCGCTGTAGGAGAATTCAGGGCCAGCTTATATATTTAGCAGAATCATGCAGTAAAGCACTTCCAGTGTTCCTTGACTTCTGCAGGTGAAGTGTGTGTGCGTGGAGTCAGCTTTTGTGTTTCCCCTGGGTTGTGTCCAGGCTAAGAATTGGCTAATTTGTGCATTTCATTTCTCCGTTTCCTTTTTTCCAGATCTTAAGTTCAGTTCTCCACATTTCCACATCAGTTTGCTTTAAAAAATAAAAAATAAAGAAGTTCTCATTAAGATTCACCAGCATTTTATAGGGCACATTTTTTAAAATAAAAAAAACTCTCCCTGCCTCCTGAAAACCAACCGTTTCACTTTCCAAAATTCACCAAGTGGGGAGGAGGGCAAATGACAGTCAAGATGGTTACCTAAAACTGAGAGCTCCTTCTTACAACACTCGGCAATGAAGGTTTCTGAGCATGACTTTTCATGGTGGAGAGCCCAAGTCCTGGCCCATGAGCGGATTAGGCTTTGCTTGTAATGGCCTGGATCCTTCTGAACTAGGGAGATATGCTTCCAGTGAAGAGGAACATTGGAAGATTCAGGACAGATGAAAGAAATACTTCTTCATGCAGTGCAAAGTTGAACTATAGAACTAACTTCCACTGGAGGCAGTGACGGCCACCGACTTTCAAAGATGAATGGACAAATTAATGGAAGATACGACTATCAGTGACGGCTAGCCATGGTGACTTCGCTCTGTCTTCACAGCACAAGGCAGTAGTGTTTCTCAATACCAGTTGCTGGAAACCACAGGAGGAGAGGGTGCTCTTGTGCTTTGATCATATTTTCCCCACAGACATCTGGGTGGCCACTGTGAGAACAGGATGCTGGACTAGACGGGCTATTGGACTGAACTTCTTGTGTTCTTACGTTCTTATAATGTTCAAATCTACACATTTCAGTTCTGAAGTTCTTCTCCATCTCTAGTTGAGACAGTGTTGGCTGGTGTCCACTGGGACTGGAAGCTGAACAGTGGGTGCAGCCAGAGCCAATGACCATAGAGCCAACTAGTTCTAGGTTTGTTCTCATCTTCTTCCCTGATGAGTTCTACAAGGGCAGCACTGAGATGAAGGAGGAAGGAGGTGATAGACAGTGCCAGCCCCTTGACTGATTGTAAGTAAGGAGGCAGGCAGGTGAAGGTTAGCTGAGATGAGGCTGAGTTTGGTGGAGTATTGCTCTGTTTGCCCTAATTGACCAGCCTCCACTGAGTCAAGGATCTTCACAATGTCCCACTCAGAGAGACATTTCATCAACCCATTGTAACCTCTACAACTCCCCTGTGATCCATTGTTTCATTTCGTTTCATGCCAACAGGTTGGTCTCAGTCATTTTCTAATTGTCAGTTTGTAAGCTTTTGTTTGAGGGATGCTCTTAAGTAGCAGATTCCAAGGGAGCTGTGAATCAGAACAGACAACTGACATATGGTAACTCCATTGCAAGGAAGAAGAAAAAAGAAAAGGGGTAAAAAAACAAAAAAAAAATCAGAATTGGCTTTAAAGCGGGGAGGGGTGCTAATGATTATTATTTTTTTACAATATCTTGATCAACTGCAGAATAATATTTCTAAATTGAGAAATGTTTTGGAGAGCTCCAAAACTGAGGTGTCCAATAAAATCTCATCTCTGGGAGTCTCTTTTCAAATGGCAACAGAAATAATTGGGTGAAAAGAGAGCAAAATACCAGGAAATGCTAAAGAAAGTCAAGAGAACATATGAAATATTTAGCTGACATGGATCACAAAGGCAGTAATCTATCTCTGCTAAAGAGAAGTAATGTTTTTGTTTTTGTTTTTTGCAGTGAAGGGTGGGGAGGGTATCTACACATCCTCACCTGGAAACCAAAGAAAATATAATACAGTCAAGCTATGCTGTGGATTTCATCTGCCTCGGCTTAACACTGGCCTTCCTTTAGGAAGTCCAGGGTTGGTAAGGAAAACCTCCTCATGGGACAATATTGGCCGTGCCATGGAGAAAGAGGGTGGGTGGGGGGAATTCTCCCTTTCTCATAACACTTGTGGGCATCCAATGAAGCTGAATGCTGGAATATTCTGCACGGCAGCTTAAGGTGAGAGTGAGGGGGGATCCGGCGGCCGTTTCGGTGCGGCGACGCCAATCGCCATGTCCCTGCGGAAGCCGGGTGATGGCGGCAGAAGCCGGGTGATGGCGGAGGATGCTTGGTCTCCTTGATGGGCCATCCCTAGACTTTCTCCTCCTCACGGCGCCCCTGCCCTGCTTCGTCTTGCGATTTTTTCGTTGCACGAGGCGTTCGTCTAGCGAGGTACCACTGTACCCATTTCAGGAAACCACAGGAAGGGGAAGTAATCTTTTGCCCAGGTCCTGCTTCTGGGTTTCCCATTGAGGCATCTGGTTGGCCACTATGAAAACAGGGTGCCGGACTGGATGGACCATTGGCCTTATCCAGCAGCCTCTTACATTTATCCTGTCCTGCAAAAAGCTTGGGGTGCTTGCTCGACTGTAAGATCACAACCCGAAATCTTATGACACACTTTATTTCCCCTTTTAAAAGTGCACACTTCATTTTAAAAGAAACTAACTTTTGCAGCTAGGAAAATGAAATTTAGTAATTAAAGTCTGTTTGCTAAAAAAAATTAAAAAAATACTTCACTCGAAGTCCCGGACAGTGAAATAATATCCTTTAGATTAAAGTTTAATTGAAAACAGTATTTACTGCTCTAGTGCATTTGATAGAGTCCTTTGCGGCATTTCTTTATGTATAATTGTGTTTTGCAATCAATTTAAAATAACAAGATGAGTGCAGTCCTTGTAGGAGGTGAACACGAGTCCTTAGGAGGAGAGTGGCATCTACAGGGGTTTCTGCCAAACCAATATGGAAAAAAGTAATTTTCATTCTGCCAGTCTGGAGTGATCCCTTTGCATATGAAATGAATTTGCAAAAAAGAGAGGGGGAAAAAGATCCTCTCTGCTTAATGAGATAAATATTTTCCCCAAATAAGCATATATCTTTTTTTTACATGTTTATCTCTATGAGCAATAAAGCCAGTATTTATGTTAACTTTTGGTTTCTTAGAATAGCATGTTAAGTCACTGCTCCTTTGCAGGACTGAACTGTCACTTGGGGGTTGAGGAGAGGAAAGGACTAACAATGCCCAGGCATAACTCCTCCATTCTTTGGCAAGGTATTGGAGCATGTGATGATTGCACAACTCCAGACAGTGTTGGATGATACGGATTATTTCAGTCTGCTGCAATATAACTTCCGGCCCAGTTTTGGAAAGGAATGGCCTTGGCTGCTGGAAGCATGGCTTACATGAGGGAATGGAAAGGGGAGATGCCACCCTACTTGTTCTCATGGATTTCATAGGGACTTTCAAGACCATCAACCATTGTATCATTGGTGGTTGTTGTTGTTTAGTCGTTTAGTCATGTCCGACTCTTTGTGACCCAATGGACCAGAGCACGCCAGGCACTCCTGTCTTCCCCTGCCTCCTGCAGTTTGGTCAAACTCATGCTGGTAGCTTCGAGAACACTGTCCAACCACCGCATCCTCTGTCGTCCCCTTCTCCTTGTGCCCTCAATCTTCCCCAACATCAGGGTCTTTTCCAGTCTCTTCTCATGAGGTGGCCAAAGTATTGGAGCCTCAGCTTCACGATCTGACCTTCCAGTGAGCACTTAGGGCTGATTTCCTCCAGAATGGATAGTCCATGGGACTCTCAAGAGTATCATTGGTAGTTTATTATTATTCCTGTATTCTGTCTCATTGCACTTTGGTAAGTGCAAGATAAAGGGGAAGGACAGTTTGGATCCCATGTGAGAGACGGGTGAGGGGAGATATCACAGTGTGAGAGGCTGTGAGAAGGGATGGATGAGTGCAGGTGAGAGCTGGGAGGACACACCTTCCTCTGTAGGGGGTGGAAGTTAAGATATAGTGCTGAGTGAGGATCTTGTAGTTTCTTTTTTCTGTTTATTCTTTCTTCTCCTTCTTTCCTGTAGATTAGTTTGGTTCTTTTATTGTATAGAACAAAACTTAAATTTCAAAATTTCAAAAGACAAAATGAAACCATGGTATCATTCTGAATCTGTTTTTCCATGCTGGGAGGTCATGGCAGTTCAGTGCTCCCTGGAGAACTAGCCTATGGGATAACCCAGGGTTCTATTCTAACCTTTCATCTCCCCCACCCCATTTTTAAACATCTATATGATACTGTTGGGAGAATTTATCCAAAGGTTTGCAGTATTAATATCTAGATGACAGCTACAGATGGGGGATAAATTTGATTCTGCTCACATTAAAATGTGAACTGGCCAAATTTGAACTTTCTGAAACAATGAGCGAAGTGAATTCACAGAGATCTGAATTTTGCAATGCAGTTCTCCAACCAAACAATGCTTACAAAAATGCACATATTGGGGGAAAGTGTGAGTAAAAATGAATATATTGGTGAACACTCCATACAAAAACGTTTTTGTATGCTACGGGGCATTGCTGGCAAAAATGTTTGCATTAGTGTTTACAAAACTGCATACAGAAAGGTAGAAGAAACCCACACAAAAATGCTGATGAATTTTCATGAGGATTTTCTTTAAAAAAAAAAAAAAGGCAACCTGCTGGAGAAATGTGGAGACCTGAATTTAATATTGTGGAAATGAAAACCTGAGAGAACTGAAATGAACAGCTCCATTCATCCCCACACTCAGCCCTACCTCACTTTTGCAGTTGATCATCCTCAAAAGGCTGTTGAACTTCTGAACTGATACCTGGATGCTGTGTTGGGTGGAAGGCAGACAAATAAAATGAAATGTAATGTAATCCGAATAAGATGGAGGTGGATGAAGATTTGCAAGTGGTACTATGTGGGATTGCTCTGTACCTGAAGGTTCCTCACCCCCAAATTGGAAACAGGGAGAAATTCAATTCAGTTTGTATTTAAAGATGATCCTAGTAACATAACCATCATTCAAAGTTCGTACTTATCCAAATTTTCCACTGCAGTTCTGCAGCCCAGTGATGTGTATAAAGATGTAACTACTAGGGCAAAATGTCTATAATACCCATATACTGTATTATTGAAAATAGCATGGGTGCTACTTTAGATATCCACTTCCTTCCCTGGATTCCATCATCCATTCAGCTCTGTACAGTCTTCTGGTTGTGCCATGAATGAGGTAAGGGAGGCTGAACAGTAAAGGCACATCAAGAGACATTCTTGTTGCATTCTTTTCCAGTTTCTGAATTATTTTCTTCCATAAGTACATACTAGAAAGCAGGCTTATATTGAGGTAGACCACTGCTCCATCTTGTTCAGTATTGCCAATGCTGACTTGCAGAAGCTCTCCAAGGTTTCAGGCAGGGAGTCTCTCCCAGTCCAACCAGGAGATGCCCGGTATTGAACCGGGGACAAAGCAGATGCTCTACCACTGAGCTACAGACCAACAGTTCTTAGGTCTGAGCAAATGGGATATGAACAAGCTTCATTGTGTTCATGTGTTTTTTTAAATCTGACTTATGGATCTAGTATTATATTTTTAAAAATTGCTGCTGAACCTTTAACTGCCTATTGATGTGTTAGATTTTATTTTAAGGACTGGCACTATTGTTTTAAGCACTGCAGTCAAGGAGTGTGGGAATACATAGGATGCATTAGTAAATAAACACATTTGCAGGACATCAGTTTGTCCTCTCCCATCATCCACTTCAGTATGGAACTCGGGACAAATGTTCCACTTATCCAATAAAGGGAAGAGCCTGGTTGGAACTGCCTGGTGCTTCCGCCCATCCACTTCTCTCAACCTGCCACATTCAGTGTGTTGGGCTATTGTTGTAGACAAGACAATGTCTACCTCTCTCAAGGTTAATTGACTACTGTTCTTTGAAATATACATGAGAAACTTTATTGACTAGCCTAGAGCTCGACCTCACCTGTCAAGTAAGAGGAGGATGATAATAACAGCGAGAAGGACTCCTGCAAAAAGAAACCTGACAAGAGGTGAAAGATTGCAGAATGCAATACATTTTTGCCAACATCACTTACCTCCTCATTCGCTGACGTCCAATGTATCTCTTCCCCCTCCCTGGTTCTCCCAACGTCAAGGCCTATGTAGATTACTTGTGTAGAGCGAATGTCAAACTGATTGTCAAATACCAATCTAATAATTCAAGAGCCGCATTGATCTCATGAAACCTGGGAAGCTTGTTTCTTTAGAATATAAGAAGACCCCTGCTGGATCAGGCCTAAAGTCCATCTAGCCCAGCATTTTATACCCAGAAGTAGTCAGCAAAATACCTGTGGGGAAATGGTAAGCATGGGTGGCAGGCAACAGCTCTCCCCAGTGCTTCCTCCCAGGAACTGATGCTCAGGTGAGCATTGCCTCTGAATGCTGGCTGCTGACACATTTCTCAATAGTTATATTTCAGCCCAGTGGGAGATGTGGTTCAGGGCTGAGCTACTTCTTTGGCATCTTAGACAGGGACAGAGATACATCACCAGGAGCAGGAGATATGGAATTCAAACAACTAAATGTCCAACCTGGGACCCAGGTGGCGCTGTGGGTTAAACAACAGAGTCTAGGGCTTGCTGATCAGAAGGTCGGCGGTTCGAATTCCTGCAACAGGGTGAGCTCCCATTGTTCGGTCCCAGCTCCTGCCCACCTAGCAGTTCAAACGCACATCAAAGTGCAAGTAGACCGCTCCGGCGGGAAGGTAAACGGCGTTTCTGTGCACTGCTCTGGTTCACCAGAAGCAGCTTTGTCATGCTGGCCACATGACCCGGAAGCTGTCTGTGGACAAACGCCGGCTCCCTCGGCCTATAGAGCGAGATGAGCGCCGCAACCCCAGAGTCGGTCACGACTGGACCTGATGGTCAGGGGGCCCTTTACCTTTTTAAATGTCCAACCAGCCTGTGCAATCAGACTTCACAAGCCAGATGCACTGAAAAGCTCCTAGACATGGTATTGTGACATGATGTCCACCCCTGTCCCCAGTTATCTAGCAATCAGAAATAAATGGGCTTAGTATATGTAAGGACCATTTTTTTGTTATGAATAATGATTGATAGCCATAGTCATTGGCTTGAGTGTGTGTGTGTCCCTTTCTTCAGGGGATGGGATTGGAGTGAGAGAAGGAATTGCCTCCAGGGCCAGCCCCTGATATACCTATTGGACCAGAACCACTTGTGCAAGAGGAGCCCATTTTGCTCATACCTCTCTCAAGGACATTGTGCTGCCCTCTGAATCAGAAGACTGCATCACAGAAACCCTAGTGCAGAGCTTTCCAAACTGAATTACTGTGTCGTGAAATAATGCAAGTCTAAAAAGCATGTCACCAACCTGAAAAGTTTGGAAAGCTCTGCCCTAGTGGAACCTTCAGAGTCAATGACTACTAAAATAGGCTGAGCCCCTTTCCATCCTCCTCTAACTGAAGACGGAGCTAGCAGAGTGGCAGCTCCTATTTGAAGACTCAGTCTAAAGATGGCTACTGCTGAAGCAACATCTGAGCTCTGCTCTTGTGAATGCTCAAATCTAAAACTTTTTGGGAGCTATCCATGGTACCACTGGAGCACAGTTTCTCTATTTCTGGGGCCATTGCTCAAAATAGACAAGGGGAGATCAACCTGGCCCCATCTTGTAGGCAAAGAAAGAGCAGCTGCAGGGATCTTCCTTCCCCTTCTCCATTAGAAAGAACAAACACTTCTAAGAGCTTTGCAACAAAGAGCTAGTGCTTAAATTCATTCGTTTTTCCATTTTCTTTCCAGTCCCTTTGTCTTTGGTGCTTTGTCTTTTTTAACCGGAAAACTGTGGGCTGGGGTAGTCTTCTTACCGATGCTTGTATGCCACTCTGGGAGCCTTTTGCAGAGACAAGGCAGAAGAGCATGGCTAAAATACTTAAAATAAATATTTGCCCCACTTACCCCATTGAATTCAATAGGACCTACTTCTGCATGGATGGAGGTTTAATTCACCCACAGATCTATACAATGGGACATTGCGTTTTGGACAAACGTCAATGACAAGCCGCCAAGCATAACGCCTCCACCCTCTGCTGAAACGCTTCCTTGGGGAACAGCAATGAGGGCAGTAAGAGACAAAGTGGCGGCAGCAGAAGAAAAATGTGCAGCTGCATTGGGGGTTGTTGGGGGGCATCGATGGTATTTTTCCAAGGGCCCTGAAATCTGGCACTAACACTGGTATCATAAGAACATAAGAAGAGCCTACTAGATCAGGCCAGTATAGCCCAGCATCCTGTTCTCATAGTGGCCATCCGAATGCCTTTAGAAAGACCTCATGCACAACCTGAGCACAAAGGCACTCCCCCCCCCCTAGTTTCCAGCAGCTGGTATTTAGAAGCATTATTGCCTCCCACAATGGGTGCCGAGTATAGTCATTGTGGCTAGTAGCCACTGGTAGCCCTCTCCTCCATTAATTTGTCCAATCCACTCTTAAATCCATCTAAGCTGTTGGCCATCGCTGCTTCTTGTGGGAGTGAGTCCCACAGTTTAACTATGTGCTGTGCGAAGAAGGACTTTCTTTGTCCTAAATCTCCCAACATTCAGACTCATTGGCTGTCCATGAGCATTATCAGCTCTCTCCACAGTGTGCATAAGAGCATGGAGAATTTGAGGGAGCCATTTTTGTTCAGCCCTTCCTGGCAGCAGTGGGGGAGAAGGAGATGGCAGGCAGATAGAGAAGCGAGGAAGGAACTGGAAGTGAGGGGGTACAGAATAAGGGCTTATGAGAAATGCTATCTTCAGTGCCATATTTGTCTCTCTAGGAATCTGCACACCTCCTCCTTGGGCCTTTTATTTATTCTGCAGTATCTTATGTAGCCTACCAATTTATCTGCTGTCTCAATTAGCTTCCCCCACCCCCCAATCCATTTTTGAATGGAATTAACTATCCTCTGACACAAAGCACCAAACTTCAGATAAGACCTGCTCCTAGCAGAACACTGCTAGATTTCACTTCCATTTTGATCCTCAGCAATTTCACTGCCTAATTTTGACAAGCCTCATCCTTGATTTAGCAAACCCCAGTTTTGTTTGACCCTAAATACCATGTAAGCTTCTAGGGGTTCCTCCCCCCCTCCTCGTTGCCTAAAGTGTGCTGAAGTATCTATCCTGCTTTCCTGCAGTTTTTTAAAGTAGATAATAAGTCCCCCAAATTCGCCAGCCTTGCTCTGAAAGAAGCTTGTCACGGTGGTTGGTAGCTAATGAAGATCCCTTTAGTTTATCTTCATCAATTGTCAAATATTTGAGTCCATGAAGTGGTGTGATGAGGTACAAAGACAGATATTTGAAGGGATTTTAACTCATTTGAGCAATTACATGCTTAACTGCCCTGTGATAATCTGTCAGTCTGAGCTTTTTTTCTCCCCTGCAGAAGTGGGTAGTATTAGAATAGCTGGATTTGCTGCATAAAGGCCTGGTCTGAATGGAAGAAAGGCTCGAAAGAAATTAATTGCCAGTAACAAACAGCAGGACTGCTTACAAGTTACATATCACATAGTTACCTACCAGCAGCAAAGGAAGGCAGCTGTTAAATAATGTGCTGGATTGTGGTGAAATAAGCAGAGCTAGGAAATGGGTGAGTGCTGTGAAGAATTCAACCAATGTCGGCTAATTAAGCCTAGAAAGCAAACCCACCTCCATGCATGTATATTAGAAAGGAGCATCATTTACTAACATTACTGAGATAATCCACTATGGATATACCGTATATAGGTATATATTTGCTGACTAATCAACTGATTTTTAATTGATTAAAGAAACTGGTAAATTTAAAACACATCCACATATTTTCAAAACCTCAAAAAGGGTAAAATGTAAGATAATGTATAGGTCAATAAGCAGAAGTGTTAGGTGAGTGCTCTGCAAATGAAATGTGTTAATGGATGGAACCCTAATATAAAAGTTAAGAGAAAAGCTCAGTGAACTTAGATATTTGGCCGGGCAGCCGGGCTGTGCACAGACCCCCTGATCTGCCCTGTGGCCTCCATCTGTGGCCCCCAGAACTGGCATATTTACATGGTGCTCATCAACCCTCCTTGTAAGGTAAAGGTAAAGGGACCCCTGACCATTAGGTCCAGTCATGACTGACTCTGGGGTTGTGGCGCTCATCTCGCGTTATTGGCCAAGGGAGCCGGCATACAGCTTCCAGGTCATGTGGCCAGCATGACAAAGCCACTTCTGGCGAACCAGAGCAGCACACGGAAACGGCGTTTACCTTCCCGCTGTACCTATTTATCTACTTGCACTTTGAGGTGCTTTTGAACTGCTAGGTTGGCAGGAGCTGGGACCGAGCAACGGGAGCTCACCCTGTCGCGGGGATTCGAATCGTCGACCTTCTGATCGGCAAGCCCTAGGCTCTGTGGTTTAACCCACAGCGCCACCCCCTCCTTGTATCCATCCCCAAATCAATTTAAGGAGGTGTGAGAGTTTTTGAAGGAGGGAGTTAACCCCCCTAAAGTTTAAAAGGTGTAGGGTTCAGTGGCACCATGCAGGGTTGCATCCTGTGCAGTGCTCTTCCTTTGCAAATGGCTTTCCTACAGGGAACAGCTGCTGCTCAGGGGCATCGATCCTGCAGGGTTGGGCGTCAGGCAGGAAGGAGAACTGAGGCACCAGGTGCACCATTAGTCAAGTAGGTCTCAGCCCCTTTCTCATGATTTTCTCACCCTGCCTCTCTTTGCTGCCTGATGCCCTGGCTCTTGACAGCCACAGATCATTCTGGGTCCATCCAACCCAACTCACAGCAATCCGTGGCTGTATGTTGGCAAATTGTCTGAGGCCTGAGGCCCTCCAATTATGCTTAATTTGGATCAGGATTTAGGCCTTGGATAATCTGGTGCACAGCCCTAATATTTAGCATAAATTCTTAGCTGTCCAAGCATTCAGGAGATAGGTGCCTTTAGCCAATGACCAGTGACCCCTTTCCTTTTCATCCTTTACTGTTAAATTTCAGCAATATCCAAGACACGTCAGTCACAGCTGAAAACAAGTCTCAAGATAAAAAATATCTGTAAATCTCCAAAATGATGGCCTACAGGAAAAGCCCTATTTCTGCTTATGTTTCTTCCTTTCATTTACTGGTCACTGTTGTCCATTACTAGGACAGTGCATACACAGGGCCTTTTAGGTCTTGCCTTGTACTGAAAAATTCACAGTGCAGACACTAGGGAAGCATTTCTGGGGAAGGCATTCTGTAAGATGACTGCCACCACTGTGAAAACCCTCTCCCAACTGCTCCACTTTTTTAAGGCAGGTGAACTGGGCCTCCAGTGAGGTTCTAAAAGAGAGGTTTGGACGGAAGATCCTTCAATTAAGCCAGCCCTTTGAAGTGGGCCTGGAAATGGTCCATAAAGCTGATGATGAAAAACTGGGGTGGTATCATCATATTTACCAGCCTCCACCCATAACCTGAAGTCTGTGGGCCATTTTTACATGGCAGCCCCTGTATAACACATTGCAGTGTTACAGCCAGGAGGTTACCAGAGCATGCATGGGTGAATGTAGCAAGGCTTTCTTTGTCCAAATAGGGCCAGAGTTTGGTACATGTGTCTTCTGCATTAAGTGTGTGTTTATATCCTAGTATTTATGTAAACTGGCCCGGGATCTTTTGTGAAGGAAGAGAGTACCTTCATCTTTCTGGGCAGAGGAAGCCTCTTCCTATTTGCAGGGTCTACACTTCCAGTCAAATTACAGCACTAGACAATCAGTGGCTTCTGAAATGGTACCATTTCATACTGTAAATGGGATGGGGTTTCGAATTACATCCACGTCAAACAAAAGATGCTCATTGCACATGGAAAGCAAGTATGGCAGGGAGAATGTGCAACTGGAACCTTCCGCTCCTCAACCTTCTAGTTTCCCAAACCCGGGAAACTGGGTGTTGTTGTTTTCCTTTTGAGCATGGGAGCTTGAAAATGCTCTGTCCCACCTGCAGTCTGCAATAGTATCATCTGGCAACGGATACATTACATCAGGTGTCTGCAGTGTGTTTCTGCTTAAAAGTCCACTTGAGAGCAGCTGGGTTTTATACCCCAAAGCGAATTCATTCCCCATAAAGACTTGCCTGCTATTTTCTTTGTGGTCTTTTCAGTGACACTGGGGGGGGGACCTATCCCAAGCTTAACATTGTGAACATTTGAATCCACTGAATTTTAGCTCTGTTGTATGTCTTTGACAATGCTGTGTTTGCCTCTTTGCTCTTTCACCCTCTGTGACCAGAATTTTTATGCTAAATTTTTAAGCTCAAATTTGCTTCCTGGTTTATTTTTACTGTTCTGAAACTGTTACTGTTTTTCTTTGTAAGCACTCAGAGAACACTATTATTAGGCAGCATATACATCATGAATAAACCAACTTCATTCACACTTCCCAGAGGAAGACACAGATTGGAACGTAAGTATGCTTCAGATTATGCCCTTCACCGAATTTTGCAATACAGTTCTCTGCTAAAACAAAACATACCAAATGGCATTAAAAATGTGTTGTTATAGGATAGAGCAGGGGTCCCCAGACTTACCGGCGTTTGGGCCGGTTCCCACCGGCCGATCGCGCAGCGGGCCGGAGGACGGGGGAGCGTGCGCCTGTGCGGGCTGGCGGGCGGGGGAGTGCGCGCCCGTGCGCATGCGCACGGATGCTTACTGGCGCGGCGGCGCGCTTCCAGGGTGGAAAAAGCGCCGAAAATCCTTTGTGCACATGCGTATGGGCCTCCCCCGACCCGGAAGTGCACCAGAAATGACCTCTTCCGGGTCGGGAGAGGCCCATACGCATGCGCACAAAGGATTTTCGGTGCTTTTTTCCGACCCGGAAGAGCGCTGCCGTGCTGCGCGCCGTAAGAACGGGTGGCGGGCGTCATCGTGGGCCGGATTGGCAGGCCAATTGGGCCGCATCCGGCCCCCGGGCCGTAGTCTGGGGACCCCTGGGATAGAGTGTGCTTAGAAATGCATATGTTGAGATAAAATGCAAATTTGACATAGGCCACAAGCAGATTTATCTGTTCCTATTCCTAATAATCAAGACTGTTAATAAAGATGACATTCCAAATGGCTGACATTTCTCCTTAGGAATGGCAGCTTTGGAAAGCTTTTGCGTCATCCTTAATTCACACCAGATTTCTCTCTCCCCCCCCCCTCGCAACCCCCGTCCCACTCCAATTTCTTTAAGGAAGCTGCTTTAGTTTAAGTACAAAGGCAAGGGCAGTTCAGCTGTGGGACCGACTGTAGTTCTGACCTGAAGGTCGTGGAGGAAATAAGGTAGGTAATCTCAGTTCCATCCTTAGTAACCTGGATTGCGCACTGCAGGCCTCCGCATGGGGCTGTCAGCCTCCACCTCCAAGGGGCCCAAGATGCCACCAGCATGGAGAACTAATTATCCCTCACTCCTGGCAGTGCAGCTGAGCAGCCGGAGAGCCCTGGCATGTTACTCTGAGCGGGCTAATAAAGAAAGGGAGCATTTCAAGCATCACAGTGCTACACAGCATGCCTGAATTTTATTAATGAGGGTTTTATTTTAGGTTCACTGTGCTGTATTAACATAAAAGAGAAAGAGCGGGGAGGAGGGGAGGGGGGGAAGGTGCACTCGACAAGGCTATTAGCTACTATGGTTTTACCCACAAGCTTCAAGGAGTGAGGAAAAGGATTCAGAGCATTTTTACCAGATGCAAAAAGTAACTTTCCCAAAGCACCTTCTGCTGCCCTCCCAAGTCTCATCGAATGTCATAAGGAGTGATCTTCTGTGTGGGCTTCAAAGTCCAACTAGACCAACCAGATGTTTGCAGCCAAGGTCTGAAGGCAGCAGCTGACCTCCTGCTGTGCTTGTCTCCAGCATTCCTAAGCATCGACGCTCCATTTATCTGGAACCATTTGGGCCAAGTTAACTGGTCCCAGCACAATTTGGGTCACCTGGGGTCAGGAACACTTGGTGGCTACCTGTTAAGGAAGTCCACCACCGACCACTCCCTGTTATCAATAATCTCAAAGCCTAGAATACCCCGTATTGATATTGCTGCCACTGAGGTTGGCTGTGACCCATGACAAGGTCTTCTTGGTGGTGGTTCCCCATTAGCAGAATGCCCTCCATAATGAGGTGGATCAGTCTCCTCTTCTCTTGACTTTTTGGGAAAAACTAAAAAATATTCCTGTTCACCAAGGCATTTGTTGACTGAAAAATCTTGTCCCTTACAACCCTGAAATTATTAGTTTGAGAATAAGTGGTTTCTTTTAGGAGTTTTTAACTGGTTTTAGAATGTTGTTTTTAAAAGTTTTAATATTATTGTTTTTGTACTGATGTGGTTGCCACCCAGGGCACTTTTTTAGGAAGCATGCAATATAAATTTAATAAATAAAAATGGAATAATACATGAAGAGCCTGTGGCATCCAAGCTGTGTATTCGAGGAAGTATCACAGAAACAGAGACTCCCATAGCAAATGTCACACAAAGAAGAGGCGAATGAGAAATGTTCAGCATGCAGGATTGACAGACAGTTCCCCAGTGAGGCAGCATCAAAGTCACTTCATATTTTATGCAAAGCATTCCCCATAAACACTGGAAATTATTCAAATTGTCTTATAAAGTTTCCATGCCAAAGTCATGAAACCTGAATACATTAGTTTCGTTAAGAAAAAAATTGCTCACTATTCTGCACAATTAAACTGAAGCCCACCCGCCATTTTTACGCTAAGCAGCAACTTTTACATGGAATACATGGAATATATATATATATATATATATATATATATATATATATATATATAAGTAGAATGTGTCCGTTCATTTGGCTTGAATGATCTACAAAACCGCTTGACTGAATGCGTTGAAATTTTGACACAACGTCACATGCGAATACGAGATTAATTTAAGACACTTTGTGAGGACAGATGTAACATCTGGGCCGTGTAAAACCCCCAAAACCCAGTGTTTCAGAACACACAACTCACCCAAAAGTGCATGCTGGGAAAAAGAAGCCAGAAGAGGTTACAAAAGCACCCTCTAGCGGCGGCAACACGTACTGCAGCTATAGAACCTTCCCTATCAACAGCACCTCGGCTGCAGTTTACATACTAGGCCGAAGCCTTTACAGACTAGGCCGAATGGAGGTACTGGCTCGCCTGGGTGGGGGTTGGGGGGGAGGACAGGACAGGACACGGTGGGGCCACTCACAGGGATGAACCGGGGATGGGGGGAAGAGGGGGCATGATACGTCATGGGACGGGACAGGTTGGGGGGAATCACAGGGAAAACCCAGGGGTGGGGGGAGGAGGGGGATACGTCATGGATCAACACAGGGTGGTGGAAGTCACAGAGATTACCCACGGCAACGCGTGGCAGGGCCAGCTAGTAAAAAATATAAATAAATGGGAAGCTGCTCTACAGAGCACTGGTCTATCTAGTTTGTAGTTCCTACACTGACTGGCAGCAGCTTTCCAGAGTTCAGACAGACGTCTTTTGCAGCCCTACCTGGAAGACCTGGTGTCCTGGCCTTTGTTGCTGGATGAAGAACTCAAAACTCGGGTTTCTGTTTTTGCCAAACAATTACATGGAGTGTTGTAAGATACAGTTGCATGAGAGGGCTAACCTGAGCCCAGAGCTCAAGTTGCCAGTGGCTGTGGCTTAACAGGCTCCCAGAAGGCTTTGCTTCTCCTCTTTCTTTCTTTCTTTCTTGCTCTCTCTCTCTCTCTGCTTCCTGGAAGATATGAGCCAAGCAAAGCAAGGGCTAAAGGCACTGCAGGTGAATTGCATGGCTAAGTGTAAAAACAGACATTGCTCCAACAAGCTCCATACACCCTGCCTCTTCCTTTTGAAGAGTGGGGTGGGCAGAGAATCCTTAACGTGTCAAGTGGGAGGCAGTTCTGCTCTGGGCAAGGAAATGGGGACCTCTATGAGTGGGTGGGGCCTGTGAGGTTAGATCATGTCAACACTAGTGTCTCTGTGGGACCCAGGTGGCGCTGTGGGTTAAACTACTAAGCCTAGGGCTTGCTGATCAGAAGGTCGGTGGTTCGAATCCCTGTGACGGGGTGAGCTCCTGTTGCTTGGTCCCAGCTCCTGCCAACCTAGCAGTTCGAAAGCATGTCAAAATGCAAGTAGATAAATAGGAACCACTACAGCGGGAAGGTAAACGGCGTTTCCATGTGCTGCTCTGGTTTGCCAGAAGCGGCTTTGTCATGCTGGCCACATGACCTGGAAGCTATACGCCGGCTCCCTCGGCCAATAATGCGCGCAACCCCAGAGTCGGTCACGACTGGACCTAATGGTCAGGGCTCCCTTTACCTTTACCTATGAGTGGGCGGGGCCTGTGAGGTTAGATCATGTCAATACTGGTGTCTCTGTGTCCTTAGTGATGGAGGCATTTGCTCAATATCTGACTAACTCTCAGACTTGAGAGAGGCTCTTCACTGGCAGAGGTGACAAAGGGGCCAATGGCCCTTCAGGAGGAGTCTCCCTAGAGGTGTCTGATATCTCACGGGCAGGGCACCTCTCTGACAATCCTCTTGAGCCTTCTCCAGGATCCAGCCCCTGGCCCTCCTTATTTCTGGCCCCCTCTACCAACTCCAATATTTCTTGAGGTGCTTCCCTCTCAGGCTCTCCTCTGGGCCATCAAGTTCCAACTCCCTGATCTCTGCCCACACTTCTCCAGAATCCTTCCACCACCTGCAAGGCAGCTCCATGGGGCTCATAAAACACCTGAATCTTCTGCATCCAAGCCTGTGCTCTAATCCTCTGTGGAATCCTGACATGGTTGCACTGAAGGTTCAGAGGCCGGGGTGAGTGCATGGATGCAAAGTGAGATTAGGGGGTTGTAGTGAAGCTAACAATACTGGCTCCTTTGCAGAGGTGTTATAAGGATGAATGAGGCGATGTAGGTGAACTTAGGGAACTGTCTGCATAAATTCATCCTCCTCCTCCAATGACTTGTGATGCAAATTGACACTGTTAGTTCTGTGGCAGTTTGAGAACATAGTAAAAAGAAAAGAAAAGGAATGACCTCTGGTTTCTTCCTCGTCTTCAAAGGTTACGTCTAATCAGTCTCCAGAAATTTCATATGGCACTATAGATACTTCTTTAAAAGCTATCAGAGTGCTAACGAACGAACCCACAACACTGTATCTATCAAAGTCTCGTGGCGCCTTCAGTTCTGACAAAAGGCACTCCAAAGATCTGGCACGTTTTCCCTCATTTGCATTTGTGCATCTCATTATGCACATAATTGCATACCAATGGAGGCGTGCGTTCCCTGCTATCTCAGAAGCCATTATCAAGGAACGTCAGAATTAAATATCGAAATGTCAGCAATTGATGAACAAGGTAGACTGACCTTTGAGGGATCTCATTCTTTCAAGTGCTGCCCTGAGATGACTCTCTTCTTAACTTACTGTTGCTATTTGATAATACCCTGAAGAACATACTTACTCCTAGAATGGGTTATGTGACTCTATTAAAAAAAAGAAAGAGAAGTTTTCATACACACCATAGACATTGGCTGGCATTCCGATGGGACCAGCAAAAAATTTGCAAGCACATTTCTTAATGTCACCCAAACATTAAAATTGGTGGACATTAACACTGAGACTCAGTGGGATTTCTGTGGAATTATATATATATTACATTCATATTGGAAAGCCAATGAGTTTATCTGTGATTAATGTTATGACACCAAACAAAACAACCTTTCTTCTGTAGATGGGGTAACCATTTTGCACATTGTAACGAGCGTATTCTCAGCATTTGACAAGTACAAATAGCTAATCTTAAAAAGGAGGGGGGAAATAGGAGGAGGGGAGGGGGGAAGGGGGAGGGGAGGGAAAACCCACAAAGGAAACTCATAACACGTATGCTGCAATATTGACTGCTCTGTGCCGATCTGACATCAGTCTCCTGACATCATGAAAGGGGCAAGGGAGGAGAAGCAGAGGACAAAATAACATAGGGATGTGAGAAGAACCTGTTGGCCCATCTAGTCCAGCATCCTGTTCTCAAGGTGGCCTACTAGCTGCCTGTGGGGAACCTGCAAGCAGGATTTGAGCACAAGAGCAATCTCCCCTCCTGTGGGTCTCAGCAACTGGTACTCAGAACCACCGCTGCCTCTGGCTGAAGAGGCAGAACATTGCCATCACAGCTAGTAGCCATTGGTAACCTTATCCTCCATGCATTTGTCTAATCTTATATTAAAGCCATCCAAGTTGGTGGTTCCCACTGCCTCCCGTGAAGTTTAATTATGTGTTGCATGAAGAAGTATACTTTATTATATCTGTCCTGAATCTTCAAACATCAGCTTCATTGGGTGTTCCCAGTGTGAACACACTGTTGTCCAGTCCCAACTACTGTACATTAAAATGTTGGATTTAGTTAGTAATTTCTGTGGGCAGCTCTCAGGTTTCTCCCCAAGGACATTTGAAAATAGAGAATGACCTATCCAGACAAGGAGACGGTCCCCTCCTTCTGTGTCTTCCTCTCGTCTCCTTTTCCAACTTCTCTATTCCATTCACCCTCCCATCTGGATTTCTTTTCTCCTGTCGTCAATTTGTTGTTGTTGTTTAGTCGTTTAGTCGTTTCCGACTCTTCGTGACCCCATGGACCATAGCACGCCAGGCACTCCTGTCTTGCACTGCCTCCCGCAGTTTGGTCAAACTCATGTTCATAGCTTCGAGAACACTGTCCAACCATCTCGTCCTCTGTCGTCCCCTTCTCCTTGTGCCCTCAATCTTTCCCAACATCAGGGTCTTTTCCAGGGAGTCTTCTTTTCTCATGAGGTGGCCAAAGTATTGGAGCCTCAGCTTCAGGATCTGTCCTTCCAGTGAGCACTCAGGGCTGATTTCCTTAAGAATGGATAGGTTTGATCTTCTTGCAGTCCATGGGACTCTCAAGAGTCTCCTCCAACACCATAATTCAAAAGCATCAATTCTTCGGCGATCAGCCTTCTTTATGGTCCAGCTCTAACTTCCATACATCACTACTGGGAGAACCATAGCTTTAACTATACGGACCTTTGTCGGCAAGGTGATGTCTCTGCTTTTTCCTGTCGTCAATTAGCATTCCACATTCACCAAGTATTCTCTGTCCTCATTATACCGCTATTTTGAGGTGATTCCTTCCCTTAGCATTACCCCCCATGCCGATTGTTGTGCTTTTTGCAAAGTCACAGTTCCCCAAAATCTGCTGGTAGCTCTCTAGTGTGGGTGGGTGCTGCTGTTTTTAGTTACATAGTAGCTGGCACGCTCCTCTTGAAGTTTGGAAATCGAATCTGCTCAGAAGACTTTATATTTCCGTTGCAGCCTAGGATGTATTTCATAGACTCTTTCCTTTGTACACAGCACTGGGAAATAAATCTCTTCCTGCTGTTTATACACTCAAAATACATTTGCCACTGCTGTTCATCAAAAGATAAAATGCTGAAGATGTACAGTGCTCTTATTGGACGATTAAACATGTTGGGGTCAGATGTAGCCTCAACGTACAAGCAATGCAATATGGCCAGAAACCAGAGCTCCTTAAATTCCAGATTATGTTTCCTGCCCCAGAAGATACGACGTAGGTTGAAAGCAGATGTATGTTTCTGTTCCTTAATCTTGGCTCAAGGAACTGTGTGCTACCATGTTGACAGTTTGGGGTGCCCATTCCTGCCCTGTTTTGGGATTTAAATAAAAACAAATTACAGGTCTTAACAGTGATAGATGGACTTCGCGTCTATTGGTGTGGAGTATTTTTCTTTTTTTTTACTTTAAGATTAAAGTCTTACGCATTTATCTGCATAAACTAACCCCTGGAGTCGAGGAGAGCTGACATTTTCCCAAGAAAAATGAATATCCTAACTTATTCCAAAGAGAAGACTTTGTGTTTGTGTGCCCAGCATGACCTTTGCAAGTGCCCTTTCAGATTAGGTGCACTACATGGAAAATTGTGCTCCTACAGTACTCCATAAATCATACCTACCAATTTTCTTTAAAGGGGTATGTAAATATCAGTGTACCAGGTGGGTAAACAACACTAACCTCGTACAAATGGCTTGAAAATTGAAGAAAAGCACCTTATTTTGCAGCCGAAATTGCTTTTGAAGCCCAGGCATAGGGGCTCAGGTTATGGAATGCATGAAATGATTCGTAGAGGGGGAATAGAAAATGGGTTGATGATAAGCACACTCGACACAGTTTCTGTGTTTCTCAGTTCTTGCAGTGATCAAAGATATCATTGCCATATATTACTTTTTCTTGGCTAGCCCTAAATGCATGTGAATTTCAAGTGACATACACATTATCTACATGTTTCCGAAATGGTCAGGCAGCTTCTGCTGACGCGCTTTTCTCATTTGAGCTGGTTACTGTTGCCAATGTGGCCTTGGGGGAGAGCCTGGTGTTCCTATAGGGGCTTTTGGTCCCACTGATTTTGTGGCTAATGTCCCCAAATGGAGGAAAATAGCAGAGGGGTTTTGAAGAAAGGGACGGGGGGGAATTGGAAAGGATGTGCATGAAAAATGATGTTGGTCATCAGGAGGGGACTCCAGAACAGCCACTCACAAAGGGACACAGCAGTCACCTCCTCTGCTGATGGATGCTTTGGGACTCATGGGGACCTTTGATTTATTTCTCATGGTACCACCCTCGTTGTTCTCTTGCAGCAGGCAGCGTGGGGATCCCTGCCCTCGAGTTGGTGACATTAAAGAGCAGTTGCCCTCCATTATCTCCACGGCAACCTTTTGAGCATGACATGCAACATCTCTAAGAGGGGACAAGTTTAGAATGAGGTCTGCAGAAAAGCACAAGGGGCTAATTTATTTCCCCCCTCTGCTCAGCGCTGGAGAGGGAAGGCAGTAATTGCGGCTAAAGCATCTCATTTCACTCCAGTTAAGATGGCTCTCCTCAAAAATATTGTCAGAGACGTCCTGAAGATAATACATATTTGAAGAGACAAAGAGGCAAAGCTTCCAGGAGGGAACGAAAACCTTGAGAAAACGTGAGAAGCAAATTAGCCCTCATGTGTGTGTTGGGGTGGGGGCGGGTGGGAATGCTTATTCAGTTATTCTCTAGCATGAAAATATGGAGAGGAGGAGGACATTGAGGGCATGCTAAGAGATGGAGAAGGTTGTCATGTTTCTAACCAGCTGTGCTCCTGTGTTAACAGCAGTCCAACGTACAGAAGTCAAGCAAGCACTCAGCTTTCAAGTGCACAAGGCACAAGGGCCAATAAAAAAAATTGGCAATCCTAGGCCATATTCATCTAAAGTAATATGATACAACTTTAAACAGGCATTGCTTCCCCCAAAGAATTCTGGGAGCTGCAGTTTGTCCAAGGTACTGGAAGCTGTTAAGAAGCCCCTACTTCCCTCAGAAACGTACCGTTTCCAGATTTCCTTGGGAAGAAGGAATGGTTGCCAAATTACTCAGAATTGTAGCTCTGAGGACAGAATGGGCTTGGTTGCCACAAGGGACCAACCTCCGCTGCCTTAGAACAGAGTACAGGTGATATGCTAGAGGGGATGGGCTTTCCAGATTCCCTCTGCTTCCTTCTGCTTCTTTACACACAAGGAATCTGAATTTCTCCACCTGGGCTTTCCCTATACAAGTTTCCTAGTGTCTGTTTCTGGAGGGCCAGACAACACTGCCATTAGGCTCTCCTGCCCATCCCAACCCTTGATAGTCAAAAGCATTCAATAAAATAAATAAAAATATTTTGGCCCAGCACAAAAGAGGGTGGGGGTTACAAGTACAAGGAAGGCCACGCTCTTTAGCTGGTGTGCTCAGCTCAGCCTGGCAGGTCTTAGGCCTATGATGGGGGTTATGACATAAAAATGCAGTCACTACCATGTATAGATGTTATCTGTCACTTTTAAGGGGGGAAGATGACACATATATTAGACGTGGCTATATTAGCTTTGCCTTAATTGCGAATGGGGGAGAAATTCAATTCAGCTTGTACTGAAATTTTCACTTTGTGAAATTTTCACTTTGTGGAATGCAGCTATTCCTCAGAATTCACACATCCGAATTTCACGATGCATTCCTCCCACCCAAAAATGTCCACAGAAGTGCATATATTGGGAGAAAATGTGCATTAAAATGACTTTATTAGTGAAAGTAATATACAAAAAATCATTATGTTCAGGATAATTGCTTGTAAAATTGTGCGTAGCAGTCAAAACCGTATGCAAATACGGTATGTATTTATGAGGAAAAAATTGCACAAAATACTGGTGGATTTTCATGAGGATTTAAATAAAAAATCATCACAAACTGCTGCAGAAATGTGGAGGACTGGATTTAAGATTGGAAAGATGAGAAACTGACATGACCGACCATTGCTATTTGGTGTGTTTGTGTGCGTATAGGAACCCACTCTAATCTTCTGATTGTAAGAAACTTTGTATTGCATTTTATATTGTTGGGATCTACCCAGGGACCTTATGGTGTAGGACAGGTAATAAATCTAATAGGTTAATAAATTAAAATAGGATAATAAATTAAAATCATTATTCATATTCTTGAGTTGTAACTAAGTTTTACTCAGAGTAAACCCATGGAAAATAATGGACCAAAGTTTGCATCGCCATTAATTTCAACGGGTTTACTCTGTGTATAACCTGGTTGACAACAACCAACCACCCTTTATTTTGGGTACTGCAATATGAACATACCTTTTAAATGCACTGTGGGAGCTTCATTGTTGTTGTTTCCCTTTGCAGCTTAGTTTTGAGTATATCCGAGAGTGAGCCTTGAAACTTTGCTGGGAATCTTCTCTTCCTAACCAAAATGAAAACCCTGCCCCAAGGTACTGAGATCTGAAACAATACCCCTGACATAGACATATTCTGCATGTTTGATTTTCATTCTCTCTCTCTCTCTCTCTCTCTCTCTCTCTCAACATTAGCATGACATTGGCGTGGTGGCAGTGATGCTATTAGGCCAATGAGGGAGTCCTTCCCCAGCTGGACACATTAATTGAGAAGCCAAGTTTGAGAGGCAAAGTTCATGACTGTGCAGATGGCGGGAAAAAGCCAGGGTGGCAGACAGAGGTCAGTGTCAATCTCACGCTGTACCTTAATGGTTCACTTTTCTGCTCTTTCAGTGTCAGCCGGTCCCTGTGGGGTGGAGATGTGGGGAAGTCTGTCTCCAAGGTTTCCTCCTCTCTGCACTTGACTCTGGTGCAGTATTTTCCTGTAAAGCAGAAGCTCTCCTTACGGCATTGTTATAAATCCTAGTGGAAACAACACTAGCTCCATCTCAGCTGTAGTCTCATCTCATGTTTCTCTTTCATATTATTTATTTACTTGAAGAGTTTTTTGAACATCCCCCCCCCTTTACTAAAACCTCTGGTTCAGATCTAGGCAAAACTCTGGTGTCCTTCTCACATTGCCCTCCTCAAGCCAGCCCCACTTTCTGCGAGGCTGGGATCATTACAGCCTTGCAGAGCACCTCAGGGCTGGTGTTGCTTCGGTGGCAGTGACAGCAAGAGTTGGGCAGTGGGCTCCATTCGCTCTCTGCATTCTGCAATAGAAGAAGAAGAAGAAGAAGAAGAAGAAGAAGAAGAAGAAGAAGAAGAAGAAGAAGAAGAAGAAGAAGAAGAAGAAGAAGATTTTATTTATACCCCGCCCTCCCCAGTCAAAACCAGGCTCAGGGCGGCTAACACCAATAAAATTACAACAAGACATAAAAGAGAAGAAAACAATTAATTAAAATACAGATTAAAATACAATACTAAAATTTAAAATGCAGCCTCATTTTAAGTAGTCCATAAATCCAAACCATGAGGGAAGAAAACACAGGGGTCAGACTGAATCCAACCCAAAGGCCAGGCAGAATAGCTCTGTCTTGCAGGCCCTGCGGAAAGATGACAAATCCCACAGGAATACAGTGGTACCTCGGTTTATGAACACAATTGGTTCCGGAAGTCTGTTCATAAACTGAAGCGAACTTTCCCGTTGAAAGTAATGGAAAGTGGATTAATCCGTTCCAGACGGGTCCACGGAGTACTCAACCTGAAGCGTACTTAACCCGAAGCATGGGTGTAATTGGTTCTGGAAGTCTGTTCATAAACTGAAGCGTTCATAAACTGAAGCGAACTTTCCCATTGAAAGTAATGGAAAGTGAATTAATCCGTTCCAGATGGGTCCGTGGCGTTCGTAAACCGAAAATTCATAAACCGAGGTGTTCATAAACCGAGGTTCCACTGTATACATGTTACACTGCTGATCAGAATGTGGAATAAATTTTGTTTGTTCTGTGTTCTAGTGAGAACCTACCTAATTCACACTTCTGAAAACAACACACAAGTGGAAATGGAGCTTACCTGTGTGGTTAGAGTCCCAGTGTCAGATTTTTTGCCATAGTCTGAGTGTCGGACTAGGACCTGGAAGATCAGGGTTCAAAACCCCACTCTGCCATGAAGCTCACTGGGTGACCTTGAGCCAGTCACTGTCTCTCAGTCTAACCTACCTCACAGGTTGTGAGCATAAAATGGAATGAGGGAAAACTATGTACACCACATTGAGTTCCTCAGAGGAAAAGTGGAGTCTGAATGCAATAAACAAATGAATCAATAACCTTCAAAATTCACCTAATTACATGTCTCTGAATTTGGCAATACAGTTCTCCGAACAACAACAGAATATATACATTAGGCAAAAGAATGCATGGAAATATATATATATTAATGACAATAACATACAAAAATGTGTTGTATTAGGGAAAATTGCATGCACAAATGTGTGTTACGAGAAATGCAGATTAAAATGTTGATGCATTCTCATGAGGACTTTTTTTTTTAATTGCAAACTATTGCAGAAATTGAACTTAAAACTGGAAAAATGAAAGCTGAGATGTAAATGTAAAGATTTGTTGCAAGGTAATGAGCAAAACAGCTTTCTTTGCAACTGAATTTTTTTTAAGGAATGAAGAAGGAGTGGTCATTGCCCTAATAATGTTAAAACCAAATTGAGTCGAATGTGTGGTTTACATACAAACATGCCTCAGCAATGCTGCTCACTGACTGTACGCTTCGACATCCTGAAGAAACCTTAATAGTTTCAGTTTCTTAAGTCATATAATTATTTACAATCTCTAATTAAAATGCAGGGTTTGGCTTTCTGCATCTGCCGAGATGAAAAGACGGGTTTAATGAAAAGAGCAAGTGCGCGCTTCGAATTTCCTCATGACTTAGATAGCTTATGTAATCACTCGTAACCTTTTTCAAGAATATTATCTCGCTATTTATAAAACAATGACTCCTTTTTTGTTTAGAATTCCCCATTTGCATATGAAAAAGAGCTTTATTTATTGATGCGCTTGACTGATGTATATATAATATTTTATCCTCACATGGGGGGGTGTCACTCTTTGCCAACGCTCATGTGGAGGTCTTTTTGTTTAAAATTAGCAGGCTGTCCATCCCACCCCCACCAGGCATAAACAGGTATTAAATTAAAGTACTTTTTAAATGCATTCATTTCAAAATGAAACAAAAGTGAACCTCTCCATTATTTGATTATTAGACCAAAAAGGGGTTTTTTATAAAAAAAAAAAAAGCTTCTATTCATATTTATGGGTTGAAACACCCTCTTTTGGATTCCTCCATCCTACAGCTGTGTTTGCAGACAACAAAATGGACCCTTGCTTTTGGTGTTGTTGTTGTTTTGTGAGGGGCTGCAAACAGGGCTGAGGTTTCACCTATGTTATCAATAGCAGCAGCCAGAGAAGCTTCTGCAGTGCCTCAGTGATGGTAGCTGCCCGAGTGGTTTTGACAGTCCATCCTCCTTTTTTGCTATCCACCACAGTCCATCCAGAGTAAGGGCAATTTGATTTAGGAAACCTTGCCATCACTCTGAATTTGCTATGTTTTTTCCCTGTGTAACATTGCTACAATGACAAATCTATTTGCCATTGCAGTGTCAGCACATACCAGATACCCGCTCAAACCGAATCACATTATGAGGATAGAGAAACCTCACTGGGAAAAGAGGCTGTACTGCCTCATCTGTCTAGAGCAGACATCCCCAAACTTTGGCCCTCCAGATGTTTTGGACTACAATTCCCATCTTCCCTGACCACTGGTCCTGTTAGCTAGGGATCATGGGAGTTGTAGGCAAAAACATCTGGAGGGCCGCAGTTTGGGGATGTCTGCTCTAGAGAGACAACCAACTGTGGGTAGATTTTCAGGGAGTCTTCCTTCTCTCCCGAAGCCTCCCTTTCTTTTACAAATGCAGTATGTTTATAAACATTTGGCTTAGCCATACTATTCAGATAAAAATGAATTAAAAGGTCAGCAGTTGAGTTATCATGGCTAATCACTCTACTAGACTTATCATGGCTAATAACTCTACTGCTATGTTTAGTTGTTCATTTCCAACAGCCTCGCTCTGTTGTCTGCCAGATGTTTTGGACCATGCAATCTTGAGGTCAACAGGTAAGGGAAGGTTGATCATCAGTCGAGCACCACAGTTTACAGTGTTAAATCCCAGAAGTCAGCTTTCCCTAATATAATCCATTTTTAATTAGATTTTTTTTGTCAGAATATGCATTGTCTGCATCCTTTCAGTAGGATATGCATTTTTGTAACACTTTTTTTTGTTGTTGAAGAAGCACATCACACAATTTGGAGGCGTGTGCATCTCAAAAGTTAGCCTGGTTTTAGTTTGGATATTGTTTCAAGATTGACTCATTCATATGGAGACTGGAAGTCTTCCCCATCCTTTGTAATCTGCAAACATCTGGGTTTAAGAAGAAAGAATTACAGATCAAATTATTTGGTCCAGGTATGACTTTCTGCTCTGACATTTTGATGCATAAAGTTCAAAATAAATGGTTGAATTAGTCCTCCTGATCACCTTCTAGTCTCTATTAGCAGCATAGAAATTGGGTCTGGTGGCTAATTGCCAAAGAGAGGTGGGAACAGGCTCTGTGCTACCTTCTCCTTTGGTGTAGTGGTTAGTGTGTCAAACTAAGACCTTAATTGGCAGTGATGCTCACTTAGGTGACTTTGGACCAATTATGATCTCTCAGTCAAGCCTAACTTAATAAGGTTGCTGTGTGCGGATCAAGTGGGAGGGAGGTTTATAAAAGCTGCTCTAAGCTCCTTGGAAGAAGGAGTAAGATGCAAAATGCACACCGAAATGCACATATTGTGACTGATTTACATTTCTGGGACAATACATTATGCAGATCTAATGAATATAGCATAATCTTATATATGTATACTTGGAAACAGATATCACTGAGCTCAACAGGGTTTACTCCCAAGTAAGCATGTCTAGGATTGTAGCCTAAATCCACCTATATGTTCTGGAATTGAGTGGCACAAGCACACATAGGGTTTTTTCCCACAAGAAATGAAGCAGCAATCCAACCAGGGTCCCACCTGCCCTTCATAGTCCATCAGATCTATATAAACATAGTTAGGCTTGACTAGAATGCCGGAATAGCGATGGCAGGCAAGGAAAGGGGGTTATCGATCAAGCAGCCATTTAATAATTAAATTATAAGTGGCAACAGGGGGGTTGCTTCCTTTTGTACTAAATGCTCGTTGATTTCATTCTCACTACTGTTGGGTAGCTGTTATCTTCCTAATGAAAAGACAGGCTTGTTGACGTCAGTTGTTGTAGGCGCAACAGCAATTCCTTGTGGGCTTGACCTGCACCCTGCAGCAGAATGAGCTGGCAGAGGCCTGGGATCACAGAATGGACTCTACCATTTCAGGTTCCAGGTGAGAAGTCCCATTTTTTGAACACTCAGGTATGTTTCTAAAATAAAAACACACAGAGAGAGATGTCCTGCTAAATGGAAACCCAGTGCAGTCAACAAAAGGACAGAGCTAGAACTTTTCACCTTGAGGTGCTAGGTTTCTCTCTGTTCACAGGTGCCAAAATCAAAGAACCATTTTGCCATTTTTTAATGTGAGGTAACCATGGTCACCATTAATAACCGCAGTGGCATGACTCATTTTTTTAAAAAACCCTTTACATAGAATAGTTCTTGTATTGTCTGCTTGACCGCCATTTTGTATCTGCGGCCATATCTCCCCACAATGCTCCAGATATAAGATTGTTGTGGAGCATTTTGGGGTTGTGGTGATACAGAATATTGGGAGCCTGTGTGGTAAAATGGCTTCTCTTTTACAATGCAAAAAAGGGGCAGTTTTCAGGAAATTTCCTGTCCCAGCACTCATTTTGCCATGAGGTAGTCGCAGCTTGGGTCAATTTATCCCTTTGGAGATCAGGTGGAGGGAGGTTCACATTTCTGAATTTTCAGAAATGTCTTTAAAGCAAAAAAACAACAACCCCAAAACTCTCCCTGCCAGTAGAAATCCAGCTAGCCAGGTAAGGTAGAGAAGCCTTGACAAACAAACGTCCTGCATTTAGGGATTTTTATCTGTTTTTGCTGCATTCCCTTCTTCCTATTTACTTCTGACTTCTGTTGTGCACTGATAAAAAATATATGAAGCTGCGATTATCACAGCAAATCCTTAGCATCGAAGAATTAATTTGAGTCTTTGTCTTCACTGCAATGATGAGAAATAAATATTACCTACAGTAGTTGGCATTTCAACCACCTGAAAGGCAAGGTTGGGGGGGAAGAGAACCCTTTTATTTGCTGGTAAAGCAATATTACCCCCTTCAGCTAGGTTAACATTGTTGTACTGAAGGTAAAGAGGGTTGCTGAATGGCAGTTGTGTGGAGGTCTCCTAGCCAGCATGCTTATTTACTGTAAACTTATCCTCTGATAGTCTCCCTCGAAGCCAGCATTGCTATGATTACAGCTAATTCACATGAAATTATGGTAGCTCTCCAGGTCTAGAGCCCTTGGTCAAAGCCCTAAGCAGGTGTTTGCTTAATAATTTGGTCAAAGATCAGTGAGTTAAAGGTTAGGCCATGGAGATGGAGAATGAAAGGGTCACAGACACACAACACTTTCAGAAAGGGTTGAGACTTGATCTTTCTGAGTCTGGAATGGTCGAACCTCAAGGTCACCCATTAGTGATCCTGCTGTAACAGACTGAGATATGTCAGCCATAAATTCACTGTGGCGGCACCTTTAACCCTATTAATACAGGGAACGCTAGAGGTAAAAGCAAGGACCCAGAAGGATCCTGTCGGCCCAGGGAGAATTATTCGCACACTGTCCATGGTACTAAATTTATATGATAATGCTTGCAGCTGTTATTACAGCTTCTCAAGAAAAGGGTCTCTTTACTGGTTTCTTTGGGGGCAAGATAGGCAAACCAGGCAGATGTATAGGGTGAGACCCACCCACCCCTTTCCTTGTGTGCAAGCACATGTTGAATCCCAAACCCAGAATTAACCTCTTCCTCCTCCCCACCACCACAATCTGCTGAAGTTGGACCTTAGGATAGGGGCTCTGGGTTCCAATCTCAAATCAGCTATGAAACTCACTGGATGACTTTGGGCCAATCTCAATCTAGTTAGAATCATAGAATCGTAGAGTTGGAAGCGACTACGAGCGTCATGTAGTTCAATAGCAACAACAACAACAACAACAGTATTTTTATTATTTATACCCCACCCATCTGGGTGCCACTCTGGACAGTTTACAGCATATATAATAACATAGTAAAAATGTTTTGTCGAGTGTGGGGCTCAAACCCACAACTTTGAGATCAAGAGTCTCATGCTCTAATGACTGAGAGCTATTCCAGCTAGAATTGTAGAGTTGGAAGGGACCTGAGGGTCATCTAGTCCAACCCCCTGCAATGCATGAATCTTTTGCCCAATGTTGGGCTCGAACCCACAACCCTGAGATTAAGATTGGGATGCTCTAATGACTGAGCTATCTCAGGAATGCATTCAGTTCCAGCATGCATTGTTCTCCATAATGGTTGGCCATTATGAGAACAATATTCTGGATTGGATGGGCTAGTGATCTGATCCAGCAGGCTCCTGTGTTCTGAACCAACCTCACAAGGCTGTTGTGATTATAACATGGCATAATCCTGAGTGCCGCCTTGAACTCCTAAGAGGAATGGTGGGATACAAATGTGACAAAGTTGTTTGTTTGTTTTTTAAAGGATTGCTGAGTACCCCTTCAAATAGACCCCTTTTGCAACTCCAGTTTTTGATTGCTTGAACTTTTATCATACAAATGGGCACATGATGTTTGCACAAAACTCTCTGCTCATTTTCTATGGCATATCATGTGGGAAGCTGTGTGCACCTGTTTGTTTTGATATCCTGCACAATGGGGTATTTTTATTTTTTTTGACTGGGAGAATCAATTGTAACAAGCTGAGTCCTTTTCCTCCCTAATTAAAAATAATTCCATGGAACATGGAGGACAATGAGAAGACGAACACCAGATAGCCCTTTGAATGCATCTGAAAGCAAAATAGCATGTCAAAATATTTTTAGAACCTCAAGATGTATTTTGGTGACAACCTCAAACAGCTTTGTTTTTTCATCCCCACCCCCATCAATAGGCATAAAACTTGTATTTGCAGAAACAGGGAGGGGGGGGGACCCAAGGCCTCCTCAATATTCTGACTACCAGGCCTTCAGAAATGTTCTCTGTTTGAACATAATTGCAAAACATGGATGACAACAAGTGATCTTTAACCTACCTAGTGTCTAGAATTTGGGGAGATAACCTTTAGCATTGTTTGTTTGAGTCTGATTTGGGAAATACAAACTCTGAGCAAAATGGAACACGTCTGGCCCTGAATCTCAGTTTATGTAGCTCCCACTGCTTCTTGAAGTGACCCTATTCTTCTGTTCCTTCAACATCCCTTCCTGTTAGATTCCTCCTTATATTTCCTGGGTTTTAAAAATGCCCCTCTCTCCCTACATAGTTTCAAAACTGGAAGGAACTGTATTTTATTTCGTTGAAATAAATTGTTGTTTTTCACACACACACACACAGAGAGAGAGAGAGAGAGAGAGAGAGAGAGAGAGAGAGAGAGAGAGTTGTCTGTCCTGTGGAAATGACAAACCCAGCTGCATGAGAACAAATCAGCAAGCTGCTGTGTGTAGCACACAAAAGTAAGAAAGGAATTACTTTCATTGCTTGTCTGAATATTGACTGTACTAGTCTCTTGTACTTTTTTAAAAAAGTATTTACTTATGCACTGGAGAGTTTATAAAAACCACCACCAATCAGTACTCCACAGCACATGGATGAACATGCTTAGAATTGTGCGCATGCCCTCTGCACATGTTTGTACAACATGCTATGGCTGCATCCAAGATGTCCGCAGCTGAAAAGGTGGAACAGCTCTTCAGGGCCGATTCAGACATTACCGTTTGGCTGTGCATGCAAGAACGACAGGTGTAGAGAATGATCATTCTGTCATTTAGTCGCTAGGTGGCACTATAGTTTGCTGGTGCAGTTTGGAAAGCCTTGCTCTGGGTTTCCAGTTCCTCTAAAACAACAAAGGACAGAGCTGCCATCTTGACTGGAGTTCACAGCAGTGACCTGGACACGTGTTCAGAGGCTGAGGGACCAGTGGTGCCAATGTTAGAAGCACTAGGCCAAAACACCACCACTGAACTAGAGACATCCCCCCTGCCCCCAAACAAAAAATTCCAGGGACCTCCAAGGCACCCCAGAGCCTGGGCCAGAGTCTGGTCCCTGTTGCTCTCAGGGCAAGTTGCTCAGCCTGAGCTCCTTGGTGTTGTGATGGCTGATCTGCTTAGACCCACTGTGTTCCATGAGCTCCTCTTCAGGACTGGAACTTGACCAAAAGTATGTAAGACATTTCCTACATTTCAGAGGCAACATGCATGACAAGGGACATCAGTGGTGAATGACCCGCGACTCGGAACTTGTGGACATATGGAAGCTGAGGGCTGTGCCTTTCCCAATTATTGTAGGAGGCAAAATGGAAGCCTAAGACTTGAAAGCAGGGGTGAGGGTTTCAGCCTAAGGGCCACATTCCCTTCCAGGTAATTTCACAAAGGCCACATGGGTGGGTAGGGCCAGAGGTAAAGGTGGGTGGAGCAATGGATGTAAATTTTACCTTCTAAACACATTCACCTTTCTATCCTTCATCCAGGCAAGCAAGGGACATGGTCAGAGTTCAAGGACACAATGCAGCTGTGCAAAGGAGGGTGCAAAGCTGGAACAGTGAAGGGCATGGCTTGAAGATGCAGAGATGGAGTGTGGTGGGGGGGGAGGTGTGCTGTGGGGAGAGTCCCAAGTGGGGCTGGATCTAGACCATTTCAGGAAAACCTGTTGTAAACGTCATAGCAGGAAATCATGTTGCCGAAGGACCAAACTCTACATTACCATCGGGCATGACAGTGTTAGAATGCATTTAAAACGCACTTTTCTTTCTTTCTTTGCTAATGTAGCTGAGTCCCAGGACTGTTCCACCCATGAGGCAAGGGGAGGAGACCGCCTCAGGTGGCAGGATCCGTGGGGCAGAAGACACAGCCTCCAAAGAATGCATTGCTCACTGCCACCGCCATTGCCACAGTGGCAGCAACAGCTGCAGCATACTCCTTAGAGGTTGAATCTGCTTCCTCTTCAGCAGTGGGGACCCCCCCCCAATGCACCTCTGCAGCAGCCTCTTGTGGAATAGCAGGCAGTACTGGTCTCCTCTCACCTTGTCCCTATTTTCATTGGAGAAGTGTTGGAGGGTATGTTGTTCCGGATGTAGATCTTTATTCTCCTCTTGTACCTGATGCAGATTTCCACTCACTACTTCTTCTCTGGTTGAGAAGGGATGCCTTTTGTGGTTCAACTCAGGTGCCAAACGTCTTGGGGCAGCCCTGGTCCCAAGAGCCAGGTACGGAAGCCTGTTGTTGTTGTTTAGTCATTTAGTCATGTCCGACTCTTCGTGACCCCATGGACCAGAGCACGCCAGGCACTCCTGTCTTCCACTGCCTCCCGCAGCTTGGTCAAACTCATGTTTGTAGCTTCGAGAACACTGTTCAACCATCTCGTCCTCTGTCGTCCCCTTCTCCTGGTACCCTCAATCTTTCCCAACATCAGGGTCTTTTCCAGGGAGTCTTCTCTTCTCATGAGGTGGCCAAAGTATTGGAGCCTCAGCTTCAGGATCTGTCCTTCCAGTGAGCACTCAGGGCTGATTCCCTTAAGAATGGATAGGTTTGATCTTCTTGCAGTCCACGGAAGCCTGGAGGGACTTAATTTATCTGCCAAGCCCGAGGTTTCTGTTTTAAACGTCGCAACAGTCATTTAACATGGGCAATGTGCCATGTGCATATTCTTCCAGAACCACCAAAACGAAAAGCTTTTGCTTGGCTGCCCTACATCAGCACCAGGCTCCTCCCATGTGGGTGGAGCCTGCGTTGAATGAATGAAAGGTATGAGAACATAGAATGCACTGCTTGCTTTCCTTCCTTCCTTCGTATCTTCTGCCACAGTGGGAGACAAGAATGAGAGGAGGGGGGGACTCCTGCTGAGAACCTGGCACAATGAGGCTTTTCCTCCTCCAGCTCTTGCCTTCTCCAAGTACCTGGCTTGATACACTCCCCCTCCCAACCTTATGCTACTTCACTGAAATTGTCTATGCAATGGGATGATTAGCACTTGTTTTTGTTCAGTGCTAGGCAGATGGCTTGATGTCCTACTTTAAAAGTTCCAGGTTTGGAGTGTGTGTGTGTGTGCAAAGTGACTGACCTGAGAAGGAATTAGTAAATTCCTTATCATCCCCACCACCAGGTGCTCTCTTAATTATCAGCTATCACTCAACTCTGGAGCAATAAACAAGAGAGAGAAATGCAATTGTGAAACGCTCCTGTCATCGGTTCAAGCACTGCCGGGTTCAACTCTGAAATGTTAGCAGTTCAAATACTGATTAATACTGGGAACTGGCATTCAGTGATAGTGCTTGTCCCGAGATCCATGTTATTAAAAGCAACAGATGAAACTCCGAGTGGAGCGGGAGGCAGATCCTTCTTGAGGCAGAATTTGTGTCTTCCTCACCACAGGAGTCGCAGGATGTATTGGAGCCCTCAAGTGGTTGCACACAGTTCTATCAAAGTGGGATGCATCTTGCAAGATAAGGAAGGAAGTTGCTGCATTGGGAAGTTTGTTTGTTTTTTAAAGGATCTGGCAGCTTGTTTTGCTAGAAGGCAACTTTGGAATATACAGGAAGCTGCTTCTAGCTCGGAATTGTCTATGCTGATTGGCAGTGGACCTCCAGGGTTTCAGGCAGGATTCTCTCCCAGGCTAACCTGGAGACGCTGGGGATCGAACCTGAGACCTTGTTCATACAAAGCAGATGTCCTACCACTGAGCTACAGCCCTTCATGTAGCTTTTCAACTTGGCAAATGTTGAAAACCTAGGAACCTGTTGCTGTCACAGGCAAGTCCTGTTGCCACTGCTATAACATCTCTCTCCATCTCCCTCTTTCATTCCTGTATTTCATTTCCCTAGAGAGAGAAAATGAACCATCTAATATCTTTTGCCAACCTGGGACTCTCCAGCTGTATTGGACTACAACTCCCATCATCCACAGCCAGCATAGTTTTCAACAGTAAAATGGAGCAGCTGGGAGTTATAATCCAAAGCAGCCAAGGGCACCAGGTCGATGCATAAAGCAAACTCAAAGGACAGATCTGGACAGTTGTTGACACCCCCCCTCTTGTCAGAAGCAGCTCTCAGGGTTGGGCAGAGCTACTGTGCTAGCAGGTGGTTTGCCTTTGCTTATCCAGAAGGAGAGTGGGCAGGGCAAGACAGCAAGGACGTTGCCATGGTGCCAATGCACCAGCAGAGCCAATCTGCTTCTCCCCAATGTTGCCGGACTACAACACCCATCGGCTCCAGCAAGCATAGCCAAAGACCAGGGATGATGGGAAATGTAGTTCAGCAATGTCTGGAGGGCCAAAGGTTCCCCACACCTGATCTGTGGGTTTGCCTCAGACAGGAAACATGATCTAAAGGACCACCTGCACCTATGTTATGTTTTCCACACTCAAAGAACTGCAACTGACGTCCTACTTGCATGTCTGATGATGATGAAATCTGTTAGGTTGGCCAGCACACATAGCAAGGCCTTATCAGTGGAGGCCCCCCCGGGTTGAAACTCTCTTCCAGTTAGCATTCACTTGATCCCTTCAGTTCTGGCATCCAAGAAAGCAGGAGATTGGGAACCTGAGGCCCTGCAGATGTTGTTGGACTCCCATTGGCCTCACCCACCATGGTTGGTGTTCAGGGGTGGTGAGCAACACCTGGATGCCCAAAATTCCCAATCCCTTTTTTAAAAAGCCTTTAAAACTTTCCTCTTTATTATTGCCTTTCCCTAAAAAAAAAGTTTAGACAATCTAATTCATTTCCTCCCGTTTGTTTGTCTGTTTGTTTGTTTCATATTCTGCCCAGAGTTTTAATATTTCTCTGCATTTCGCCTTGTGAGAGCTTGGACCTGGAAAGTAACTAATAAATAATTGGGACAATTTTTTTAAATGGCCACCCGTTGTTATGGCCCTCTCTGTCTATACCTTCAAAAACACTGGAGCCTACGTAGCCTCAAGCATGTAAGAAAATGTGCTCGCACCCTGCAGCCCACCCGTTAAAATTGCTCTTTTTTTCCCACTCCTGGTGGATTAATCAACTGAAGCTTGAGTTGATTCACCTACCGGTGAAAGCTCCCAGCCCTACCAATTGATTGCTGCCTCAAAGAAAGCCATTCCCATGATGCTTCACTCTCTGCTCCGCCGCCCTGTCCTCCAGACAGACAATAAGGCACCGTGTCAAAGGAATTAAGATGAAAGTGTGCTGACAGGAGCAAGATTACTCCACTTTGTGCCCCTTAGACAACAGAAGTGACATCACATCTCCTTGAGTTGACACATTAATGAATTTAGCAACACCTGAACTTTTCTGGAAGAGGAAACCTTTTGACACCAGCAAGTTAGTTGGTGTCAGTAATAATAGGATTATGTATCATACTCTTCTCCTCCATATCTGATGGCAGAAATACCTTTTGGGGGTGTCCTAACAAGTTGACAGGGGTTCATTTAGCTTCCGCTTTTAATGACATCTTCTTTGCAGGTGAACTGCGGATGTAATGACTGCCTCTTTCCTTGCCCCCCCCTTTTCCTTTTGCCTGGGAGTACTCCTGAAATGTCATTACGATCCAAGATGTCTCAATTGAGCTTAATGTAAGGGAAAAAGCAGGGTGGGGAGGGGGGGGAGTGTGTGTGAGCGAGACAGAAAGAGCAGTTTAAAGGTGAAACGGATCTTGTTAATGAAGAAATAGCGTCCTTCATCTGGACAAGTCTTGTTAGATGGAGATAGGTGAATGTCAAAGGTGAAAGGGCAGGCATAACATAGCCATGTGATGAACGGTTTTATCTTTTATTGATATAAATGTTCCAGTCAAAACCTAGGTAGAGTGGATTTGTCTAAATTGAGGTATTTGGGAGTGGGGGAGGATCTGGTCAGAATGACAATAAAGTTCCCCTCCCTCATTATTTTTTTAAACCATTACTTTAAAGTCAATAAAATTGCAGTGTGGTTACTTTTTGGGGGGGGGGGTACGCATTCATATTCATAACTTTGTTTTATTTTATCTTAATTTCAGCTATCACAATGAAACTGAAAAATCACTCTATGGCTCAAATTTGAATTTAATATTTGATTTCACCAGGCAGATTTCAGGAGAAAAGACGTCTCGCCTCTCAAAATTGAAATTTTGCTCTTAACATTTTCAGCACAGAAGTATGATATTTGAGACCTCCCTCTTCCTGCCCCCCCCCCCGCAAATCAGATCAAATTGATTGCCTGTTGAGTTATAGCAGGAAGATGAGTATAAGGAACTAGAAAAGCTTACAGTAAATTTGGGCTGCAAGCTAAATGACTGAATAGTTATTGATCATTCTGGATTTGCCAATAGATCCATACCATGTTGATTCCGAAGTTAGCACACTGTAGCCATTAAACTGATATATGTTGTTGGCCTGCGGTTTTGTACAGAGCCTGCAGCTGACATCAGGAGAACTACTGATGAAGCCAAAATATGTCAAGCAGGAAGCTATTCAGTCTTTAATTTTGATGTTTTACTTCCAGAATTCTGTAAGGACCATAAGGAGACCAGAGGTCATTTTATTTCAGGCCCATAAATGATTCCCTAAAGCAATTAGCAGCCTAAGAATATAACCATAAATAAAAATATCTAGACATTAAGGTTTGCCTCTTGCTATTGGAGAGTTCGTTCTGACCTGTACTTATTGGCTGTCCTTGATCCTTTGGGAGAGAAGAGGGTGCCATCATTTTCAGAAGCCTGATTTTTTCATATCTACACTTCACTGTAAAGTATTATTGAAAGAGAAGAATGAAATAAGGCAAGGCATAATGTGGTGACATGCAGATGTTTCCTGTGTGTTTAAATCATTCATTTTTTTTGTTTTTTGTTTTGTTTATAGTCTAGTTCCTGGCAAGACACTTCTATTTAAAATAGCCCACTATTTTAGGTAATGTTGGATGCTCAGTATAAACAAATGCATGAATGAGTCCAGCTTTAAGCAAATTTAAGTAAAACAAAACACACAGAGACACACACACATTCAGTGACTCACCAAATAGAATTCATAAAAGCTGTCTTTAAATTTAGGTGCTTAAACTGAATCAGGGAGTATGTTAAGAGGATGCCATGAAACAGAAACAAAACTTTATCTTTTCAAAACAAGCATTCTGGGTTTTGCAGTTTTCAAAATCTCAGATGGAATGAACACCAGCAACACTTTAGCTGCAACTTGCTAAGTTCAATAGAGCTTATTTCACAGCTAAATAGAACTACCGCTGAAGTTAAGCACACTTAACTGTTCTGGTTATGTCCAAACCTTAAAATAGACTTGCTTTTGTTTCTTTGTTAAACATTTTTTTTGCATACAGCTCTGAGACCACCTGTATAGAATTCCTGAGAAAGTGACTTTTCAAAGTGGCAACCCCAATACAAGGTATCCCTGAACATATGCAGAGTGCGTACAGTTTGTTAAGAATACAATTTGTTGCTGGGGGACCCCTTGAGAAGAGGGGTTCACGGTTAAACCATTCTGAAAATCGTACCTCTGTGAAGGGAAATACTGTGAGTCTCCTTTCAGCAACCTTAGGAAGATAGACTTCCCAGAATTCTTTGGGTGGTTTAAAGTGGTTTGATACTGTTTTAAATGTATAATGCAGACAGGGCCTTGAATTTATGATGAAGTCCTCAGACTGCTCTGGAAGAGTAAAAGGCAGAATTCCAAACCACCCCATTCAAGCCAGGGAAGACTTGAAATTGTGTGTGTGTGTGTGTGTGTGTGTGTGTGTGTGTACGTACGTGCATGTTGGCATCTGCATCTGCAAGTGTGTTTTGTAAGTTAGAGTGTATGTGTGAGTTTTTGAATGAGGTATTATTTATTTGAATGTTAAGAGACTACACTTTCATATAGCAAGGCGATATTCAGCATCCACCATTACAATGATAAATAAAAACATCAAGGGGCATGCAAAATACTGGTAGGTAAAAAGAAATTCACATTGCAAAGGCCTGTCTGAATAGCACCATTTTTATGAGATGGGATGCTATGGGGAAGAATGATGTCTGCCAGGCCTCTAGTGGCAGGGAGTTCCACAAGGCAGGGCCTGCCCTGCTCAAGGTTCAGTCCCTAGGAAAGGGCAAGCGATCGTCAGGGCTGCATAGGAACCACCACAAGTGCCCCATCAGAGGATATCACTGATCTAGATGGAGCTTAAGGGTGATTGTGGGATGCGGGTGGCGCTGTGGGTTAAACCACTGAGCCTAGGGCTTGCCGATCAGAAGGTCGGCGGTTCGAATCCCCACAACGGGGTGAGCTCCCGTTGCTTGGTCCCTGCTCCTACCAACCTAGAGTTTGAAAGCACATCAAAGTGCAAGTAGATAAATAGGTACCGCTCTGGAGGGAAGGGAAATTGCGTTTCCGTGTGCTACTCTGGTTCACCAGAAGCAGCTTAGTCATGACCTGGAAGCTGTATGCCGGCTCCCTTGGCCGATAAAGCAAGATGAGTGCCGCAACCCCAGAGTAGGTCACGACTGGTCAGGGGTCCCTTTACCTTTAAGGGTGATTGTATGTATGTGCATGAGAGTGAGGTCACATGCTACATTTAAAGTGCTATGATACCACTTTAAACAGCCATGGTTTCCCTCAAAGAATTTTGTGAAGTGTAGTTTGTTAAGGGTGCTGAGAGTTGCAAGGAGACGCTTATTCCCCTCCCAGAGCAACAGTTCCTGAACTGGTTTATCAGTCAATTCCTCTTCACAGTGAACTCTGAGAATTGCAGCTCTGTGAGGGGAACAGGGATCTCCTAGCAACTCTCAGATCTCTTAACAAACTACTGCTCCCAGAGTTCTTGGGGGGGGGGGGAAGCCATGACAGTTGGAAGTGTATCATGGTCCTTTAAATGTATGGTGTAAATGTGGCAACAGCAGACCCTCCAAGTGTCCCTATTTTCTAGGGACATCCCTGATTTAGAGTAGCCATCCTGGTTTCTGATTTGATCCCAGAATGTCCCGCTTTTTCTTAGGGCATCCCTATTTTCACTGGAGAAAAGTTGGAGGGTATGGAATTATCCGAACCCTGAGCCATCTGAAGGCAATCCTGTATAGGGAAGTTTTTTCTAATGTTTTATTGTGTGTGTGTGTGTGTGTGTGTGTTGGAAGCTGCCCATAGAGGCTGGGGCAACCCAGTAAGATGTGTGGGGTATAAATAGTAAAATCATACCAGTGTGATTTGTATGGTGATTTCTGTGTGCCAGTTCTGGTGAATGTGTGTATTGTAAGTTTGTATTGTGTTTGTATGTCCTATATTTGTATGTGTGTGGCAAGTGTATATGTGTGTGGTCTGCATGTGTAGGTATGCACACTCACACACAATGACCTCATCCGCCACCAGTATGTGGTCCACAGGCCAGAAACTGTAAGCTGCCCTTGCATTAAAACATGCAAAGAAGGTAGTGCACTTCCAAATATTAAAATTTCAGGATTTGGTTTTTCTGGTCAAATTTAATCCCAAAGGCTGTGAGAGGCTTTCCCCCTACTTTGTTGAGATTTTCCAAACTGATGTCCTAAACATAGCTGCCAAGTTATCCCTTTTTTTCAGGGATTTTCCATTATGCTGAATAGGCTTCCTCACGAGAAAAGGGAAAACTTGGCAGCTATGGTCCTAAGGAAGAGCTTTGCAAGAGCTGAGTTGTCAGGACAAACCAGAGTTCATTGCAAACAACTGCACTCTTCTTTAATTTTAGATAGGTCACTGAAAGCCTTGACAAGGCTTCAGTTGCCAATCAACTGACAGGCAAAGTTTATGGGAGGTGGCTTGTCCCTGTTCTTTCCTGGGCTGTCTCAATAGATTATAAAACTCCAACCAACCTGGGTTGTTTGCTGCTACTGTTTTTTGTTATCTTAAAAGCAAGGTAGGCTATTTATACCCAATCACATTTGGGATGCATCCTCAATTAAAATCCTCTTTAAGCCACTGTCTCCATGTCATTTCAGCCAAAACAAACAATTACATTTGGGTCTAGCAGGTAGAATAATGACTTTTTTCCCCTTGTCAGCTGTGAGCTTAAAAATTCCCACGCACTCCCCATTTTCCCTTCCCTTTGAATTTCAGCTGCATTTGCTTTTCAATGTGGACGCTTGGCTGGTGCTGCCTTTGTGTCTGAAACCCTCACACTGAGCTCCACTGCTTTGGTGCTGGGCTTTCCCTTTCACTGTGACATTTCAACATAAACAGTCAATATTCATGGGCTCAAAGGAGGCTCCCCTCCTACGGCTGACCAATTAAATACCAGCTGAGTTGGGCAGACAATGGCGAAGAAGCTGTTACACGCAGCTGTCTTTGGATAGAACTTCTGGCTTCTTGCAAAGGAGAAAATATCTTAATCGAAAGGGAGAAAATACAAATAAAATTGGGGATGTCCTGCAGAGGGAGGGGCCTTCTCTTTTGGCAGTTCTGTTTTTCTTCCTTTCTCGGATTTACTCCATTGGCAAAAACGAAATGGTCTATTTGTGCCTCAATTCAAGGTCTTTCTGCAACTGCACCATCAAAATATACAGTAGTATGGAGATTCCATTTAACTGTTAGTCATTTGAGTTTTCCTTTTAAAAAGTGGGAGAAGCACAGCAGAATGACCCAAGTGCCTTCAACGTACTGATCTGGCATTAGCTAACCTTTCAATGCATCTCTTTGTCAGGTTTGCTGCGAAGTTTCTTAGAATGCAGTCATCATTTTGTGCCTTCAACCAATGCAATCGTATTTCTAACCTCTTTCTCATATCCCTGTATATTCCTGCGTATAAGACTACTTTTTAACCCAGGAAAATCTTCTCAAAAGTTGGGGGTCGTCTTATACGCCGGGTCGTATTTCTTATATGGTGAGTACATCCCAAACTGGAAAAGTTGGGGGTCGTCTTATACGCCGGGTCGTATTTCTTATATGGTGAGTACATCCCAAACTGGAAAAGTTGGGGGTCGTCTTATATGCCCAGTCGTCTTATACGCCAGAATATACGGCGCCTTAAATATTAATTCTGGCTGCATAAATGAAGTGGAAGAATTTAGGACTCGGGATAAACTGCAAGTCCAGCATTCTGAAAATCTCAGCTTCCTTCTCCTCCTCCCACAAGTTCAGTAAGTATAGGAACTTACAGTAGGAAGCTGTCTTATCCTGCCAGACCCTTTGTCCATCTGGCTATATGTGGTCTACAATGACTGGCAACAGCTCTCCAACATTTCCAAGTAGGAAGTCCCCCCCAGCCCTGGAGGGGTTGAGCCTGGGACCTTCTACATGCAAACCATGTGATCAACCACTGAGCTACATCCCATCCTTAAAGGTGGGGTAGCTGCTGTATATACTCTTCAAAACCAAGAAGGGCCCAGAGGTGGGGGTGGTGATTCATTGCCCCTCCTAATAACAGGCTGAAGCAGCATGAATAATTCAGGCTAAACAGATAAATGCAGGTTTCTTCATTTGCATCACCCCAAAGTGGGTAGCTTCTGGTCGCCCTTCTTCAGAAAGGAAGAGAGAACCATTCTAATGGAAAGATCTTTCAAATAGAGGGCTATCCTCTGTAAGATAGGACAGCATAGGAGCCAACTTCAGGGGGCTGTGGGTGCTTTGGCACCCACAATAATATATTTGTGGGGGCCGGGCACCCACAAAGTCATTGAAAAAAGCCTGCAGATGGCAGTGACGCTGTCTCTGAAAAAGAAGCAGTTCAGCTCCATCCTCCACAGCCAGCTAGCGAGGCACCCTTTTCCAGGGGGTAGGGCTCGGATGCAGAGTCGCTCTGCTTCTAGGTCTGAGCCCCTTCTCACAGAAAACTGGGTCTTGCTGGCTGCAGATAGGAGGAGGGATAGGAATTGCTGCCGCTGGCTGCTGCGACATGGACATGCGATGTCACACACCTACACCTGCATGTAGTGAGTGTGATGTCACATGTATGTCACATGTCTGCATGTGGCAGAAGGCACCCACAATCCTGAGGGTGAGATGGCGCTCCTGTATGGGGTTGTAGCCGATGTTAAAGGTAAAGGGACCCCTGACCAGTCGTGGACGACTCTGGGGCTCGGTCGCTTTACTGACCGAGGGAGCCGGCGTACAGCTTCCAGGTCATGTAGCCAGCATGAATAAGCTGCTTCTGGCGAACCAGAGCAGCACACGGAAACGCCATTTACCTTCCTGCTAGAGTGGTACCTATTTATCTACTTGCACTTTGATGTGCTTTCGAACTGCTAGGTTGACAGGAGAGCCGATGTTAGTCCTACTCATAATAGACCCACAGGAGAGGTGTATTGCCATGTTACTCCAGACAATATGTTCTACATAGGGCTGCTCTTGAAGACAACTCAGAATTGGAAACTGGTCCAAAACGCTGCAGTCAGGTTACTGACTGGGGTTGCCTTTAGAACTGATCCTAAGTCTTCATTCTATAACGGCTGCATTGGCTGCCAGTTCCTTTTCAGGCTGACTTCAGGGTGCTCACATTAATGTTTAGAGCCCTAAATGACTCCACCCACATATTGAAAAGGCTGCCTCCTTCTCTTCAGACCATCCCGGGTGTTAAAATCAAGCAGAGGGGCCCTCAGAAATTCAGTGGGTGGTAGCCTTGGAAACAGCATTTTCTGTGGCAGCCCCTAAGATGTTGCATCCCCTCCTCACTACACAGCTTTTGGAGAACACTGAGCACACACCTCTTTTCCCTAGCCTTGGGACCTGCAGATTTTGTATGGGATAATGCTGTTACACAGAAGAGAAATTATACGCACGGTCCATTCTGGCAGGGATCTAACTTAAGCTGAAACTGCCTCAGAGTGGGGAATCACATTCATATTTGTGGGACAACCCTGTAGGTCAGTGGTTCCAAATGAGCTAAGTACCACAGACCCCCTGTTTTTCCAAAAAAAAAACAAAAACCCAAAAAACCCTACTTTTGAAAATCTTGGTATCCCTGCGATATCTTTTGTTATGTGAATGGTGCCACCCTCCAATATGTCGCAGCACAAAACCAGGGTGCACGTCTTCCAGGCCATATTCCAACATGAGTCCTGTGACCCACGCAAGAGCACAACGCCCAAAAACACACCTTTATGGGCACTGCAATCTCACGCGAGGCATTCATCTGGCCACAAACTCATGTGAGAGCACAAACTCCCCAAACGGGATGCCCTTGGTAAGTTCAGCAATATTATTATTATTATTATTATTATTATTATTATTATTATTATTATTATTTATACCCCGCCCATCTGGCTGGGTTTCCCCAACCACTCTGGGCGGCTTCCAACAGAAAAATAAAATAAAATAATCGATTAAACATTAAAAGCCTCCCTAAACAGGGCTGTCTTCAGATGTCCTCTAAAAAGTCTGGTAGTTATTTTTCTTTTTGACATCTGGTGGGAGGGCGTTCCACAGGGCGGGTTCCTCTGCCTCGTTCCCTGTAACTTGGCTTCTTGCAGCGAGGGAACCGCCAGAAGGCCCTTGGCGATGGAGGTGGAGACGTTCCTTCAGGTATACTGGACCGAGGCCGTTTAGGGCTTTAAAGGTCAGCACCAACACTTTGAATTGTGCTCGGAAACAATAAAAGTTATTTTGAGTATAAGTTGGGGAAATTATAGAAGAGCCACAATATGCAGCAGTAAAAGGAAGCTATGAGGAAACCATGAAAGGGTCGAAGTCGGCTATTGAGTGAATGTGTATTGGATAATGTTTGACAAATTGTGTTTTATTTGTGGAAAATTTATAAATAAAATTTGAAAAAACAACAAGAACGGGATGTCCAGGAGAGTTGATGGGTATGTGCCATAGACCCCCCTGGGTGGGTTGTGCAGACCCTCTGAGGTCCACAGACCACCAATTGGGAACCACCACTAAATTATTCTCAGTGCAAATAAATATATCACTGTTTAGCCCCTCTGTTTTATTGTTCTGTCAACTTTCTCCCTGTCCAAACACACACTTTTTATAGCTCTCCTTCTCCCATGCCTTCCCTTCTCCACAAATTGAGAGATTAATCCGGTCCCCAATTGAAGTGGCAACCCATATCATACCTTCCCTTGATCTCACGGCCCGGCTGTTCACAGCTAAGGCCTATGACCAAGCTCTCCTCTATGGGTTGAAAGTCTCCTTCTTTTCTGCCCCCACCCCCTTCATTGTTCCGGGCCACACATCCGTGAACCTTTTGGCATGTTATGTACTTAAGCATGGTCAGGTTGATGTCATTATTTTTGTATTGTCGCGCAGCCGCTCCCTGGCTGTTTTGCCCATATTCACAGAGAACACCCTGTGGGCTCTTTGTAGGTTAACCTTTCAGAAAAGGAGATTCCGGACCACCTGCAAATATAGCCCAGGGCTGCGGGACTTGCACTAGGCCGCTTTGCATGCTTCAAAACACACATTAACACCACTTGGGTTATTTCGTCTCTCTCATGATTATTTTTTCAAATTTTCGCTCCAGTCATCTTAGGAGAAATTCTTATTTGCACTCAGGTTTGATAGAGCACATTTTTATTATTATTTTTAAAGTATAAGGAATAAAATATAGTAAGTCTAGGTCACTGTGTGCTTTGTCAGGCTGTACGCAGAGACCAGTTTCCCAGTTTATCTGTCTGTTTGTCTCCCGCTCTCTTCTCTGGCTGCTTTGCCACCGAGAAGCCACTAAACATTAGCTATGGGTTGTGAAAGCCACGGGGGCAGGAGGGGGGGGGGAACGCGTCTCTGCGTGAGGCACCTCCACATTTAGCTTTTACAATCCTATAAAAACGGCCTGCTTGTTATCAGCTGGAGCTGGGAAGCAAGCAACAGCTTCAGATTGCCGCCGGGCTTTGATGTACGTGCCCTGGAACAGTTCAGTTTAAATGACAGAGGAGAGAGGACACCTATAAAAATATTAATTAGCTCCAGTTGACACCACATGCAGTTAACATAACGGCGTGCCGGTTCAGAACCACCAAGGGTTTTCTCTCTTCTCTTTTATTAGTGGTAGATAAGCTAATGTTTATTGCCGCAGTTAAATCTGGGTCATAAAATGAAAAGCTTAGTCATATTCAAGGTATTTCCTTTGCATACGTCAGGTGGGGCGCTATGCAGATTTCAGTCCATTTAATTATCCTCCAGGGCATTGGGTTTTTTGGGTTACCTGAAACAAAGGGGTAATAATCCATGGGTATTTTTGGGGGGGGAGAATGGTTTGGGATAGGTGACAATAAAGCAAAAACGAACAAACCCTGCCTAACCTCTTATAATGCAATGGAAAGAGGTGTTCTGTCCTGCCAATGTTCTCTCTCTAGCCTCATTCACTAGTTCTGTGGGGATTTGGGACAGGGGGGGACTCCAGGCCCTGTGGCCCTCTGTCGGGTCCTCACAAATCTCCCCATGTGACATGCCTGCTTCATACCCCAGGTATTTTGGTCCAGCTGGATTGTGCCCTTGAACCTCTTACAGCCCTGGATGAAGGTTGGAGCGCCAGTGTGTGTAGGAACTAGCCTCCTGCACAAAAGTAAATTGTATATTTGTTGCCCCACCCACTTTTGCCTCTGATCCTGCCCACCAATGGAATGCAGGGATTTGGTTTCCACTCTTCATTTTTCCTACTCCCCAGTTAAAGTCAGTGGAAGTCTGGCTCATGAGGGTAGGGAGCACCAACCTGGTTTCTGGGAAGGTGTTCATTGGGATCTCAATAGCTCAATACTGTACCTTAAGGGTCCCCTCTCCCATACGAAGTGACCCAGACCCTATGGTGGCCATCTCCACGTCCCCCATCCCAGAGAGGTTCAGAGGGTAGCAACAAGAGAATGGGCCTTTTCCGTGGTGGCTCCCTGATTGTGGAATGTTCTCCCCAGAGAGGCATGCCTGGCGCCATCATTACATGCCTCTGGGTGTCAGGCAAAATCATTGCTCTTAAATAATCTATAGCCTGTGAAAGTGTGGATGAGAGGACTGTTATTATGATGACTGTGGTTGTCTGTCAGTTTTCCTTTTATTATGTTTTTATCATTGATGTTCTGTAATGTGTTTTTAATGTTGTACACTGCTCTGAGATCTTTTGATAAAGAGTGGTATGTAAATGGAATAAATGGGAATCATCCTCATCCTCATGATCTCCAAAAACGGGACTATACTCTGCGCCTTCATTTTTATAATAAAAGTAAGTTTTTAGATCTTCTAGAAAGAAAGTTATGAAGCATAATCTGCAATTTCTAAGCAATTTCTTGTCAATGAGCCAGTCTGGCTGCTCTCATTTGTCAGTGTTCTTAGCCAATGAGTGATGCCATAGCTGTGATTGATAAGCTGTGATTGATAAGCCAATAGAGATCCCTGGGATCCTAACAGGGGGAAATGGCACTGGGAAATGGCAGGCTGTGAGCTTTCATTTTTTGAAAAGTAAGTCTCTAGCCCTGTGATGATGATGGTGGTTGTTCAATTTCTATGCCGCTTAATATATTTAAAATATCTCTAAGCGGGGTACAAAAAACTGAAGCAACAACAGACAACTTAGACTTTTCTCTCTCTCCAAAATAGACAGTTACATATAAACATGTTACATATAAAAAGGTCTTAATATACTGTATAAAAATCGATATCAATTCATTTTCCTTCTGACACACCCTCCCTCTCAACCTCCAGGTTCTCACCCAAGGTCCAAATAAACTCTCAGCTCACTCACAAAAGTCTCACAAGAAGAAGAACTTCTGGAAAGTCCCCAATTTCAGAGGCACCCTTACTAGCATCATATTTTCCTCCTGCCTGACCTACAACAGGAATTTTTCCCAAGTTGTTTGGGGGGCAGGGAACACAATGGAAAGGCGGAAATATTATTGTAACGAACTCCTCATACTCCCCTGATTTTGACATAGTCACATTTATTAAGGTGAATGAATAGCCCCCACCCACCCAAAGGGCTGCACACAAGGCCCCACACTCCATAAATTTGCCACTGGGGGGGGGAGTTTCAAGATTTTGGCACAACGCTATTTCAAACTAATAAATCACCCCTCTCTTGGACGATAATATCACCTTGCATATGATTATACCTTCCATTTTTGTGTGAAAGATACAGTTCCTCCTTGCACTTTCTCTTTCTCCAGCCTGATAGGCTTTGCTAGTTATTCTCAAGATAACATCACAGCTTGGATTATCTTTCCCTTTCCACTGCGTTTGTACATTTCCCTCCAGCAAGATGGAGCAGGAGGTTTCAAGACGTCTGTCCTGATAAATGACTTATTTTGCTTGGCCTGCATTTTGCTAGATCTGGTTAGGATTCCCCTGGAAACAGAGAGAGAGAGAGAGAGAGAGAGAGAGAGAGAGAGAGAGAGAGAGAGAGAGAGAGAGAGAGAGAGAATTATTCCCATTGCCAATGTCCTCACTTAAAAGCAAAACTGAATTGCCTTTATCCAGGGCTTTCCTTTTCTTTTTCAGCTGGAGCTCAGCTCTGCCGCCTCTCAGGTGGGCACCATTGCCATTCTAGGAGAACAAGGGAGAAGTTCATGGTGAGCTCCAGCACCTCTTTTTCTAGAAAATAGCACTGCCTTTATCCATCAGCTCTTGATTAAGGTTATTTGGTTAAACGGTCTAACACAGTCCTTAGTTTTATGTAGGCAAACTAGTTAATGATGTAGTAGGAAGTTTCCCTGGAATGCAGCTCCCAAATGCAGGGCTTTTGAGTAAGGGCACCCAGCTAAAGAGAACATTTCAGCCTAAAGGTTGGTTGGCATCTATCTGTCTCGGGAGACCTTCAGGGGTGAAGTCAAACCATTGGAGAGTTATAGCACCTGCTGTTACTGTAGAGACTCTCTGTGCTGGCTTCCCACAACACAGAGACTCTGACTTCTCAGGTATCAATTTCCTACAGATGATAGTTGTTTGGGTTTACCATACGAGCTACAGTAAAAGCTCCTTGCCTAATGCAAACCTCTCTTTACAAATATTTTAAGTACAGTCGTACCTTGGTTCTCAGTCACCTTGGTACTCATACGTTTTGGCTCCCAAACACCAAAAAATCAGAAGTAAATGTTCCAGTTTTCGAACGTTCTTTGGAACTCAAACATCCGACGCAGCTTCTATGGCTTCCAATTGAGTGCAGGAAGCTCCTGCAGCCAATTGGAAGCCGCACCTTGGTTTTTGAACTTTTTTGGAAGTCGAACAGACTTCCGGAACGGATTATGTTCGAGAATCAAGGTACGACTGTATAAAGCATTCAAACACACATTTTATGTACATTAAACTTTTATATATATAACATCTTATAGCTCAAGATCCAGGGCTTCTAGACTCACCCAATCATTCCTCAAGATATGACCAAAACCACTGCAGAATTGTGCCCCACAAATTCATATCCCATAGATGGTCCAGGAGGATAACAAAAGCCAATAAGAGATTGAGCCAAAGCAGAATGGTCCCATCACCCTACCCATCTCCCAATAAAGTCATCCATAAGAGCAACCAAGGTCAATTCACTCCCAAATCTAGGTCTGAACCTAGAATGGAATGGAGCTAAGCAATCAGTTTCCTCCAAGAACATCTGCAGTCATGCCACCATGACTTTCTCACATACCTAGTCCATAGCTGCCAAGTTATCCCTTTTTTAAGGGATTTCCCCTTATGCTGAATAGGCTTCCTCGCGAGAAAAGGGAAAACTTGGCAGCTATGCTAGTCTGAAAGGGGGGTATTTAAGAACTTCTGCCTGGTTACTGGCAGGTCCATCATGTACTGAAATGACAAACTCCAAGAAAATATCCAACCTTTTTGCAATATTACACTTATGCAATCATACCTTGGGTATATGAAGAAGGTATAAATCTCTTTCTTTGGAATTATTATTATTATTATTATTATTATTATTATTATTATTATTATTCCAGCTGTTGTTGGACTACAACTCCCATCTTCCCTGACCATTGGCCACACTGGCTGGCACTGATGGGAGTTGTAGTTCAACATTGGGTACCCCACATTGACTAATCTGCGTTACCATTGCTCGAAGAATTAATCAGAAGAGATCTATTGGTGATTTCTTCTCCATGCCAGTAGTTCTGTTAATGGAATGGAAGACATGCTGAGTTCCTTTCCCCAACTTTCATCAGGAATGGGGAACTTTTTTTCAACCTTGGGGCCACATTTCCTTCAGGGAAACCTTATGAGAGCCACATGCCAGTCATGGGCAGAACTGGAGACATACATCCATGATTTTAGTTGTATAGTTAGAACCATGTTCAAAGAAACTTAAAAAATGCATAATTATGAATACAGTGGTACCTCGGTTTATGAACTTAATCCATTCCAGAAGTCTGTTCTTAAACCGAAACCATTGTTAAAACCAAGGCGTGCTTTCCCTAATGAGGCCTCCCACCGCCGGTGCCCTTCCACCGTTCGGATTCTGTTCTTTGACCAAGGTAAAGTTTGCAAACTGGGACACTACTTCTGGTTTTGCACAGTTCTTAAACCAAATCATTTGTAAACAGGACTGTTCTTAAACCAAGGTACCACTGTATAACCAAAGTTGTTGTTGTTGTTTAGTTGTCTTAGTCATGTTCAGCCCTCCGTGACCCCATGAACCAGAGCATGCCTTGGAAACTCTCACTTCCTTCTCAAAGCTTCTCCATAGTCATAAACAATAAATAAAACACATTAAAATGTGCACAACCAAACCGAGCAATTTCCACCTAAATCACAATAAGATCCAAAAATGAAGATCCAAAATATTAATATCAATAACAGCAACAAAACCCCACAACAAAAACTCTCTAACCAATACCCCGAGCTGTTCAGCAGCCTCTGCTTTTGTAGCTGGAGACAAAAGTGGGCAGGGGAACAAATGTGAAACCCACCTTTGCACAGTAGACTGATTTCTACACACACTCACACTCACACAACCTTCTGTATCCTCCATCTGGACAAGCAGAATGCATTGTTAGTTGGGACGTATTCCAGCCAGGCAAAAACACTTGGGGTGTGAAGAAAGACCAAGAAGGGTTGTGGCCTCAAGAGATAAGGGATGTGGCTTCGAGGAAGTTCTGAGGGCCAGACAGAGAGTTTTGGATGGCCACATTCAGCCTTACCTTGCTTTAAGTCTGATGTCTTGCTGTCTTTTCCATGTGTTTACAGCATTTGGTTTATGATTGTGTAAGATATCCCTGCCTTTTAAAAAGAAGAAGATATCCAGGAAGACATGTTTGCATTCCCCACCCCCTTAAGGGGGTGGACAACAACAACAAAATAATAAAAAATATTATTTTCTCATCTGAACTGTTTTAACAAAGGTATTACGCTGTGTAGAAAAGCCGTCCAATTTTTTCTCCCCCTCCCCATTCTAACCTTCTGCTTCGTTCTAAACCACAGTCATTTTGTTAGACATTGGAAATGTCTTGATTTAGTTGTCTAGCTATTTTGGGCTTGTCCTGCCCCCTGCAGTGGTAATAAGGATGGGGTTTCCCGCTGGGCCCTGAAGAATACCATTTCACGGCAGCCACATAGCTGGCGGCTTTTATTTATGGAGCCAAGAAAATGAATGGGTATTAGTGTCCAAACATTTCAGCATGCTTCTGCAGCCATGCACAAAAGGGGCTGATTTGCAGCAAATTTCCACTTATTTCCCGAGAGTTATTTACCTTGCAAGAAGCTTCGCTGAACGCTATGATGGCGGAGCTGAAGGGAAGAAATGGCCATTTCCAAAGCCAATTTTTTTATATATGTGTTTCTGAACCCTTAAAAAGTGCCGCACTTCTTCAGAATAAAGATAATGCCCCCTCTTGCTTGGGCTTGAAGGCTTTATACGGATCTGTGGATAAGGCCAATCTCCTTTTATTTCTCCCTGGTTTTCCCCCCGCCCCCTGTCTCCAGCAGAGAGGGAGAACCAGGCATTTCTTCATAGCTGGAGCCTTATTCTGCTACATAATGATGACTCTGCAAGAGATATTTGAGGGGTTTTAGACAACAGCTGAAGCATCCTTGATGAAAGAGGAGCAATACCAACCAGTGACAGAAGATAGAAACATGTGGCTGTCGCCAGGACCTAACCTATTGGGGGTAGTGCATTGTTTGTTTCTGTTGCATCCTAGAGAGACCATGATTTTGAGACATTGCTCTAGTGTCCTAAATTTGCAGAACTGAACCAGCCCTTTACATCTTCAGGTATGTTGAGCGTCATACAAGTCACCCGTTTCCAAGTCTCTATTTCCCTGTGTAGTAGAATGAAGCAGTACCAAGTCTAAAATGGTAGAGTGGACCGAACCACTTTGGATTGCAGGCGAGGGGAATGCTTCCCTGCATGAACAAAAATAAAATCTTGTTAAGTAAAAAAATCCCCACAACTGGTACTTCAAGGGGGAAAATTCTAGCTCAGCTATGTTTCCTGCTGTGGCTACTTCTATACTGATGATAATTTTTTTCACATAAAAGAGGATTTAAGATGTGATACCCAACTTCTAGTGGAGTCTGATCTGTTTGTCTGGTTTCAGGATTGAGATGAGCAGGGAGACTGATTTGAATGCTCTGGTGGATGACCTATGTTTGTAACTTTAAACACCATTGCCTAGGTGTGGACAACTTGCTGCTCTGGGATCACTTGCAGCTATCAGCCTTTCCTCCAAGAAGCTCGTGACATTCATGCTTCTCCCAATTTTACCCTCAAAGTAACCTTGGGAGGTACATTAGGCTGAGAGACAGGAACTGGTCCAAGGGCACCCAGTCAGCTTCCTGGCTAGTGGGGATTTGAATTCTGGTCTCCCAGGTCACAGCCCAGCACTCTAACCACTATTACAACACCGACCATTCATGATGTCTATTGCCTGATTTCATATAGGTGGCAATAAGGAAGAAAGGAGGTGGCAGGAAGAAATCTACCTCTTTCGGCTTTCTTGCCTTTCCCATTCCAAGAGCAGCACCATATCCAGCATTTGGTATCTGCCAACTCAAGAACTCTTGTACTGGCTGATGGGTGATCTTTAATGCTACCCAACACAGCAATCCAGTGCAGCAGCTGCACTAGCAGAAACCTGCTGTGTAACAAATTGCACAATCTGTTGGCCAAGAAAGTTACCCACGTTCTCCTTTTGGATTGTCTTCTGCAACAATGTTCCAGTGGTGGAAAACATTTCTCCAGCAGGACAATGATACTGCTACATTATTTTAACTTAGTGCTACATTGGATCCAACCCGATATATTATTTTGTCACAAAACCACACAATACCAGTTGGATCCCAGAGAAGACCAGTTAAGAGTGTTGCTTCTGAACCAGGATGACATGTGCTCACATATCTCCACCACGCTATGAGGTGACATTGCACGCTTACTCAAAATCATCTCCTTCCCTACATACACTGCCAGTTGTTAAGATCAGCAGAGAGGACTCCCTTAGCAGTTCCTCATCTTCCAAACTTCAGGAGAGGACATTCTCTGTGGCAGCCCCTAAGCTGTGGAATTCTGCCCCACAGAGGTGCATCTAGGTTCTTCACTATGTTGGCTTTCAGGGAATGCTGAAGACTTGTCTCTTTACCCTGACCTTTGACACCTGCTTTCAGTGCCCACCCTATTCCTGTGATTGTGATATAACTATTTTTGGTTTTTAATTGTAACTTGCCCTGAAACCTGTCAGTGAAGGATAGGTAGTCAATTTGAGGGTGATGGTGATGGTGATGGTGATGGAGAACCACTGTTGTGCAGTGGCTTAGATCCCCCTGCCTCAGGGCTGGAGGTCCCATACCAGCTGCCTAAGTTCCTGACCAACTCTCAGAACCCTGATATGACTGAGAATTCTCCCCCCATATGAAACCCTGGAGAGCCACTGCCAGTCAGTGCAGGCAGTGCTGGGCTAGATTATGTCTAAGCAAAAGTTGTGAACTGTGTCTGAGCAGAAGGATTGGAGAGCATGCCAAAACTCAGAGGCAAATGAAGACCAAAATCTGCTTCTTGCTTCAGCTGGAGTGTCCTGCCTTTCTCCACAAGGCCAACAGCTACTAACTGCCCTGTGGGAAGGAATCCTGGAGAAGAAAGGAAAGAAGTGGGCAAAGACAACACCAAACACCTCCCCCAGTTTTAGCTAGTAAAACGTCAGCAGTATTGTACATATTTAAGCAATTAGGAAAGGGCAATGTATATTGAGGCAATTAAGAAAAGTGTGACACGTATTTATCTGAGCAATTAGAAAATATCTTTAAGCAATTAGGAAAAGTGCAATATATATTTGCTTGTTTATATATCAGTCTGAAACATTTCTATTTAACAAGATTCTCCTTTACTATTTTTGTTGTTTTAACATATCTGTGTTGTTGGTGTTTTGCTACGTATTTATTGCTCTGTTCCTGGGTTTTAGTATTTTGGAATGGAGTGGGGAGGTGTAGATCTGTCATTCTGAAGGACAGGTCTATATTTTAATCCCAGGGAATTGTTTTCCCAGAGCACTCCAATCACAAGAACAGGTGAGTCATACTTCTCCTCTGAACTTTGCCTGGGAGAGCAGGGTATAAGCAACGGAGTTAGACTATTAGGAGTGGTTTTTCTCTTCCAATCATTCTTTGGAAAACAAACAATTAAAAATTACTTCCAGTAAAAGGGGGGGGGTTGCAACAAATGAGTGACTTTTTCAGTTTGTTATAATGACAGTAAAATCACCTCGCATGCTGGCTCCTGAACCTATTTTTCTGAATTTGGCAACACAAGGTTCCACTGTACAGATACAATGTGAATCATTTTAATGGTGCACACAACTAGTAACTGTCATTTATGTCAGCATATATATGAGTAGAAAAGAAATTTATCCATGGGTCTACTCTGAATATGACTAAAACTTACCATCACCCAAACAGTGCATTCCAAACCAGTTACATGGGAGTAAGTACAGTGGTACCTCCGGTTGCGGCCGGGATCAATTCCAGAGCTCCGGTTGGATCCCGATGTTTCTGCAACTGGAGGGACCGCTTCTGCGCATGCACACTCGGCAAAACACTTCCGGGTTAGCCGCTTTCGCAACCTGAAATTTATGTTACCCGAGGGTAATGTGAGCTGAGGTGCTACTGTACACAGTTAGGAATGCACTGCAGTCCTAGAGACACTTTCCTGGCAGTAAGGTATGTCTTAAATAAAATGTATTGAATCTACATGGACCCTTAAATCTTCATATGAGGGCCTTCTCGAAGTCTCCCCTCTGAGGAAGGCTTCAAGAGTGATGGCAAGGGAAATTACCGTTTCTGTTGTGGCTCCAAATGTATGGAATGCTCTCCTTACTGATGACTTCGTAACTTATAAAATAGCACTATATGCGTTGGCAGCTAAGATCAGGAGAAAAGAACTAGATAAAATAGCAGTCAAGAACTAGATAAAATAGCAGTCAATTGCAAAGGTGATTCGGACATTTAAGCTAACATATTCTCCCTGATAACCCCATGCTATTCTATCATACACAACAAATAATGATCATGGTTTATTGTATCTGCAGTGCCTGATGTTTTAATGGTTTTTATGGTTATTGTTGCTTTTCTTTTTGTTCCCTTTGTGAATGATGCCATGGCCTTTGGCCATTGCAATAAAGTTTATGATGATGATGAATGCTCTCCCCAGTAATGTCTGCCTGGCACCATCACTGACATCTTTTTGGAAGGAAAAGACTTACCTTACCTCCCACCAGGCTTTTGAAGGACTGAGATGATGCTGTTTTGTGGTTAGTGGGCTTACAAGTTTCCTATGGTGTGTGTGTGTGTGTGTGTGTGTGCATGAATAAATATATCGCTCCTGCTTGTTCCACTCATCCCAAGAGATTGATTGTTAAATCTTGCTGCAGCCACGTTTAATGGATGGGGGAAGTGCTTCACATTTTTCAAAGTCTTGTAACTCACCCAGGAAATTGTGTTCTAATAAATAATAACAATAATGCTACAGATAACAATAATTGCTTCTGAATTAAGAAGTTTGTGGCCATTTAAGCCTCCTTCCTTTCCCTTCAGAGAGGAAATCAATAAAATTGGAGGCCATGGCTGAATAAGGTACAATCCAAACACCGTGATTTCTCCTCCTCGAGTAACCAGCTTAGCATCATTCACTTGCCATGAATCAAGAGATGAAGAGAGAGGGAGAATGTCTACCGTCCCCACTGCTGTCACATTTAATACAACTTAGCATAGTTAATCACTCAAGGAAACTCTATCAAGAGCTGCTCAAGTTCTTTCTTTCTTTCTTTTTTACAAAATAAAGAATCTTTCCAAGTGAATCATCTTTGCAAATCTCACTTCTTAAAAGGTTTTAATGTTGTCAGGTTACCAACTACAACAAAAGGAGTCAAGTTAGCTTTCTTTTTCTCCCCGGGTTAACAATGGCTTTTTATTTGACAATGGCTTTGCATGTTAAGGCATTAATTTTGCAATAAATTACAGCACCAGGTATGGAGAAGGACTCAGTGGCTTGACCAAAGTGCCTGACCTGGGCACAGCTCCAGCTGATGAATCGCATTTCATTTTGTTCTACCAGACAAAATTGAGTGGGGGTGGGGGGAGGAAGCCCGCCCTCTGCTACTGAGTGAGAAATATCCTATTTCATGTAATAGCATTTGGTTATATATCATTAGCACTTAATTTTGTCACTGATGCTAACCCAATGTTAATTATGCTTTTCAGATCCAGGGTTTTGTGACACAGTAAAACATCCATTGTGGTCCATTGATATACTAGAACCATCAGCCCAAGGAGACAAAGGAGGCAGAGGCCATTATTGAAGCACTAGCAACCCATCCTCTGAGCTTGTTAGTGCTGGGTTTCCTTCTGGTTTTTGGAACTGGTGGCCCAGAGTGAGGAAGAAGAGCAGTGTTATTAGGGGTAATTTCTCATGTCCATACACACTCACAAAAATTGGCATCAGTGTGTACAATCTATATACCTGTATGAGGTGCACAGGTTGTGTCCCTGTTAGGAATGGGTGAATTTGTATTTCTCGTTTTTTCCATTATTCACTTTCCCATGATTCCACAGCAGTTTGCATTTTTAAAAGACCTATGAAAGTTCATCAGCATTTTAATGGAAATTTCTCCTAATATGTGTGCAATTTTGCCCAATATCCACATTTTTGCAGTGCAATTTCTCCTAATATAATGTATTTTGAGATGTTATTTCCTCTAATACATGCATTTGAATGCATACTTCCCCCCAGTATATGTATTTTTGTACGCAGTACTTGCCCAGAGAACTGCATTGCAAAATTCAGAGAAGTGAGAATTTCAAAGTTCCGTGCCACCTTTCCCCAAGTGGTGTCCTCCAGATATTTTTGATTACGGGATGGGAACGAAATTCAGTTCAGTGTGAACCTGCTGAATTTGCGTTTCCATAACCAATACTAGAACCAAAAAGCCGCCCTTTGAAGATTGTACATCACCCAATTTTGTGAAGTTCTTTTTAAAAGTGCATTCAAGAGGTATGTTATAAGGAAAAGTGAACAAAGTGCATATATTAATGAAAATAACATATAAAATGCATTGCATTAGGGAAAATTGCTTAAAACAATGCTTGTGTTAGGCAAAACTACATATAAAACGTGGATATTACAAGAAATGCACATGTGAATATGTGTGAATTTTCATGATGACATATCCATATCTATCTATACCTAAATATACACACTTGGGGCTTATTATTAATTATTATTTAATAGTCTTCCATATAGCTATCTCAAGGCAAATACAAAATATAACAAAACAATTATAGATAAAAACAGCAAGCAGAATACAAATTTTAAAAACAACAGAAAATGGGCATCCATTTCAGAGACTTGTTCATCCAATTGGGAAATATCTTCAGTTGTTTCCAGAAAGTGCACCTATTGTATTTTTTTAACTTTTTATTTTTCAAACATAACAATAGCTTGTAAAACAAATGCAGTACATAGAAGCCATATTTGGTTTTGTCCCTTTTGTATATCTTTTGTGTCATCATTCTTATTTTCATTATACAGAGGGAGAATGTGTAGAGCAGTACCCTGTTTTATCTCAGCCTATCAAGTCTCTCCATGAAAGTTCTTGTGAAGCTGGTATTGAGGTCCCACTTTCGATATTTCTTGACCACAGAATGTACCTGGACCACCATCCTACGAAATCACCTTCCATGTTGGTTTAGCTCACTGCTTGTACTCGCTTTGTCAATTCTTTCATTCAGACGTATTGCCATATTACAGTTTTTCATTCTTGAAATGTTCCTCAGCCTTCAGTTTTCCAATTCCTCACAATTACCTGTCTAATGGTAACTAACAGCATTGATTAAAAAAAAATCTCTTTATATCGTACATCTGAATTTTGGTCATCAAATATCATCAACAATACTATGGAAGAATCTACGTGTGGCTTATTGGAATATTTTGAATGTCTCCACTGATGAACACTTCGGTTTTTGAACATGCCTCAGAAGTTGAACATGCCACGGGGCTTTCGCTGAGTGCAAAATCCTGAGGCCTAGCTGTCGGCTATTGAGTTTTTGGTTTTCAAATGTTTCAGAACTCGAACGGTCTTCTGGAATGGATTACATTTGAAAACTGAGGTACCACTGTATTCCACAGAACAGGAGCGGCCACACTGAAAACCCTGATCAAAGTTTCTGCATAGGTGGTTTCTGAGGTTTCCAGAATGTGTAGGAGAAACCCTTCCACAGACCACAGCAGTGTATAAGGGATAAGAGGGTCTTTCAATTATCCTGACCCTGAGTTGTATAGGGCCTTATATGTTAGAACCATAACCTTGAACTTGGCCCAATAGCAGGTTGGCAGCCAGCAGTCAGTGCAAATCCCATAATCAAGGTATTATATGCTGCCTGTAGTTTGTCCCCAAAAGCAGTTATATCCTTTTTGTTTTATTTGCATGAGGTACAGTCAAGACGAAGCAAAGCCATTTGCCTTTTCATGTGGAACAAAACAAAACTACAACAAAGCCATATATGTACCCTTTTTGTATGGAAATGACTAAGAAGACTGGCTGGTTAATAACTTTGGGTCTTGGCAAAAAAAATGAAAAAAATGAAGATGCAAATACACTCAAAGTTGAAAGGCCCCCAAGTTTTTTTCCAAATGTAGATGAGCCCAGATTAAGAAAGCAGTAATTAATTTCCTTTGACCTCCAGCTGAAATTCTTTTCTAAAGCTGTCATAAAGAGAAAGAGGCCAGAGAGAAGAAGTGAAACAGTGTAACAATGCAATTAAACCCTTGTAATGAGGTCAGGCGTTGGACTTGTTGCAACTGATATCATTATAGCAATGAAGAGACATTGCAGATGGCCTGGTTCCCCCCCACCCCTTGATTCGTTCCTCCCTGCCTTTTAACTCTTTAACAGTGTTCTTTTTTATGTCACTCCTTGACATTGGAGCAATGAGGTGCAATCTTCCACTGCTCTGGTAACGTGTGAACCCACAACATTTGCAAATGAGAAAATAAGAGGAGGCCATGACTCAAAATCAAATTGGTCGTGCAAGGCCACAATCACCTTATCAGTTGCCTTATGTTGGTGGTGTCATCACTGAGTTCTGCCTGCTTGACATTGATCCCTCTGACAGGGCCTTCTCAGTGGCCGTTCCCCATATGCAGAATGCCCTCACTGGTGAGGCACATTTGTCTCCCTCATGATGAACATTCAGATGGAATTTTGAAATTTCTGCTCACTCGAATGTTTGATGGCTGAAAGATGCCGTTCCCGGCAACCATGAAATTTTATTAACTGTGAGGATATCTGACTGTTTTTAAATGCATGTTGGTGTTCATGTTTTTAAATGTTATTTTATTGTAAACTAGCTGACCCGGCCACGCGTTGCTGTGGTTCTTTCCTGTGATTCCCCACCCCACCCTGTCCCGATCCATTACATATCCTGCCCCTCCTCCCTCCACCCCAGCTCATCCCTGTGTTTCGGTAGGGTACCCTTCCCTGTTGTCCCTGGGGAGTGTTGGCCCCTCCCCCTGTATCTCCATACCTTGGCCCCCACCCTTCGAAAAGGAACTGTCAGCTTCTAGGTTCTATTTCCCAGCATGCACTTTTGTCTGAGCCTTTTGTTGTCCCTGGGGAGTGTTGGCCCCTCCCCCATGTATCTCCATACCTTGGACCCCACCTTTGGAGAAGGAACTGTTAGGTTCTGGGTTCTATTTCCCAGCATGCACTTTTGTCTGAGCCCTCTGTTGTCCCTGGGGAGTGTTGGCCCCTACCCCCGGTATCTTCCTACATTGGCCCCCACCCTTGGAGAAGGAACTGTCAGTTTCTGGGTTCCATTTCCCAGTATTTACTTTTGTCTGAGCCCTCTGTTGTCCCCTCCTCCCTGTATCTCCATATTGGCCACTGCACATGCATCGTGAACATTTCTATATATTTAGATTAAGGATCGGGGGTGATGATGTGCCCTGGGACCCAGAGAACTACTTTAAAAATTCCGACCAGGGGGGTCAAATAGCGAAGCCCCACAGTCCTGTAGCAACAAACAGGCCCAGACAGAAGGGGGGGGGGTCATATGGGCCACTTGGTGCGGGCCTCCGAATCCAAAGGGGGTCTCAGTCAGCATATTCACAATCAGTAAAATGAAAAAAGTAACAAAAGGGTTAAAAACAGGACCACATTATCTACCTAGCCAGGGCCTCTGTCTGGCCCTGCAAGGGCCTAGCAACATAAGGTGCGTTCTGAAGCACCCGAGTTGTTCAGTTCCATAAAAAACCCAGGAAGTGGCAAGGGGAAGGTAGGGGATTGTAAATTGAGGGGGGGGGGAATTGGGCACTGCAAATATCTGAGGACTTAAACTGGAGAGAGAAAGTGCATGGTTGTTGTTTTTTTAAAAAAAGACGCAGAGGGTTGCATTCAGTCGTAGTATATTTGAAATGGAGGGTAATAGCCCCCCTTCAGATCCCCCTGAGCCTCAGAGTCCCCCTGAGTCGAGGCGAGATACTGTGGAGAGGGCAGGTTTCATCCCTGTGTCTCCCCCCACCCTGTTCTGACCCATTATGTATCCCTGCTCCCTATTCGGCCCCCCATCCCCCCCAGGCAGGCCCCTACCTCCACTTGACAATGTTGGGCCTTGTTGCTGGAAAAGGCCTGTTTTCAGTTGAAACAAAATAAAATATTCCATCCAGCAGCACCTTAAAGACCAACTAAGGTGCTGCTGGAAGGAATTTTTTTATTTTGTTTCGACTACGTCAGACCAACATGGCTACCTACCTGTTGGTTTGGTCTTCAACACCTCTGCCGGATAGAGTGGTAGATCTTGAGGTGGAGGTGGGGTTTGTGGGTTGCTGTGCGTTAGTCTGTCAAATGGAGGGTAATAGGCCCCCTTCATGGCAGATTTAGAACAACGTTTCCTTAACTCCTACCCACTCAAACCTCTCCTGTACCTGCGATACATTGACGATATTTTTATTATCTGGACACATGGACAACAGACCCTGGAAACCTTCCACCAGACATTCAATGACTTTCACCCCACCATCAACCTAACAATGAACCAATCTATGCAACAATGAAACAATGAAACAATGAACCAATCTATGCAAGAAATACATTTTTTGGACACTACTATAAAAATACAGGATGGACGTATAGACACCACCTTATACAGAAAACCAACTGACCGACAAACATATCTACATGCTTCTAGCTACCATCCCAAACATACCAAACAATCCATCGTATACAGCCAGGCCTTACGTTACAACCGCATCTGTTCCAACTCTACAGACAGAGAATCTCACCTAAGAGATCTACAGCAAACCTTTTTAGAACTAAAATATCCACCTGATGAAGTTAAACAACAGATCAACAGAGCCAGACAGATACCTAGAGAGAACCTGCTGCAAGACAGACCCAAAAAAGAAAATAACAGAACACCACTAGTCATCACATACAGCTCCCAAGCTAAAACAGTACAACACATCATCAGAGATCTACAGCCTCTCCTGGACAATGACCGCTCCCTTTCTCAAGCTCTGGGAGGAAGACCTTTCATTGCCTACAGACAGCCACCCAATCTTAAACAACTCCTCACCCACAATAATACAACCACCAGACTTAACATGGACACTGGTACCAGAGCCTGCAATAAACCCAGATGCCAACTTTGCTGCCACATACACCCAGACAACACCATTACTGGCCCCAACAACATCCAACATACCATCTCAGGACTATTTAATTGCTCATCCTCTAACATTGTGTATGCCATCAAATGCCAACAGTGCCCTTCAGCTCTCTATATTGGACAAACAGGCCAAACCCTACGCCAAAGGATAAATGGACATAAATCTGACATCAGGAACCAGAAGACAGAAAAACCAGTAGGAGAACACTTCAATCTCCCAGGACATTCTATACGAGATCTCAAAGTAGCTGTCTTACTACAAAAGAATTTCAGAAATAGACTGGAAAGAGAAGTTGCTGAATTGCAACTTATCACCAAGCTCAAAACCATGGAGGGACCTGGTTTGAACAGAGATATCGGGTTCTTATCTCATTATACATGATAAGCGATCTTCAGCCATCTCAACCCTTGCTTTTTCATGCAAAACCATTTGCAGTCGTTTGCGGTCATCAACAGCTATCAGTCAGTCAATCACCCATTTCCACCACCCTTCTGAGTGATCCCCCCTCCCCATCCCCACCCCTCCCCACCCCTTCTCTACATAAGTGCCTGGAAACTTCCATTTCACTGTATCTGAAGAAGTGTGCATGCACACGAAAGCTCATACCAAAATAAAAACTTAGTTGGTCTTTAAGGTGCTACTGAAGGAATTTTTTTTATTTTACTTCGATCCAGACCAACACGGCTACCTACCTGTAACCAGGCCCCCTTCAGATCCCCCTGAGCCTCAGAGTCCCCCTGTTTTACAGGATCTCATGGCGGAGGCGGGGTTTGTGGGTGTGGCGCGTTGTTGTGGCTAAACCCTGTGACTGCCCCACGTGTCCCGATCCATAATTTATTCTGTTTGTTCCCCCCCCCCCCGTGACTGACGTATCTCATGACGTTTTGAAGGATGGTATTTATTTTTGTCTTGTGGTTATTTGGTGGGGGATTTTGTGGGGGGTAGTGGTGCTAAATTGTAAAGTAAAAGCCCCTTGCCGTGTCCCCAAGTGCGTTGCTGTGGGTTATTCCCCCCCAGGCCTAGTGGGGGCCTAGCAGGGGCCTACATAAAACAAAGGCTGTACGATCCGGGCACTCACCCTCTCCCCCCCCCCCGGGCCTAGTGGGGGCCTAGCAACCTGGCAGGGGCCTAGGGGGTCTGATAATGGCCACCTTGGTGGTTTCAGTTGCTTGGTTGATGATGTCATTTGGTTTGTGGGTGTGGCTTAGATTTCACAGGAAGGGAGGGGGTGGAGGAGGGTATAACGCCACTTGAGGGCACTATTTGACTTGGTGGAAAACCAGGTTTCTACCTGCCCAGATGTGCGATGTCAGGGATTTTTGTCCCCAACAACACTCGGGGAGTGGCCTGGATCGTTGTGTCAGAATTTCAGGACGATCGGTCAAGCAGTTACGGAGAAAAGTTCGGCTGACACTTTCAAGATTTTTACATTTTTACATATATAGACTGTTTTTTTCTGCTACGTTGATACTTGTCACTCTTTGCTCCTTTGGGAGGAAAAGTGGGTTGCATCCACTGAAGTTGGTTGGTGGTATTCCTATTCCACTGGTAAAATGTTTGGCACCAGCAAAATATTGTTGGAAGGAAGATGCATAAGCATGTCACTGTTAACTTTGTTTCACAATAGATTGCGCAATCTGTTGCATGGCGAGTTTCCACTAGTGCCTTGTGTTGGATTCCTCTGCTGTACAACATTAAAACTCACTCATCTACTAGTGCAAGAGTCTTTGTACTAGTGGACAAAGAATGCAAAAATGGCCACCACATGTGAACAAAAGTGGGAGTCAGAACCCCTTCTTGCCAAATTGCTGAGTTTGGGAATGATATTTCAAGAGGTGTCTGAACACATAGAGGGGGAAAAACAGACAAAGCATTTTCCAAAATAGATAGACAAGCAGGAGACCAATGAAGCAGGAGGTCAGTAGGGTGTGTGGCTAGGGAGGGGTGTGCTCTGTGGAGAGTCTGGAGGGCCATACAGAGAGATTTGGAGGGCCACATTCAACCCCAACATACTCAATGTTTGCTTGTTTGCAACGCTGCAGATTTTGAGCTTTTGGGGTGGGAAGGAACTGTGGTCCTATTCCCTAGCTGTTGTCTCATGCATGTATGTGTGTGTGTGTGTGTGTGTGTGTGTGTGTGTGTGTGTAAAAGTGTTGTCTCTTCCTTTGTGTTGAAAACAAAGAAACTTAATAAAAAAAATTAAATAGCAGAAGTCTCCAGGAAGGCAATTCTTGACTATCTGCTCCGAAACAGGCTTAGATCATATTGGGTATTTTAATTAAAACTTCCCCTTAAAAATTAGATGTGAATGGCAAGGCTTTCTGATTCTATAAAGGGCAAAACCACATTCTTGCAATTTCGAAGGAAGTCATTAGAAGCCTGGGAGGGTCAAACACAGTTCAAGCCGGCAGTGAAGTGAGACTTTCTGCTTCCACTCGGCTGTCACCGCACCTGACCCCGAACCTGGTAAAAGCAGCCCCAGTGGAGAACCAAGCAAGCATCTTCATTCTGGCTTTCCTGGTCTTCCGCGTCACAAGCTGCCAGATAAATGTCAAATTGCGATGGTCTTATGATGGTTAATGGGAATCAAGCTGAGAATGCTTAAGCTTGTTTCGCTTTAGAGAAGTTCTTGTCACTCATTCTTAGATGGGGGGGAGGGAAAGGTCTCCAATCAATAATATACATAAAATGAAAGAAATTCAACAAAGCTGAGATGGTTAGGCTTTTAGTGGGGTTGGTGAGGAGAGAGAAGGGAAGAGAAGAAAAATAGTTACGTAACCTATCTTGCACAAGGATTTAGCAGTGTACAAGGCAAAATCGGGAGAGCATAATGCAGAGTAGAAGCCAAAATCGGGAGATTGGTCTAGAACCCAAAGCATTGCTGGGACCCATGGACATCCCATGAAGCTGAATGTTGGGAGATTCAGGGCAGACAAAATAAAGTCCTTCACCCAGTGTGCAGTTAAGGGATGGGATTTGCTCCCACAAGGTGTGGTGATGGCTAGGACCCCTGGACCTAGCAGAAGCCAATGAATTGCGGGTGAAAGGGGATGGAGAAATTCCCTTATGAGGAAAGGTTGTAGCACCGGGGACTTTTTGATTTAGAGAAAACGTGGGTAAGAGGTCACAAGCTAGAAGTGTATAACGTTGTATGTGGCATGGAGAAAGTGGGCGAGAAGTTGTTCGCCCCCTCTCACAGCACTAGAATTCATGGACACCCAATGTTGGAAGGTTCAGAGACTAAAAAAAGAAATTCCATGGAAGGTAAGGAAATCAGTGACTACCAGACATGATGGCTATGCTCTGTCTCCACTGCCGGAAGTAGCATGCCTCTGAATACCAATCACTGGGAATCACAAGCAAGGAGAGTTCTGTTGTGTAAGATTCAGCTCATGCGCTTCCCACTGGCATCTGGTTGGCCACTGTGAGAACAGGATGCTGGACAAGAGGGGCCACTGGCAGTGATGCTTCTGAATACCAGTTGCTGGAAACCACAGGAAGGGAGAGTAGTGCCCTTGTGCTTGGCCTAAAAAGACAAATCAAAACCAATGTCTGTATTTCTCTCTCTCCTTTCTTAATCATCTCCTTTTGCTGACTGTTCTGTGCTCGGGTGTTTTGTGAAAAGTGTAGGCCTTTTCTCCCCTTTTCCCACTGACAGGGATACTGCGGTGGCATTCTGTATTAACAAGCATTCTTCTGTTCAAATTTATTTCAATTAGCTTGGGACAGTAATTCAATCGGGCAGCCCACTGGATCTTTGAAAGACTTGCAATCATGTCAGAGTGGCGACCTCTTTTTTAAAAAAAACACACAACAACTTTGCTTAGCCAAAAGCCAAAAGCCACTGCCACCCCTACCCCACCCCCAACCCCCCAAAAAAGAAGGCACACTTGAAAAGGAATGCCACTTTGATAATTAGTTATTGATCATGGACAATACATGCGATGAATGCCATTGGATTAACCAGACGCCAGTGGGTCGCGACACAGAGGTTTCCTTATCGCAATAATCTACAGAAAAAGAAACGTACAAGAAAGGTCGCTAAGGTCAGGCCTGGTGGAGCTGGGATTTTGGAAAACAGCTTCCTGCTTGTGCTTGGTGTGCATGCGTTTTAAAGAAACAATGAAGCTGCCAAAGACTGATCCATACAATCAGATTCTGATACCAAGCTGATTGCCAGGTAAGGAGCATTCGAGAAAGAGAACATTTGTACCATGAAGTTATTTTGATAAATTAACCTCCCTTCAGCCAGCATTTTTACCTCACTGCTGTGCCATTAACCTTTCTGCCCTTCTAACGTCCATTAGAAACAATTTGAGAATCCGAGCCCAAGAAGACTGTAACAAATATAGACTTTAAAAGTATAATTGACTTCTTTTTTCCCTCTTCTCTTTCTTTTCTTTTTTTATTTTGGAAGGGGCAATTTAAAGGCTGCATAAAAATCACTGCAGATGTGGCCATTTAATGGACAGAGAAATCTGCAAAGAAAAAAAAATTGATTGCACACTTTAAAAGCTGGGGTGGGGGTGGGGGGTTGCATTTCTTTTCTCTCCACTCTATGGAAGACTTACCTCTCCAGAATGTTGCATGGAAGTGCACTTTGGATTATTTCCAGGGCTCATAAGATCCAGGAGCTTCAGCATCCACTCAGCTAATGGTCACAGTTTTCAAAGTGGACAGAAGGTCAGCACCCTGGAAGTCTGGAGAAGGGCAGCAGCTCAGGGACAGAGCACATGCTTTGCTTAGGAAAGGTCCCAGGTTCAATCCCTGGTGCCTCCAGGCAGTCCTGGGAAATAGTAGTTCCTGAAACCCCAGAGAGAACTAGTGCCAGTATATAATACTTGAACTCATGAACACTCAGTGAAGCTGAATGGTGGAGGATTGAGTGAAGAGAGTAAAAAAAAAAGTGAAGGACCCCTGGATAGTTAAGTCCAGTCAAAGGCGACTATGGGGTTGTGGTGGTCATCTCACTTTCAGGCTGATGGAGCCGGCATTTGTCCACAGACAGCTTTCTGAGTCATGTGGCCAGCAGGACTGAACCGCTTCTGGCACAACGGGACATGTGACGGAAACCAGAGTGCACAGAAACACCGTTTACCTTCCCGCCACAGTAAGTACCTATTTATCTACTTGCACTGGCGTGCTTTTGAACTGCTAGGTTGGCAGAAGCCGGGACAGAGCAACAGGAGTTCACCCCGTAGTGGATATTCGAACTGCTAACCTTCTGATCGGCAAGCCCAAGAGACCCAAGAGGTTCACTTCACCCAGTGAACAGTTAAGCAATGGAATTCTTTCCCATGGGAGGCGGTGATGGCCACCAAGCTGGGTGACATTTTTTTTTTTAAAGAGGGTTAGGCAAAGCCATGGAAGAAGAGGATATTGATAGATACTAGCCATGATGGCTATGCACTGTGTCCCTGGTTAGAGGCTGTGTGCTTTTGAATAGCAGCTGTTGGAAATCACAGGAGAGGAAAGTGGTAGTTATATACAAATTGCTGAAGAAATGTGGAGAACTGAATTTAAGATTGGAATGATGAGAAATGGAGAGAAGATGAAAATTGAGAGGAAACCGGTTTGCCCAGCCCTACATTTAAAAGAGCCTTTCAGCAGGCATAGTTTGTTGTGTGAGCTACGCCTGCTGGAATTCCTTCTTCCAGTCAATTTCCCAATGTAGAAGGACCTTGTATTCTTTTGCAATCTGGCGACTCTAGAGCCCAGAGTCCATATGATACAGCCTGCTACTGTGGTGGCTGTTGGCCATTGGGACTGGTAGGGCAGAAGGCACAAAGGCCAACAGGTCATGGTGGCAGAGCCAATGACAGGCAGTGCCAAACTAATTCTCACTTTGCCCCCATCCTCCTCCCTGCTGAGTTCTGCAATGGCAACACTGAGACAGAGAAAACTGACAGCCAGTGCTACCCCCTGGACTGGTACTGTGTAAGAAGACAGACAAGTGGGGGCTGGCTGAGATTGGTGGAAGAGTACTCCATTCACCCCAATGGGTCAGCCTCCACAGGCTTGTTTTGTTCAATGACTGTCTGCATGAGTTGGATTCAATGCTTTAAGGTTGGCAGTGAAGTCTTGACCCAAATCCCTGCTCCATGCATTGACTGCATACATTTAAGTACCACCTGCACAGCTCTCCCCCCTCCCTCCCTCCCTCCCTCCCTCTCCTCTTTCTCTCTCACATTGTTCCAGTGAGAAACATATCCCCCTTTCCAACCAAGCCCAAAGCCCAAACCCAAAGCAATCAGATCTGTCACAGCGCTTGTTTTTAAATTTCTCTGGGCCAAAATGACAGCTCTTTCTCCTCCTCCTCGTTCCCCTTGCACATCTGTATGAGCCAGGACAAGCTCCGCACCAAACTGAGGAGACTCGCTTACATTAAATGGCAAGATGGAAGGCAGCGAGGAAACAATAGATGGCTGTCAAGCTCGACAGCAGGCCATGGATCTCTGAGCACAAGAGCTGACAGAAAGGCCTCAGAGGGTAAACCTTTTTTGCTGGAACTAATTAAACAGATGAAATTATTACATGGATATGCAGATGTTGTTTACATTTTACCATATGGTATTATTTCAGGTAATGACTCGCAGGAGGATCCCCTTCCTCTCATCAAGAGGAAATGGGATGAAAAGGAGACTTTCGGCATGTCACCTCTCGGTTGCTAGGCAGGCAGCGATGGCAAGTGGCTGTTCGTGGCTTCCTGGAAACCAGCTGGTAGAGCCCATGTGTGGATCTGGGGATGATCAACTCAGAAGAAAGGAGATGAAAGGAGCAGAGTGGTGAGGGAAGTGATCACAAATATACAAAAAGGGTGTCAGGAGGAGGATGGAATGCTACTTCAGCAAATACTCCCGAAGAGCATAACACAAATACTCCCGAAGAGCATAACTCTGCCAAACGTTAGGGGGAAGAAGTTCCTGACTTTCAGCCTGCTATGATGTCTCCATTGTTGGAGGCAGTGTGCTTCTGAATACCAGTGGCTAGAAACTGAAGGAGAGGAGACTCTTGTGCTCAGGTCCTGTTTTCCGGTTTCATATTGAGGCATCTGGTCACTGTGGGAACAAGATGCTGGGCTGGATCGACTGCTGGCTTGATCAGGCAGAGCTCATCTTGTGATATGGAAGCTGGTGGAATGTGCTTCCTTGGAAGTATTCAAAGGAAGGTTGGACTTCTGGCTTGGATATTTTCAGCCCAGGAAGACCAACGCATATCTTTAATTTCTTTTTTTCTCTTTTAACATTTTTTTAAAATTATATACATAATAAAACATAAACTAAATCATCACAGAAACAGGTTAGAAATATCTATCTCATGTGCAAACCACACTGTTGTGGTCTTGCTCAGTTCCCATTTCCCTGAAGCTTGTGCAGAACCCAGTGGTGGAAGGAATGGCAAATTAATGACAGACAAATTCCTATCCTCTTGGAGTAGAATTATACAACAAAGTGGCCATCGCTAGAAACATGCCATAAGAAATTGTATCACAGATAGGCAACTGAACAGGATCTCACTTTGTGATCTTAAGGAAGAAGAGGATTTGTTCAGGAAGAGGCTCTCTCTCTCAAAGATGCTGGGGTTCTGCAAATCATGTAGGGTTTTAAAGCTAACCAACACCTCACATTTGCCCCAGAATTCAATAGACAAGGTCTGGCAGGTGCTTCTTTCAATCTGGGGACCACAGTCCCTTATAGACAACCTTCCAAGAGCTGCATATGAGTGATAAACAGGAGCAAAGCCAGAAAGTGGGTGGGCTCAAAGTCAAAAGTGGGTGGGACAACCAAGGTGACTCTTACTTTTGTAGAGTAGGCTACATGCAAAAGAAAGAAGTTTCTACACCCACATCGTTTTCTCCATCCAGGCAAAGAAGGTATATCACAGTTCAGGGACACATTTCAATCACGTGTGGAGCAGGGCTGTTGAGAAAGACTTTGAGGGCTGCATAGAGAGCCCCGGAGGGCCACTTTTGGCCCCCAGGACTGAAGTTCTCCACCCCACCAACAGACAGACATGGAGATAAAACAAAAACAGTCAAATAAGGTGTTAGATGTTCCCACTGGCCACCTTCAACAAGCATCACGAGGATAAGCCTTTGCTGAGTTCAAATGTTCATAAAAGCTAATCTAAAATTTAAAAAACACATATATTAAATTAGCCGTGCTCAGATCAACCACTTTCCTGAGAGTGACCCTCAGCATACGCTTTATAATTGAGATCTTGCCAATTTGGCTCCAGAAGGTAAGAATTGACAGTTCTGTCCAAACACGAAGGAGCTGTAATGCTGACATTTCCATGGAGAGCTTGACATGCCGTCGAGCCGGTTAGCATTTACAGCGGCGTGCCAACGTGAAATGTTGATAACGGGAGCTCTCCTTTTCAATAAATTTCCATTCATCATGCTGAAAAGGTTGCTCTCTAGAATTAGAGAGGCATAGGATTATCACAGACAACAATGTGGAAAAAATCATTAATAACAGGCATTTAAGGGTGGTCAGTCAGTTAGACTCTGACACTACACAATTACCGCCAGGGAATGATCAACGATGCAAATATTAATGGGTGTTTACACTCACAGCAGAATACAGTGACAGGCTATAGAGCGGCCCCATAGCAGCCTAGTTCTCCCTGAGGTAGTCAGCCTGTGGCTGGGCTCCACAGCTTCAAAGTGGCTCTACCACAAGGGTAGCAGGTTAAGCATCAGCAAGAAAGAAGAAATGCATCACCCCCAAAAAGGTAAAAGGTGACACTGATTTGCATAAAATCTACATATGTGAATGTTTATGCAAATTTAACACTAACAATGCCTGTACAATGGAGGTAGCAGAGAGTGACTTTGCACAGTGAGGGGGGGGGGATTAATGCAACCATACTTGATTTCCCCTTTTTGAAACGATCCTTCATATTCTGTGATTTTCTTTCACCAGAACATGTGTGCAAGGAAAGCATATTATTGTTATTGTTATTGTTATTAGTTCTATGAGTTCTATGAGTTCTATGTTTTATGGAATTGTACTGTTAACAACCAAGAGATCTCTTGACATGGGACAGGATATAAATGGTCCAAAACAAACAGACAAACAAACACCATACTGTGATGAGATGATCCATGTGTCTGCTCAGTCTACTGTACCAGGTAATGGTTGATGGTGGGGCCAGCTTTGGTAATATGGCCGGTACAGTTGCTTTTTCGTGCCGCCTTGGTTTGTCACCCTGTGCAGGTGAACCGCCTGCACCACCCTAAATCTGCACCACCCTCTCCGGATGTGGTTGGACTCCAGCTCCCATCAGCCCCAGCCAGCATGGAGCCCAGCAACAACCAGAGGTCCTCCCATTCCCTACTTAAGATTCCCAGCAACTGGTATTCAGACGCATACATATACTGACACAGATGTGTGTGTGTGAGAGACTTATTTCAGAATGTGGTTCAGTTTGGCTTGTCTGCAGAAGTCAGTGGCATTTTATGCTAGAGCCAAACTTGGGTAAAGAATCTTGGACAAAGTATCCGAACCAAGCCTTGAAGGCATTTACAACTTCACATTTGAAGGGGAAAGACCTAAAGGAGCTGACAGCGTTCTCGACACCAGCAGTCCAGAAACGGGTAATGTTATGCTAGTCCAAATGATGTAACGATTTGTGCTAAAGAGAGAAAATGTCTGCCAGCCTTGGAACACTGCCATCCTGGAAATCCACTGCAATGAATCCTCTCCGGCAGAGCAGCTACGTATGGCTTGTCAGATTTTATTTTCTGCCCCCAGATGTCTTGATAGACAGACACTTTCTTGACTGGAAACTGTGGGAGCAATCCAGACCCATTAAAATCAAACGTGTTGTTTTGTCTTGGACTTTTGGGGCTGGAATGTAGCTTTCTCCTTGGATGTCACTGTTGGACTGAAATACAGGCAGAGAGCTGAAACATTTCAGATACAGTTGGTGCAAAATGATGGGGAGGGAGGCTCCTTCCCCGTTGGACCACTTGGTCAGAAAAAGAAGGATCTGGATCAGCCCTTGCCAACCTGGTGCCCTCCAGATGTTTTGGACTACTTATTTACAGTGTTTATTGAATTTACTTCATTTCCTTCCTCCCCAGGGCCAAACAGATATGCAATTTAAAAGCAAAAACATTCTAAAACAGATTGAAACATTCTGAGAACAATTACAATTAAAATCACCTGAAAGCAGTTACAGTTAGAAAGCATTCTGAAAGCAATTATAATTAAAAACATACTTCCCTCCAATGATCTTGAACAGTTTATTTCAGCCACCCAACGTCTGGGTAAAAAAAAGAATGTTTACAAATTATTCCTGAAAGTTGTTCATGATGGAGACAGACACACCTCACTAGGGAGAGCACTGCAGAACCAGGGAACCACCACTGAAAAGTCCCTGTCATGGATCACTGCCAATCAGGTAGCTCTTGGGGGTGGCACCACCAAGACTGAAGCTCCCATCAGCCCAAACATGTAGCCCAAAACATTTGAAAGACACCAGATTGGCGAAGAGTGATCTGGAGGTACATGGAGCCAACAATGGACCTCTCTTGGACACAGGGTCATCTGAAATCTTGCTTAAGGTGGCATCTGAACCCTTATGCAAGACAACTGAGGGACTTTGGGGGAAGCTGGAATAATTTTGATAAGACTTGTGAGAGTTATTGAAAGAGGCTTTGCACATCTCTGGAAATAATCAAGCAAGACAGGACAAGGCAAGTGTGCTTTAGACCTTCTGATTCAACAGTCCATCCGATGGCACAGGAAACCACTGAGATTATGTCTTCCAAAACGATGAGCCAATTGTTGTGCCACTTTTCATCAATGGAATTGTAATGATAAATTTTGTTTTTGATATTCAATGACTAGATTTTTGGTATGAAATCTGGGCCCCTGACCTTTATTTGTGTATCGCTATTAGAACTCAACATGATATTTAATGTTCAGTCTCTTTAGTCAACAAGCCTTAGGACAGTGATGGTGAACCTTTGACATGCATGTCAGACGTGACACGCAGAGCCCTCACTGCTGGCACGCGCCCCATAAGCCCATTTGCACTGTTGTTGTTGCCCCCCCCAATTTGTTCTCCCGCTCATCCTCACGCTACAGCTTGTCTCCGCTGTTAAAACCCGGATCATGGATCATTTGTTGTTGTTGCTGCTGCTGGTAGCCAGAGATTGGTTTTTAACCCTTTCTGTGCTGTTTTTTCTGGCGCTTTGGCAGACAATGATTGGGTGTAACAGCATTAATTTTTTAACCCGTTCTGTGCTGGTTTTTTTGGCGCTTTGGCAGACTATGTCGGTGCTGCGCTGTTAGTTCCAGCGAATGTATTATTTGTCATTTATTTCTGTTCTCTCCCCCCCAAAGCGCAGCAGCTTTGGGGCATCCCCCCCCCAAAAGCAAAGCAACTTTTTCACACACCCCCAAAAAAACCTCCAAAACTTTGGTCAGCAGCTCCCTCCAAAAAGCTCAACAACTCTGGGCAGTTTGTGATAAATAAGGGGTTTTTGGTTTGGTTTGGTTAAATAATTAGTTTTTGGTTCATTAAATACAGTTATATATTACAATTATACATTTTTGTTATTTAAACTATAAATATCACGAAATTGTGGTTTTTTTCTCGAAGTGACACACCACCCAAGTTATGCTCGTTTTTTGGGTGAATTTTGACACACCAAGGTCAAAAGGTTGCCCATCACTGCCTTAGGACCTGCTGTTGATGATGGACCAGATTGTGCAGCATCCTATATCAGTACAAGGTGAGGTCTCTTTAAACTGCACAGATGAATCTACCTTTTAGAAAAGCATTCTTTTCTGAGTTGTAAGCTAGTATTGATGTGCTAGGCCCTCTAAATGCCTCAGGTTGATCACTGCCTTGTCTTAATTGGTCAAAGACTTTGATGTGCTTCTACCCTGCTTTGTACATACTGTACAAGATGAGCTCCGCAAACCCTGACCCATGTAGCTGGACTGTGGTGGCCCCTCCAACTTGGACTCAGAGTCCAGTCCCAGACCAGAATAAACCAAAAATCCACCAATCCCCATTTGATCTCCCACACAACAAAGCCTTGTTTCTTCCTGTCTTAACCTTGACAGGCCACAGGGGAAATAGATGGAAATGGAAGAAAAATTGATTACAGTCTAATGAAACATAAGTTAGCTCTTTCTGCTCCGGGAGTTAACATTAAGAGCGCAAACACTGTCCTTTTGGTTTTCCTAGGTGCAACCTTGAAAGGTCAAGTGCACACGAAAATTAATATCTGCAAGACACTCAATGGGTTTTTTTTATGGGGGGGGAACCAAAGCTTTTAATTTTAGCATCAGGAGTTTTGCACACATGGTGATGTGTTGTTGAGTCAATGAGTATACTGTACGTGTGTGAAGAATATTGCTGTAAACCAGACAAGAAAGGTCTGGGAGAGGATTGGAAGCAATATCTTTCTGGGCAAAAACTGCTTTATTACTGCCATTCCCCTCCTTCGCTCTCTTGGGCCTGCATTCAGCAGAGACCAGGCCAAATTGTTAGTCATTTTCAAAGCGTTTGGCAGCCCCCTGCTTCCTGGGAGTTTTTCAGCTGACATCTTTGCTGAAGCGCTGTGCACAAGGGTCATTGCAAGCTCTGACTCTTAGGCCTAGTTTACTCGGCCTATGTTACAAGTCAAGACCAATATAAATTAAAATCCACAAGCCATACTGCGAAGGCATTCCTTGCTCTTTTGAGATGCTGGGTGTAGCCTTCCCTACAGCAGCTCTCATAATTTTATCTCCACAAAAAGTAACACATTGTATGCCTGAGCTAAAGGAGAATGAGGAAGCGGGTGAAGTCAGCTTCCTTCCTTCCTTTCCCTCCTCCCACATAATTTTTAATACTTTTTAAAGGTAAAATTTGTTGACAGTTGAGAAGCTCTGGTGAAATGATAATAATACTAGGGGCTGCTTATCACCTGCAAACAATAGTCCAATGACAGGGTTTGCACTGACTGGAAAAAATGGGAGCCAGAATGGATAGTGACAGTCGTGGAGAAAACACGGCTGAAATTGGATCCTAACTTATAAAATCCAGGCTAACCCAATAGGCCCATGCCACTATTATGATATTAATATTGTTCAAGAGTATCAAAGATGGGTTTTAAAAAATAGGATTGTGGACAGAAGAGAGAGCGAGTGTGTGTGTGTGTGTGTGTGTGCCAAGAGTGGTAGTGGAATCATTTCTTGTTTGGTTTAGAGGCATTGTAGCAATATATTGTTCCCAGCTAGGAATTTAAGATATGAGAAAATAAGAGATATGCTGTGTTTGCACAGCACATTCCCTCTTGGCTGATTTAATACAATGGTGTTCTAACAGGTATCGGAGAGGAAGAGAAAATAGTACAGGGAAGAGCAGTGCAGGTTGGTCTATTAGAGCAAATAGGGCACTGTTCCACCAACTTCAGTCCACCCTCATCCAACCCCCACCTGCCTTGCCTTCTTACTTGTGACTAGTCCACTGCCTGCCAGCTCCCTTCTTCTTAGGCTGCATTCAAACAGTTTATTCCATTTAACCAACATGGGGTATTTTATTTTATATATTGCATTTCTTGGTCACGTTTTATACAAAAAGTTCCCCAAATGCCCTGCAAGTTTAAAACAGGAAAATCAATAAATGCAACTGCAGCCTCATTTGGGGGACAGGGAGGTGATGATGTATGAGATTACAAATAAAAAATAAAAAATACCTAGCATAACTAAAAATTATAGCACTGGCCCTTAAAGCAGAGAGCAACAATGATCAGTTTCAGGCTCACTCTGATGTGTATGGTAGGTATGACAAGTGTGTGTGGTTTATGGGAAAGGAGGGTGTGGTGTGTGTGAGAGAGGGTGGGTGTCCTGTAGTCTCCCCTAATACAGGTAAACATTAAATATCTAGGGTAGGTGGCTACCCTAAGCAGCCTTGGCCCAGTATACCTGAAGGAGCGTCTCTATCCCCATCGTTCAGCCCAGACACTGAGGTCCAGCTCCGAGGGCCTTCTGGCGGTTCCCTCCCTGGGAGAATTGAGGTTACAGGGAACCAGGGGGAGGGCCTTCTCAGTAGTGGCGGCCACCCTGTGGAACAGGGCCGTCTTAAGCATATCTGGGGCCCTGGCCGCCGTGGTGCAACGATCCCTCCCCCCCCAATTTCTCAGTGTGGCTGTCTAGTGGGCGCAGTGTGGTGCGCAGCTGCCGCAGGCGCAACAGCGCAGCACCCCCTGGCAGCCTAGTGCCCTGCGCCACCCAGGCTGGCCGTAGAGCTGGCCCTGCTGTGGAACGCCCTCCCATCTGATGTCAAGGAAATAAACATCTACAGTGGTACCTCTACTTACAAATTGAATGTGTTCCAAACGCACATTCGTAAGTCAAAAAAAAATTGTAAGTCAAATCCCATAGGAATGCATTGGGAGAAAAAAAGTGTAAGTCGAAGCAACCCTATCTAAAAATTCATAAGTAGAAAAAATCCTATCTAAACTGCATCCAAGATGGCGGACGGAGCTCCATTTGTAAGTAGAAACATTCGTAAGTAGAGTTATTCGTAAGTAGAGGTACCACTGTACCTGACTTTTAGAAGACATCTGAAGGCAACCCTGTTTAGGGAAGTTTTTTTTTTATGTTTGATGCTTTATTGTGTTTTTAATATTCTGTTGGGAGCCACCCAGAGTGGCTGGGGAAACCCAGTCAGATGGCGGGTATAAATTATTATTATTATTATTATTATTATTATTATTATTATTATTATTATTACCCTAGATGCAGAAAACAACAACAGAACTTTCAAATATAACATGACTCTGTCTGCACTTGGTATATTCTAATTTGGTCCAGCTTAGCTCCAACTGCTCATTTCTCTTGAGGCCATTGTATATCCCAAAACAGGCGAGCACTGCAGCAAGATTCCAGAAAACAAAATTAATGACCACTCTCTCTCACACACATGCACTCATTTCTCCCACACAAACCATCCACACTAGCTGTGGTTGACTCACTCCTACCCACAATGTATGAACAGAACATGAGTGCAATTCTTCCATTATTAACACATGAGAGGAACTTTAAAACTTTCCTCTTCACCCAGGTGTTTGATGGGTGAACAATACTGTTCCTGGACACCTTGAAACCACTAGCTGTGAGATTATGTCCTTAATTATTTTTAAATTATGTTTTTATTTTGTGTTTAATTGTATTGTTTAAATTTTTGGGTGTTTGCCACCCTGGGCTTCTTTGGGAGGAAGAGTGGGATACCATTTTTTAATAATACAGTGGTGCCTTGCAAGATGAATTTAATTCGTTCCGCGAGTCAATTCGTTTTGCGAAAAATTCGTCTTGCAAATCGCGGTTTCCCATAGGAATGCATTGAAATTTCTTTTTTGCCCATAGGAACACATTAATTAAATTTCAGTGCATTCCTATGGGAAACTGTGATTCGCAAGACGCAATTTTCGCAAAACGAATTCGACTTGCGAGTCACCCATAGAATCGCAAGACGCATACGTCTTGCGAAAAATTCATTTTGCAGGGCATTCGTCTTGTGAGGTATCACTGTAATAGTAATAATTCTAGTGGTTTTGGGAATGCTGAGCCACTCCTGTACTCTTCATGGTAGAATTAGGGAACAGAAATTGCTGTTGTTCTCTTATCCGTTCCATATTGAAAATGGAAATCAATCCAACAAATATTACTGTTGTTTTTTTCAGTCCATGAACAATATATAACTCCTTGCGCCCCACCATCCATTTGCATTGAAATGAATGGGGTAGAATAGCACAATGACAACATAACTTGTGTAATTTATGTAATTACTGTAATCACATGCACAAGTTATGTAATTTTGCCACAGTGGAAAGTGGAAAGTAAGACGAATGGCATAATTCTTGGTGGAAGATGAACTGTAGTGGAACAGTAACAGTGCTGCAAGGGATGAATGCATGGTGGAACAGAAAACCAAGGCATATTTTTGCCCCCTTTTAGAAGTAGAAATAGCCAACAAGCCTAGATGAGAAGCCGCTAACATCTCTGCCGCTGTTTCAGGATCCACCTTGCAGCCTTGACGACAGGCCTTCATTTTGTCAGAGACCTTGAGGTTTGACTTAAGGAGAAGTATGAGCTCAGCTCTTTCATCCAAGGGATGCCCTCCCGAAAAACATACACACTCACTTCATTCTCAAGATGTGATAAAGTAATCTACAGCCAGGGCCGGCTTCCAAGTCGAGGCCTAAAGGGATTTGATTCAGTGTCAAAACCTTTGCCTTGCAAGGTCACTCTTTCTTCTGGCTTGCCTGAGAACAAAAGCAGGAGTGTTTGCATTGTTGTTGTTGTTGTTGTTGTTGCTGCTGCTGCTGCTGCTGCTGTTGTTCTCCTCCCTCTCTCCTTTTCTCCCCCCCCCCGGTCTTTGCAATAAAAGGCAAGGCCTTTTATTTCAGTCTCCTGAAATATTTTTTCACTAGACAGAGAAGCCTCTGAAGTAAGCCACGCCTATGCAAGGAAAGGGGGAAATAAAAGGGGAGAAAAGGGGAGAAGGAAGTGAGGGTGGGGGGGAGACCCGCTGAGGCTCTCTCCAGAAAGTTGCCTGATTGAAATCAGCCCTATGTCTGGGGCTGTCATATCTCGGAAAAGACATAAAACACGCAGAAACATCAATAAGCAACAAGACTCTGACAGCTCGGAGACATTCCAGATGACAAGAAGAGAAAGGGGGTAAGGTTAAGGCTCTAGGGGAATATTTAAAATGCCTAACAGCCCGTTGAAGTGTTGGCAGGCATCAGGGAGACCCAGAAAAGACAAGATAAAGTCTATCAGGTTATCACCTGGTTCAAGACAGATCCCTCACAGCACGACCATGAGAATGAGACAATGGACATAACGGCCTTCCCACACACACCACACACCACATTCACCTCCTTTTCCCCATCACACACACAACACACAGTATTTCTTTCAAAATGTAGCTAAGAAACAGGTTTGCATTTTACACTAAGGTTACCCAGACAACGTTTTACATGGTAGTGTTTTTTTCTTGTTATAAAAAAAAAAAATAAAGCGGGAGAAAGAAAAGGGAGGGGGGGACGGACAAACAAAATGTAAGACAGAAGGAGCCGGAAAAAGGGGAGGGAGAATTCTGTGAGAATTCTGCTTCCAGCTAACATGTACAGAAATCAAAAAGGATTAACAAGGTTTTTTTCCCCTTCATTTAATTTCCTGTACACCAGCAGCTTTTGTTAAAAGATCAGAGATATTGCTATTTATTGAATTTTTAATATGATCTTTATTAAAAGGCGGCTCACATGTTTGGGTGTCTTCCCCCTCCCTCCCCCCTCTTTTTCTTTTCTTTTCTTTTTTAAAAAACATGCATAGATATAACAATCAAAGCTGAGGAATGAACTATGCCTGTTTGATTTCATTCCCTTTATATTGTTATGGTGATTTGGATACTTATTTAATTCTTTTTTTTAAAAAAAATGCAAAAATAAAAGCAGCCTACAGATAAACGATCTTGAGATCAAGCCGCCTTTATTTTGTTGAGTAAACAATGGCCGTTGAGCTTAACCTTGAAATACGGCAGTACAACTGGGGATCGACCGGGCCAAAGAAAACCCGCCCGCCACAGAATATCACCTGCTGGGTGCTAATGAAAACCCACCCAGGCAGGCTACAAAAAACAGGAGACTTATTATGCCCATGCTGGGCAGCCAGTCTGTGTCTGGTGGGTTGTGGGTTGTGTAGCTGGTGTGGTGGTGCAAGAGGGATGGTCATAGCTCAGTTGGCTGAGCATCTGCTTTGCATGCAGAAAGTCCTGGGTTCAAAATCCACAGCAGGGTTCAATCCTGGCACTCCAGAGAATATCCCCCAGCCTGAAACCACAGAGAGCCACTGCTAGTCGGCGTAGAGAACAAAAAGGTCAGCCAATGTTCTGACATAGCGTACACACAGTTTTCCTATGTTCCGATGTGTTGCCCAGGACTGCTTAAAGGGACCAGCTCACTACTCGCCCTCCAGTACACTGGCAGCTCGTGCCTAATGGGACTGGTAGGGTGAAAGGCGGGGAGGCCAGCAGTAGGGGGAGCCAGAGACAATGACAGGCAAAGCCAACTAATTTTGTCCTTCTCCTCCCTGCTGAGTTCTATACTGAGACTGATGAAGGGGAACCTGACAACTAGGGCCAGCCCCTAGACTGGTAATAAGTAATAAGTCAGGCCAATAATGGTACCTGGGGCAGACAGAGGTTGGTGGGGCAGTGCCCCATTTGCCCTAATGGGCATTTGCCTCCACTGGTTTGAGGTCCAGCTTTCAGGTGTCAAGGGGCTATGGAAACAGGAAGTGCAGGCCCATAAGGACAAAAAGGCAACAACCCACCAAAAGTACCTGTCAGAAGCCCCCCCCCCCAGTTACTCTCTTAACCCTAGAGCTTCGACCCACTCTCCTCCCCGTTATAATCAATCATTCTGAGCCTGTCTTCTTACAGAGTCTGCATTGCAAGAGTCTTGCTTTGCAACCCAGTTTTTTCAAGCAATTTCCCATAAGGAAATAATGTTCATTGTTTCTTGACTACCGGGAAGGGAAAGCTTGAAATGTGTACCTGGTAGCCATAATCTCCTGGACCTGAGAGCACGTTCACAGCAAGCCATGCTCTGCCGGTAAGGACACCCCAAGTGCCAGACTGCCAAACCATCTTACTCACAAAGAAGGATCACTTGGGAATGGATTCAGTCCTTGACTAAACAAAGGACAGTGATTGACTTGCCCAGTAGGGGTAGGAAACTGTAGATATTTCTTTTGTTCCTCGAAATGGGTGACTGGTGATGGGCTAAAGGAGGAATCCAGGATGCTCGGATTACTACCACCAACCCTCCCCTTTCGTGATGTAACCATGATGTAAATAATGATGTAGTTTAGGGGTGTATACCATGGGGATTAGGAGCTAATAAAAGTCGGGGTTCTCTTTTGTTTGGGGCTTCCATCTTGTTTCACCTGGTAGCAGGTGGGAGTCCTGTCGCTATAGTCTTTTGCCAAAGAGCTCATGAATATTATTATTATTATTATTATTATTATTATTATTATTATTATTATTATTATTAATTTATAGCTCACCCATCTGGCTGTGTTTCCCCAACCACTCTAGCCCGCTTCCAGCACATATAAAAGCATAATAAAACATCAAACATTAAAAACTTCCTGATACAGGGCTGCCTTCAGGTGTCTTCTATACATCGTGGGAGGAAACCCTTTTTTAAAAATCGGGATGTCAAAAGGTTTAACTCATTTTTGTTCCCATATAACAACAGCCCTGTGAGGTAGGCCAGGTTAAGAAATCATAACTGGCTAAGAAACGCTCAGTGAGCTTGAACAATATAACCATGAGGGTACCACTGAGCCTGGCTGGGGGTATGGCCTAATTTATTTATTTCAAAAAATTTATACAATGCTTGATCGTAAACAAAACCTCAAAGGGGTTATTAAAAGAATTAAAGAAAAATATCTTTAAAAAAAGCTTTTTGAAACATTAAAAAAAATTTAAACCAACAATTGACTGAAAGGACATGTCACTGGATAGGCTTGTCTAAATATTTTCAGCAGGTGTTCAAAAGAGTACAGTGAAGGTTCACTGCCTGGTGTCAATAGGCAGGGAGTTCCAAAGAGTAGGTACGGTCAGATTAAAAGATTGATTTCTTACAAATGCAGAACAAGTATTACGTATGTGGCACCTGTAGCAGTGCCTGTTCCACAAATCAAAGCGGTCTAGTGGGCCTATATGGGGTAAGGCGATTCCGCAGGTAAAATTATCCCGAGCCATTAAGGGCTTAATATACAAATAGTAACACTTTGCACTTGGCATGGTAACAAATCAACAACCAGTGGAGGTTTCTGAGCACAGGTGCTATATGTTGATAAGGTCTCACTCCCGCCAGCAATCGTGCTGCAGCATTCCGCACACCACAGCTTCCGGATCAAGTGCAAGAAGTGAAGCCCCATGTAGATGCAGGTGCAGGGGGTGGGGAAAGGTTCCCACAGGGGTAAGGAAAAATAGGCACGGAATGCATTATCATCCTCCTGTCTGCCAATTTCCCCTATATGTGCTTGAAGAAGGTTGTTTTGAAATGTTTTCTTCCCAACTCAGGCTCAGAAAATTGGAAGCAAGCCTGCCTGCGGTGGGGGGCAGCCTTGTGGGGAGGGCATCTGCCAAAGGAAAATCAGTGGGCTTGGGATGGATTAAATATCCCTCTTCCCCACCTGCCGATTCCCTCTCGCAAGTGCACTTCTCTGCCTACATTCATGTTATTTTGCTCAGATGTGGGTGGAACACTTGCAACTATATGATTTTGCAGCAGCCTTTGAATTCCCACAGCAATTTTTGTCTGTGGGAAAGCATTTCATTTGATCAGAGTCACGGTGCTAGAGCTTTTTTATTCCATCTCTCCCCCCCCCTCTTTTTTTCTTCTTCCCCAGGCTCTTGAGTTTTCCTTTGATGCCACTAAAATTAAAACTGGAGCGGCAGATAGTACCCACGCTGTTCATTGCAGAGTCAGAGAGGTTAGAATGTGTTTGCTGCTGTTCGACTTTGACTCATCTGTTCCTGCGCTTCCTGCCGCTCTTCACGGGGGTGGCGCAGAGATATTAATATCACAGGCATCCAAACACCATCCGAGGCTGGTATAAGAAACTGACTTTCTCAATCTCGCAAAGGCAGGTCTTGATTTAAGGCAGGTCTCTAGCTAACTGCGTTAGGAAATCCCATAAAAAGTTGATGAAATGGGAAGAAAAATGGGAAAGCAAAGCAAAAAAGATTTTAGTTGCTGATTCACACATATAGAAAGGAGTCCTGCTCGTTTTGGAAGACCCACCTTCAGAATTATTTAGGTTTATTTAGCACTATAGTACCACTTTAAACAGTCATGGTTTCTGGGAACTGTAGTTTGTTTAGAATCATAGAGTTGGGCGGGACCATGAAGGTCATCTAGTCCAACCCCCTGCAATGCAGGAATCTCAACAAAAGCATCCATGACAGATGGCCATCCAACTTCTGCTTAAAAACCTCCAATGAAGGAGAGTTCACCACTTTCTGAGGAAGTCTATTCCACTGACAAACAGATCCTACTTTCAAAAAGTTCTTCCTGATGTCTTGTTATAATCTCCTTTATTGTAACTTGAACTGGGTCTTAGCCTCCATAGCAGGAAAAAACAAACTTGTTCCATCTTCCATATGACAACCCTTTAGTGGCTATCATATTTCCTCTCAATCTCTTCTTTTACAGGATTCTCTGAAATGTTCTTCATAAGGCTTATTTTCCAGAACCTTTATTATCTTGGTTGCCCTCCTCCGCACATGTTCCAGCTTGTCAATGTCCTCCTTAAAATGTGGTACCCAGAACTGGACACAGCATTCCAGGTGTTGTCTGACCAAGGCAAAATAGGGTGGTACTATTACTTCTCTTGATCTGGACACTATACGTTTGTTGATGCAACCAAGAAGCACATTAGTTTTTTTGCTGCTGTATCACACTGTTGACTCATGCTAAGCTTGTGGTCTACTAAGACCGCTGGGTCCTTTTCACATGTGCTACTGGTAAGCCAGGTATACCCCTATCTTATATTTGTGCAGCTGGTTCTTCCTGCCTATGTACAGAACCTTACATTTGTCCCTATCAAAATTCATTTTGTTAATTTTGGCCCAGTTCTCCAATCTGCTAAGGTTATATTAAATCCAGATTCCATCTTCTGCAGCATTAGCTACCCCTCCCAGCCTGGTGTCATTTGCAATATTGATGAGCATCCCTTCAATTCCTTCATCCATGTTGTTCAGAAAGAACAACAGCAAGCCCAGGCAGAACTCTGTGGCTCCCCACTTGTCACTTTTTTCCCGGAACAATGAGGAACCATTAGTGAGTACTCTTTGGGTTTGTTCATTTGTCAACCAGCTTCTTCACACACCACATAGTTAAACTACGGAATTCATAGTCACAGGAGGAAGTGATGGAAATGGTAATCAACTTGCATGGCTTTAAAAGAAGATTAGACACATTCGTGGAGGGTAAGGTCATCAATGGCTACTAGAGACAATGACTATGCTATGCCTCCATGGCCAGAGATGGTATGCTTCTGAATACTGGTTGGGCTGGAAAATTCAGAATGGGAGTGCTCTTATGCTCAGATCCTGGCTGCGTACTTCTCTTAGGCATCTGGTTTGCTACTATGAGAGCAGAATGTTGGACTACATGGACCATTGGCCTGATCCGGCAGGTTCTGCTGATGTTGTTATGAAATCACTGCCCTTTAACTGGCCACTTGCAGTTAATGGTTGGGCCAGTAGTTAATAATTTCTTAGCCCAGACTGTAAAAATCTGCCAGTTGCTCCAGTCCAGGGCACTGCTAAGACAACATATGCTCTGCTTCAGCTGCAGGATCGCTAACCATGGTCCTGAAACTCACAGCTAGGTTCTCATCCTTCTTTGCCTTGCCTTCCTGTCTACCAGGAATCCTGGGACTACTGACATCTCAATCTTCCTTGAGCCATTGCCTATTTACAGATCAGTGCAGTCTATGAAATCTGTGAAGTCTCATCAGCTACATTACCAAGTACTGCAAAACATATCGCTGTGAGCTGGGGGGAATGATTAAGCCACATTTCTACATTTCTCACATTTGCTGGAAGGCAATAGTCTTACTTTTTCGGTGGCAATCGTTCAAGCAATACTTCTTAAATATGCCCATCCCCATCCCCGTTATCAGTCAGCAACGTATTTTGTGCAATGGCCTTAAGGAGAACTGGTAAAAAATCTCCTTAACCGAAAAGAGCTAATGTAGCAAAAAAAGAAAAAGAAAAAGTTAAGGAAGCCATGATGAAAACTCACACACAAAATATTTAGTATAGCTCAACAAAATATGAGAGCCAACCATAACTACCTAGCAATGGTCCACGTAGAACAAATACAAAGAATAAGCCAAGTAAACTAATGGGGGAATATATACATAATAACAAGTTCATAGGAATTTCTATAAAACCCAAATTTTGACCTGCTAGATCTTCCTCAGACAACAATGTATATCAGAATTCTCTCTGATTATTATTGCTTTTTATATTCATTGGTTGCTTTTCTCACAGAGTGATCCAAAAGAACTTACATTAAAATAAATTAAGAACAGCCCAGTAAAACCCCAAAAACACAACTATACAGATAAAAGGCGTGATGTAAAGATCCCACCCCAATTAAAAAAAAAGCCCACCATGCTCTTAAAGACCAAAATCCTGAGTAAGAAGTATTTGCCTAGCATGTAGCAGTAGATCAAGATGATGCTACGAATGCCTCCCTGGGGAGAGCATTCCGCAAGCAGGGGGTCACCACTGAAAAGGCCCAATCTCATGTTGTGAATCTCTGAACACTTCCCTACCACAGCCTCGACTACTGCCCTGCGCCACACAACATTTGGAAACATCCTATTAGCAGGGCTGCAGTTAGGTACGTTTAGAACCTGGACTAGACATAGCCTTCCAGATGTTGCTGGACTACAACTCCCATAATCCCTGATCTTCAGTCATGCTGACTGAGGCTGATTGGAGTTATAGTGCAGCACCACCTGGGGGGACACAATTTAGCCACCACTGTGTGCAACATCTGAGTGGTACAGTCGCTGGTGCTCCCCTCTCACCGCATGGTAACATTATATAAGATCACACAAGGTACGAGCCCCACGTTGGGTGAAAGATTCCTGCATTGCAGGGGGTTGGACTAGATCAGGCATCCCCAAACTGCAGCCCTCCAGATGTTTTGGCCTACAACTCCCATAATCCCTAGCCAACAGGACCAGTGGTTAGGAATGATGGGAACTGTAGTCCAAAACATCTGGAGGGCCGAAGTTTGGGGATCCCTGGACTAGATGATCCTCGTGGTCCCTCCCTACTTTACAATTCTGTGATTCTAAGGGCACAGCTTTATTTACTCATTTGTTTCTTTCCCTCCCACTTGTCTCCATAGCCCACCCTTCACCAGTTGGTCCCCAGATGAGTTACAAAAACATCACAATTAAAACAAACACAGAGTCTAATTAAGTAAAATAATAATAAAACCGCAAAACTGAACCTATAACAAAGTTAACAAAACACAGATACACAGTCAAGAGCAGCAATGCAGAAGGAGGGAAGAGAACTGCATCAGACCAGATGCTTACAAGGATGCTGCAAGATGCAGGGGAGGCCATTCCACAACTGGGGGGGGGGTGTGCCTCAAAGAATGCCCTTTCATACAACACCACCCCTTGGACCACACCACAGTGGGCATTGGCACTGCCAATAATTCCTCCTTTGTTGATCATAGCACCTGGGTAGATTGCTATGAGTGGGCACTCCACTTCAGATATTTGGGACCCAAGTTGTTTAGAGATTTATTTGTCAGTGTTAGCTGATTAAATTAGACTCTGTTGTGGACTGGCAACCAGGTAGATTTGGGAGTACTCTTTGCTTGAAACCCTGGAGAGCCTCTACCAGTTAGTAAACACAATACTGAGCTCAATGATCAATGGTCCAACATGGCATGGCAGTTTCCTGTGTTCCTAAATCGGTCTGTACTGGCATTATGTTGAGTTGTGTAGCAGGGGGGGTTCCTTAGGTTATCTTACCCGTGCATTAATCAGTTGTGAAATGTGAACTCTCTTTTATTCTGTATTTATACTTCTCTTTCGAGGTAAGGGGGGTGGAATCTATGAACTACCTAACTCTTTGATAGGGAAGCAGATCAAGCAAATGGCAGGATACCAAGGCACCATTTCTTACTGCTACCGCACCTCATTTTACGAGACTTATCAAGGTTTCACAGCTGGAATTGGCTTGTGATATCAGTTATAGTTCTCAATGTGGGGTAAAATTTGGATAAAAAGAAATTAACAGTGTTGTGCTATCATTAAAGGGAACATTTGAATAAGGAAATTAATAAGCAGCTGTTTGGACTGAGTCTCTTTGATCTAAGTTACCGTGTTGGAAGCAAATGTTCACTTTTCCATTTTCCTTTGGATTTATAGGTGTCAAAACTATGGCGCATAGAATATCATGGTAAGACCACATTTTAAGAACATAAAAGCCCTGCTGGATCAGACTACTGGCCTACCTGGGCAGCATCCTTTTCTCATGGTGGCCAAGCACAAGGGCCAGGCCCGTCCTAGCCATAGAGACTAGTGGCGCGAAGAACAACAGCGCCGGGCGCTGGAGGGCGCTGGAAGGGCGCTGGAAGGGCGCCAAGTGAGCGCAGGGTTCCGGCGATCTGGCCAGGACTGTGCTCCTTCTCTGAGGACTCCACGCTGCGCCTCCTTCTCATTTCCCCAGCGCTGGGTTCCGCTCAGTCGAGCTTCGCCACCAGCGCGCGCACAGCACCCAAGCAGCTCTTGCTGGTCCCGCGGTGCGCACGCTGGTGGCGAAGCTTGACTGAGCGGAACCCAGCACTGGGGAACGAGAAGGAGGCGCAGCACGGAGTCCTCAGAGGTGGCCTCCCGCTGCTGCCGCGGTCCGCTTGGCACTCCCGGGCCCTTGGAGAGGCTCTGGGGGGGGGCTCTGGAGGGACCTAGTGCCAGGGCCCTGGGTGGGCTTAAGACGGCCCTGACAAGGGTCAAGCACAAGAACACTCTTCCCCCCTGTGGCTTCCAGCAACTGGTATTCAGAAGTATTATGGTCTCTGCACTATGGAGGCAGAGCAGAGCCATTATGACTAGTAGCCCTCTCCAGCATAAATTTGCCTAATCCTCTTTTAAACCCATCCGAGTTGGTGGCCATCACTGGGGGAGTGAGTTCCAAAGTTTAACTATGCACTGTGTGAAGAAGTCCGTCCTTTTGTCTGCCTGAGTCTTCCAGTGCTTCGCTTCATTAGATGTCCATGAGTTCTAGTGTTATGAGGGAGAAAAACTTTTCTCTATCCACTTTTTTCTTTTTCTTTTTAAACAAAACTTTATTGATTTTTTTTACAGATTACAGAAATAAAACATAGATATAAATAAAATGACATTTGTGATTATTTAAATACACTTAAATCCCCGGTATATATATTTTCCCTTATCCCTCCCACATATCCCCTCCCCTTCTACTTCTCAGCCACTACTATGTAACAATTGTAGGTTACCATATTTAACTGCATACCTCCTTTCAAGGTTTGTTTCTCTTTTTTCTCTTTTGTTTAATTATTTGAGCCTTTAAATATCTGCCAGAAGATCGGCTTTTTCTACATGTTATTTAATGTAATTCACAAATAATTTCCCATTTTCCCCCCTTCCCTTCCTCCCCTATTCCTTTAATTTCATCATGCTTAATCACCAAATTGTAATATGTAATCATTTTTAGCTGCCAATCTTCTTTATTTGGTATTTTTTGGGTTTTCCCATTTTTTGCTACGAGGAGTCTGGCTGCTACTGTTGCGTAGTTTACTATACATCTGTCTTTGGCGTGGATGCCGCTTTCTATCCACTTTCTCCATGCCATGCACAATTTTATAAACTTCTATCATGTCATATATATATCAAATATATACATCAAATAAGGAGGGATTTAGAAAAGGAGGAGGCAAGGGAAATGGGAAATAGAATGGCAAGGAAAGCAAGACAGTTAGAAAAGGTAGTGGGGATGAAAGCAAAAGGAAAGAGCTGAAGGGAGGAGCTTGGAGAAGAAGGGGGGGAAACAGGAGAGGAAACAGAGCAGGCATCCCCAAACTGCGGCCTACCAGATGTTTTGGCCTACAACTCCCATGATCCCTAGCTAACAGGACCAGTGGTTGGGGTAGATGGGAATTGTAGTCCAAAATATCTGGAGGGCCAAAGTTTGGGGATGCCCGATAGAGGGAGGGGTGAGGAAAGGAATTCACAGGGGTGGAGAAAGCTGGAAATTACATATTGATTCAAAATAGCAACCAGCCACTTTTGAAGCTAAAGGTATCAGACATTAAGGGACCAGGCTGAAAGACTCCCCCATCTCCTCCGTAAGCTACTCTTGGCAGCCACCCCAAAAAAGCTACCCAGCAGTGTCCACAACTGCCCCTCACTTTGCACCCTTTTTGCCATTTGAACACTGAGCCTAGCCCAGAGGCGGAAGCCAAGCTGTCAGCTGGTTTTGCACCTCACGAGAGGTAGTAACTCTTATTACACAGGAGCACAGAGTCTCCTTATCACATTTCCTAGTTCAGGTCTCACAGTCACACCAGTGCAGGATTTGCACACTTTTCCTCTTCCCCCCCTCCCCCATTCGAAAAGAAGCAGCGTTCACCTCAGGCTAGTGTCTGCCAGCTGACTGAAATCCATGTGACAGCCAGATGCAGCTCAGGACCTGGCTGTGCTCTGGAAGTGGCAGATCCTGCCCTCCCCAAGCAGTGAGTGTCTCACTAGCTTGTCTGCCTTCTGGGTGCTTTTCTTGAATGTCAGGTTGTAAACCTGCCCTGCTCTCAGGGGATGGGGGAGGAGGGAGCACCTTCCGTCACCTTTTACCGCTAGCAGAAACATATGATGGGGTAGGGTTGAGATTGCTGTAAAGGCTGAAGCTGGTGCCATGAATCTGAGACTTGCAGACCTCAAACCGCTTGCTTGAGCTGTAGCGACTTGGCAGAAATTACATTCGGTTCTCGTTTAAAGGTGAATCAAATCTATACTTTTGAAAACAATATGAGAACTGAAACATGCCTCCCCTTTTGAAATCTGCATTTATCCAAATTTTACGATGGCGTTCCCCAACCAAAATGCAGATATAAAAATAAAAATGAATGTATTAATGAAAATAGCATACCAAAACACAATTTGCCTCAAGTAAGCATGCACAGAGCTGGACCAGAGGCAATGAGACAGTGATGTAGGACAGATGTGGGGAACCTCATACCCTAAGGTCTGAAAAGTCCCATCCCAGCCTCACTATGATGTTTGGGACTCTTCCCAAGTCATACTCTCTATTTTCATGCTACAACCCTCAATAGCCCTGCTTTGCACCTCCCTGAAGTGCTTTTCCCTGGCTGGCTTGTTCCTTTGAACTGCCTTTTACTTGTCTGGATGGAGAACAGAGGGGTGTGTATGTGCAGATACAGTGGTACCTCGGTTTATGAACACAATTGGTTCCGGAAGTCTGTTCATAAACTGAAGCATTCATAAACTGAAGCGAACTTTCCCATTGAAAGTAATGGAAAGTGGATTAATCCATTCCAGACGGGTCCGCGGAGTACTCAACCTGAAGCGTACTTAACCCAAAGCATGGGTGTAATTGGTTCTGGAAGTCTGTTCATAAACTGAAGCGTTCATAAACTGAAGCGAACTTTCCCATTGAAAGTAATGGAAAGTGAATTAATCCGTTCCAGATGGGTCCGCTGCGTTCGTAAACCGAAAATTCGTAAACCGATATGTTCATAAACCAAGGTTCCACTGTAGTAACTTCTGACATTTGCAGTGCAGAGCTCAGAACCATACCTGTTGCTCCAACCACTTTTGCCTCTGGCCCTTCCAGGGGCAAACTCTCAGCGACACCCTATGTGAGCCCAGAATTTGGTGCCCCCCCACCTCTTGCCTTCCATTCCATGTGTGCACAACATCATAGTTGTGGCACCCCCTAGGCCCAGTTTGGGAAAACCTTCATGCTGCTCTAAATCCAGCTCTGGCCCTTTCCTTCACTGGCCTGCAGCCCCATAGAAGGTTGCCCATGAAGGAATGTGGTAGTTTATTAATGCTTGGGCCATGGGCCATTCACATGTAAGACAAATAGATGCAGTACAAGAAGCAACAGTACAAAATACTGCATAAAATCACATTGCTGCCTAGAATCGTACATAAAACCTGCACCTTAAAAATACTATATAAATCACATGAAGGAATGTGGCACACGGATCTGCTGGTCACAATCTTCCCCACTAGGGTGAGATGTAGTCCTTAAATAACTGACAATTGTAGCAGCTTTAGATGCTGTCTTCTGCCTATTCTCCTTTGATCTGTCCTTTGGTATGCATTATAGTTTGTTGTCTAATAAATCTGAACTATTAATTTAGTAGATCTGTGTTCTCTTTCGCCCTCTTTTTTGGTTATGCATTTTTTCACTTTTGGCAGTTTGTCAGTCCCCCTCTTACCCGGTCCTTTTGACTCTGAGAGCGATTTTTTTTAATGCTTTTTTATTATTATTACAACCTTTTCCTCCAAGGAGCTCAAGTGGCATGCATGATTCTCCCTCTCCCCATTTGACCCTCACAACAACCCAGCGAGCTAAGTTAAGATGAGAGACAGTGACTGGCCCTTGGCCACCCAATGAGCTGCATGGCTAAGAGTGGACCTCAGTCTACCAGGTCTTAAGCCAACACTCTAAGTACTATATCACACTGGTTCCCTCTCCAGAATATCACTCAAAAGTCCTTTTCAGTGCTGTTCCTACAGGGCTCATTTTAGCTGGAAAGGCTAGAGGACCGGACCTAGGAGCTTGAGAATGCAAGACATGTTCTTTACCACTGAGTTAAGAACCAGCATCCTATGAGGCTGATAATAAGTATATATTACTTTCTCCCCTTTTAAACAACAACAGCAGAAGACACGCTGCATATTTCCCCCTCCTTCAAATACAGTGCTGCAGGCTTCAACAGTATATCTGCCAAAAAGGTGTGTGTGTGTGTGTGTGTGTGTGTGTGTGTTGGGGGGGAGCTTCCTTGAACCTTGACTTCCTGTCGTCCTACAGATAATGAGACAACTACTTAAACCACGTTTTAAAAGTGCTGAGTAGCTGAAGCCAGTGCCTAATGATGTTACTCAGCTTGTTGGGGTGTGATTGACACTAAAAGTAATAAATTAGAACAGAAAATGATTTTACAAGATCCCCAGGATGACAGACAGGCTAACCGAAATATCCTCAATTACAGTTGTCACCGGGTTTTATATCTGTTCGCGCTGAACTAGCCAAGGAAACGGTACAATTTCATGGGCCAGCGCCAGGTCCAGCAGTTGTGGGAAATTTCCACAGGCTTGGAAAGCAAATGGGCTATGAATTCACATGAAACAAAGAAAGGTTCTGAGTTTGGATGGCGTTGTTTTCAAGGGAATTTGTTCACACGTTTCTGCATTAAATTTTCAGCCGACTGGTGTGTATTAGGGATGAAAGAATCTGCCAGTTTTGGTCCTGCAGTTGTCCCATTTTTCAAATCTTAAATTCAGTTCTCCACATTAATTTGTGATTTTTGAAATATATATAAAAAAACCCACTCATTTGGGTGCATTTTTTTCCCCTGACACGTTTTCGTATGACATGTTTTGACAAGGGGAGCAAAGCATCTGGATAATACGTCACCAAAAAATGGAAATTACATATATATTTTTTCTGTTAATTTATTTTAGGTTTCCACAACCATTCATGGTGATTTTTAGTTCTCTGTCATTCTTCAAGATATCTTAAAGCTATGTTATTGTTTTTATAATAATAATAATAATAATAATAATAATAATAATAATAATAATAATAATAATAAGCACCCTGGTCATTTGGAGCTTCAAAAATAAATAAATACTATAGATAATTTATAAATCCACCTTGCCCTTATATTTTTCTGGAGAGAGGGAGAGAGAGCAAAAGGAGAATTGCATCTTAAACTCTATTTACAAATTTACCTTGGCAGACCCTCCTGCCGCCAATAGGAAACAGTGTTGCATATTTAATTTGCTCTTTTGTTATGATGGGGCTTAGGTTAGTTAATTTCAATTTTCGATTTCAAAAGCTATCAAATATGGCTTGGATGAGAAATCAATTTTTCTCAGCTGCTTCTGTTTTTATTCTCTCTCTTCCCCCCCCCCTTCCTAAAGTCACAGGGAGGTGCCGGATTGGCCGCGGCAGAGCCATGTGACGGTGTGAGAGATTAGTTCACCGGACCCCGTGTTTCAGCCACCTCAATTACTGCCTGCCTCTTGTAATTTAGCCTTATAACACCTAATTTCGAGATGGAACTCATATTTAATTCATGAAAGCTTCCACAAGAGTAATTGTGAAATAAATTGCCATAGAAAAATATGCATTTGTGACTCATTTTAATTTCGCATGCTAGTGCTGTGTTATTGGTTCTACTTGTTTAACACTTCAGCACAAACATATTCTCTCTCTCTCTATCTCTCCAGTGTGCTAGTAGGGGACCGGTCTCTCCACCCCCCCACCCCGCCCCCACCTCCAAATTATTATTTCCTCATAACCACTATCTCCCCTGCAGAAACACCCAGGCCGGTAACATTTAACTAGGGGTGCAAAAATCTCAGGAACTTATAATCTCCTAATTATTGAGTGTGCGCTTCTGTGATCGACTTGCAACTTCCAGAGTAGCAGATAAAACGCTGGTAAATGCCAGTTAAATGACACGGATCATTTGGAGGGCCAAGGAAATAACTACAGTTTAATTTCCGTAATGTTTTAAACAAAGCCATTCGTTTCATATCTCTATATTGACGGGCCATGATAACATTGGTGTGTGTGTGTGTGTGTGTGTGTGTGTGTGTGTGTATATTCATTCAATTCTCTCATCACAATAAATGTTTTACACACACATATACGAGCACCATTTTGTCCCCTTTTTTCCCTTTTCCCTGTTGCCATGGCAACAAGGTGGGTGAGGCGCCCAACTGCCAACTCAGCTGTCATCCCTTCACCCTAAAAGCCTCATAATTGCTTTTATTTGCATACGACAATTAGGCAGGATGGCTCACAGCAAGAGAACCAACCTCACTCTCCCTCCCAATGCACACGACGCCAGCCTGTAATTTATAAAAGATACACACCATGTGGTAGAGCTCTAAAGTGGAGTGATGAGCCCTTTCATGTGATTATAAGCCATTAACAAAGGAAAACATCCCCCTTTCAGGCTATATATATATATATATATATATATATATATATATATATATAATGCCTATCGGGTGTGAACCTGCAAAAAAAGAGAGAGAGAGAAAGAGGGGGAGAAAAATACCCCTCAAAGTTTGGCCTCCTACGTGAAGACCCTTCACATTCATTATCACATTGAACTCAGAGTGAGAGAGAGAGAAAGAGAGAGGGGAGAGAGAGAGTTCCCCCTATAAAAAGAGTTACATTGGCGCACTTTAGGAATAAAAGAGTGCAATGCGCAACAATGGCAGGTCAAAACGGGATCCAAATTTTCAATTTCGCATTACATCACAATCTCCATGTGCCAAATTAATGACAGCAGCTACTGGGGTTGGGGGTGGGTGGGAATGAAATCCTCCGCCATCCCACACACTCAATATGAACCGTTCCAGAAACAATAATAGCCTGGACAAATATCTTAGCCAGGGTAATTTCATGTTTATGATCAATACGTGTTCAGGAGACGACCGTAATAAGCTTAGGAGCCAAATCAAATGACACTCAAAAATACAGCTTGCTTGGATTTTCTTTCTGGAACTCGAGAATCACAATCCTCAGCAGGAGATCAACCCTCGGATGAAGAATTTGAGGAGTGTTTGCTTATCTCTGTACTGAGACACAATGCCATCACATTCTCAGAGACCAACCAATTTAAGCATGCCATCCATGCATCGTTAGGCATGTCTAAGTTAGGTGTATTCTTATGGGACATCTCAAGGTTCTTGATATCAGTTTAGGGCAGCCATCCCCCAAACTGGTGCCTTGGAGATGTCAAAGACTAAATAGCCCAGCTGGCATAGCCCTGCTGACTGGGCCTGATGGGAGCTGAATTTCATAACATCTGGAGGGCACCAGGTTGGGAAATGTTGCTTTAGGAATTGGCAAACATCTGTTTCCAATCTGTCTCACTTTTGCATCTTTTTACACATAGGTGGCATTCACAACAGCAGTTTACTGCATTTCCCTGAAGTTCTCTGTTAACATACACATTATGTTTGAGCTTTCACACAATGTAAAAGCCACTTTCAGAAATCTAGTGGAATATAGTGGAAGTTTAGTGTTCATTTCTTTATCGCTTCCGGGGGGACGGGACTGTTTGCAGCCCCATTAAGCCAGAGAATGGTGGAAGATATGTGGCATTATTGGGGGGGGGGTGATAGACATATGATACAGGGCGGTGATACAGTTCTTTCCTGCTGTTTTCATGGGGGAATCATGGGGAAACAGAAGCAGGCATGTGAGGAATGGGTGGGGAGTTGCAACATTGTCCAGTGATGCTCATTGTTGTGTGAATAATATTTAGCGTAATATGCCAGTATATTGGTCAAAAACCCAAAGTTCCTAATGCAACAAGTGCTGCAGTGTGAAAGAAATGTTAGAAAGCAGAGCAGAAGCACTAGCATTATAATCAGGAACACAAATGCAATATTCCTCATGTCTGAATGCAACCATAATTCCATTCTTTTCCATTCCCAAATTAATCTGCAATTTGTGTTCTTTTTTTAAAAAGTCAACCATAAAATTCCATAAAAGCAGCAAGGGGTTTAAATAAAGGTAATGTGTACATTGCTGACTCAAGTAATCCTTCTTGACATCTTTTTTCCCCTAAGATATAGTCCATCTTCTGAAGGTCTTAATAAAGTTCCAACAGCAATTGGGAAAGAAATTTATTTCTAGCCGTGAATGTGGCATTTGAAAAGATAAGGTGCAAGATCCCTGGTTTCTCCTATGCCGCAGAAACATTGTATAATGCTGTATGTTGTCAGTAATGAGAACACTGGCGGGTTTTGAATCAGTAACCTGAGGAATGGCAAGATAAGATTCAGCTTTGTGTGCCACCAACATTCCTGACTAAAGGCAGCAGGGTGGTTGGGTGGTTGGGGGAGCTACAACCCACCTCAGCCAAAGAAGACCCCTTCCACCAATAGGCCAGAGTAGGTCAACTGATACCTTTTCACTCCCATCTTCCAGGTTGGCTTTTGCACTTGCTTATGGGATTGCAAGATTTCCTCTTTCTGTCTGCAGATCCGCTTCATAAACAAAAGCATGCCTTTGTCTCATCCCATCACACAGAAACTGGATCTTAAACACTTCGGAGCAAAATCAAGGGCAGGAATCATGTCCTAAAAATCAAACGATGTGGACATTGGAGAACCAGTTTGGACTTCGTCTCACATACATAAGCCATAATCCTCTATGCCTGCTGATTGTATCATTGAATAGGGGGTTAGAGTATTCTATAGCCTGCAGACGACCCTGGGGGAAAACACCCCTGTAGTAGTAGTAGTAATAATAATAATAATAATAATAATAATAATAATAATAATAATAATAATACAAAGAACTTTGTGCATTCAGTGTAACTTGATTAACTGTACATCTAAAAGGTATAATATGTGCACACAAACACAAAGCAATGGATAGGGAGGAAACATTTAATATCCTTATCCATTAAATGTTGTTCTGTTAACCTGTCAAAATGCCCAGCCTACTGATGGGGCTTCATGTGATGCAGGTCCTAAATATGTGATAGAAGTGGGAATGGGATGGATGTGCATCAATAAATTGAAGCTAAATTCAAGACAGATGGAGGTCCTGTGGGTGGGCAGTTAAGTCCAGGAACTGACAGAACAGGCTGCTCTTGATTGGGCTGGCACACCCATGGAAGGCGTTTAGGAGACCTAGTTAAACCATCATTGTCATCTGGGATCCAGGCAGCTAGGAGCATTTGTGCCCAGCTTTGGCTGTTGACTATGGCCTTTCAGAAGTGGATTCAGTTTGCCTTTAAAGGTGAACTTACTAATGTGCACCCTCCCAAACAATATGTCAAGCGAAACATAGCCATTCTTCAAAACGGCACTTCTCCAAATTTTTCAGTGCAGTTGCCCAGCCAAGTAGTGTGTATGAAAATTGCATACATAAGTGTACATATAAATGCATATGTTAATGAAAATAATATATGCAAATGCATTATATACGAGAAAACTTTCTCTGCAGAAATGTCAAAGTCGCATGTTAGGGCACTTTCATCAGTGGTGTGGAACCTCAAACCTGGGCTCAAATGTTCTCCTCAGGCCACACCCTTTGTCCCCAGGCCACATGCCTCAGTGCTCCTGCTTCATAACCTCCTCAAGTGTTTTTGCCAGGTCAGAGTGTGCCCCTGAACACTACAATGCCTCCTGCTTCCCTGGATGGAAGACAAAGAGGAATTTGTGTAGAAATTAGCCTATAGTGCAAAGAATTCACATTCGTGGCTCCACCCACTTTTGGATGTCATGACTGACATGATGCCCTCAAATATTTCTGCAAAAAAGTGGCCTTTGTGCTTCAAAAGCCCCTCCCCACAAAAACACATTGAGTTCAGGGCACTCAAAGATCATTTCAAAACTCAAGATCTGTGGATAATTTAATACGCAAATGAAATGAAGAATGGACTCCTTTGGGAGGACAAACAACAACAACAACAACAACAACAACAACAACAACAACAGCTCTTTATTACCTCTTTTACTTTGAATATTTATACAACCCTTTATGACAAAAAGAAGTCCTCAGAGCATAGCACAGGGCTGCTTACAGGCATGTTTCAGTACTAAGTTTCAGTGCTTACTATCTCAGTAGGGAAGCATGTCTATATCTAGAATCAGAAACCATGGCTTGAAGCTAGCTTCTTCCAAGAAACCCTATTTAAAGCTAAGCCATTTGTCTTGGTTTAGACACACTGTGGTTAGTTGAAAATGGTGACCAAGCTACCTTGTGGCCAAACTAAAGGAAGTGAAGAGAGTCTGAGGCCAGTTTACAAAACACTGAACTATGCTTAATATTACTTCTGAATGCAGCCAGTGTGGGGTACTGCTTAGATTAATATTAGCGGAGATCAAGGTTGAGATCTCCAGTCAGCCATGCAGCTCACTGGATTACTTTGAGTCAGTCCCTATTATCTCAACACAGCCTACCTCACAAGGTTGCCATGAGGATAAAATGAGGTAGAGTGAAGATTCCCTCCTAAAGCTCCTTGGAGGAAGGGGTGAGTTTAAAATGCTAAGATAAAATAACTAAAACACCTATTTGTTATGCAAATGGCATTTCACTCCATTTAAGATGAAGAAATGGTGCACAGTTATTTCAGACATATGTTGGAGTTGTATGAGACCATATGCCGAAAATATATGCATGTGGTGGGCATGTATGAAGAATCAGAAATTGTAGAAGGAAACAGAAGGAGTTGTTTTGGAACGTAAATGTGTATCTAGCAATATCCCTCATAAGAGTTCTGTTCAGATACATAAAAGAGTTAATTTTTAGGAAGCAACAGGGAATTGTTATACATATGAAGATGGCATCAAGTACTGCAGAGTGCTGTCAGTGGTTGACTATAAAGGTCAGGGTACAGAAGGTAGCTACATAGACAACTAGCTCTTTGAAGACTCCATTGGGAACCTGAACCTATATGCATTCTTTAGGATGTGTGCTGGGACTAGGGGTGAGAGGACCTGCCTTTTAGGTTTCTCTCCATTTGTTTTTTTTTTCTCATCTTAGGTTCTCCACATTTGCATGCAATTATTTTTTGAGATGTCATGAAAATTCATCAGCATTCTAGTGAAGATTCCTCCTAATGCACGCATGCTTGTATGTAATTTTGCTGAATATACCATTTTTGCAAAGCGATTTTAAGGAGGAGAGAGTGCTCTTGTGCTCAAGGCCTGTTTGCAAGCTTCCTAGAGGCATCTGGGTGGCTACTGTTGAGAACAAGATGCTAGACCAGATGGGCTACTCAGCGGCATAGCTAGCTGCCTGGCTGCCCGGGGCAGCAAACCCGAAGGCACCCCGCCGGAGGGCAGGGTATCCGCCGAGCCCATGTATCATAATGCACGGCACACGCGCACACAGGGGGCATGCGCCACGCTGCGGCGGCAAACCCCACGAGCAAGCTGCTGAGTGAGGCAGCCTCGGTTGCATAGGGGCTTCTCCATAGCAGCAGTGGCCATCAGAGGGCCCCCCCTCCCAGCCTGCTACCCCGCCCCCCTATTACTACGCCACTGGGGCTACTAGCACTAGCCTGATCCATCAGGTTCTTATAATGGACAATTCCCATAGTTGTTTCACAATCAATCCCTCTTTCCATGGAGTCCTGGCCATTGTAGCTCTGTGGGGGAATAGGGGGTCTACTCACAACTCTTGGCACCCTTAATAAACTAGAGTTTCCAGGATTCTTTGCATGGGGTGTGGGGGGGAAGCAATGATTGCTGAAAATGCCATGATACTATTTTAAATGAATAGTGTAGATAGATCCTTGGTTCAACAGTGGTGATGGAAACAGTGTCCTCCGCCGAACCAGAGGGCAGGAGGCTGGCTGAGGAGTTGCAGAGCAGGCCAAGTGATCCACACACCTCCATCCTCCAACATTTTGCTATCATTCCCCTCACCCCACCAACATCTGTCTTATTCTGTCAGATCCTAGGGCTACCCATGGATATGAGAACAGGTAATGGGATCAGAAAGCACTCTTGGAAATATCAAGAGCTACTAGCCATGATGGCTCTGTTCTACCTCCTCTGTCAGAGACAGTTTCCCCTTGAATATCAATTTCCAGGGTGCAATAGGGGAGAGAGATGCTTTTGCACTCACTCATGTGCTGCTTACAGGCTTCCCAGAAAACAGGATGTTGGAGCGGATGGACATTGGGTCTGATCCAAGAGACGTATCCTATGTTTTTATATATTGGGTGGTACTGTTATTAATTATGGATTTATAAGAAATCAATCTTTTCTTGGGGTAGCACCCACACGGAACTCCCTACCTATGGACATCACATGGTTACCCTGACTATATTCTTTTCAGTCCCTGCTAAAACATTTTTTGTTTGGGCAAGCCTGTCCAGTCATGTAGAATGCTGATGTGTGTTTTAGCTTATCATTGATTTAAATTATTTTTCAATATTTTAAATAGTTGCTTTTAAATGGTTTTGTTTGACTGATAACATTATTGGGGTTTTTCCTTTTCTGTAAACCGCTTTGAGATTTTGTTACAATCAAGCAGTACATAAATCTTGTGAAACAACAACAGTAACAAAATAAATACTAAGATGGCTTTAAAAACCACACACAAAAACAGGGTTCAATTCTAATTTTGTTTTCTTCCTTTTTCTCCATTTTCCTATGGAGTCCCAAATGCTGTCGATATTATGCATGGCACCAGTACTTGTGTGACTGAATAATATACAGTGCTGCCTCGCAAGATGAATTTAATTCGTTCCGCGAGTCAATTTGTTTTGCGAAAAATTCGTCTTGCAAAATGTGGTTTCCCATAGGAATGCATTGAAGTTTCTTTTCTTTTTTCTTTTGCCCATAGGAACGCATTAATTAAATTTCAATGCATTCCTATGGGAAACCGCGATTCGCAAGACGAATTTTTCGCAAAATGAATTCATCTTGCGAGTCACCATCAGATCGCAAGACGCATTCGTCTTGCGAAAAATTCATCTTGCAGGGTATTCGTCTTGCGAGCTATGACTGTAATCAGGGGTGGTGTGTGCAGAAAGAAAAGAAAGCCGACTTTTGTTGAACTTCGGCATGCAGAAGAGCCATGGTTCAGTGGCAGAGCATCTGCTTTGCATGCAAAAGGTTCCAGGTTCAGTCCCTGGCATCTCCAGGGAAGGCTGGGAAAGACCTGTGCCTGAAACCCTCAGGAGCCACTGCCAGTCAGGGTGCTCCTGTGAAGCTCTGGAGAGCTGCTGCTAGTCAGAGTGGACAATACTGAGCTAGATGGGCCACTGACCAGAAGACATAAGGCAGCTTCATAATATGGATTAGCAGTAGGTATAATTTACACTTTGTGCCCACCAGCACCCATGCACCCAAAGAAGCCTTCCCTGGCACTTACAAGCAGGGGCGGATCTCCTATGAAACTAAGGAAACAAGCTTCAGGGCCCCTAATCCTAGAGGGGCCTCAGAAGCGACTAGTCCACATAGCTTTTTTTTTAAGGGTCTGGTTTTTTTGTTGTGTGTATTTTAACAATCTCATAGTTTGAGGGTCAATAGCACAGACGTTGTAACGGTTGTTGTGAACAACCCCACTGAAGAAGATAACAGGGGGTACCCAGACTTTGTTGCTGGTTGGGAAGGGGGCCCCATAACAGTTCAAGCTTCAAAGCCCCCCACAAAATGTAGGTCTGCCTCTGCCCGCAGGTTCCTCTCCCCCTGTTTAAATTAGGCTTGAGAGAGGCACTCTATTGTCACCAGTAAAAGAGCTTGTGGTGTGCGTGATTGGTTGTGTGTGGTTTGCACATGCACCCACAGCCCCCCCCCAAAGGTCGGCAGCCCTCGATTTACACTCTTAGCTATGATGCTAATGAGGTTGGTGACATCCTTTTGCTTACACGATTCCCTTCATGACACCACAGTGTGTGTGTGTGTGTGTGTGTGTGTGTGTGTGTGTGTGTGTGTGTAAAGAAATGGTAGCAATACATATTCTTGCAGTGGCCGACTATTATTCTTGCAGTAAACCGACTAAGCAGAGTGTGTTCCCCCCCCCTCCGGTTTCCTTTGGAAGGGGCAGAGATGGTGACCCCCAAGATGGAGACCCCCACGTTTTAAATGAAATCTCCTGTATCTTCGCACAAGAGAAGCATTAATAATAAATTTGGAAGCCAGCAGAGTCTTAAGCTGATTTCTGACTCAATTCTGTACCTCAGCTGCGGGGACATGAACTACCGGCTCTGACACTGGCCTTTTTTTCTTCTCCTCCTTTTTTAAAGGGAACAAAGTCTCTCCACTCCTACCTTCCCTGTCCCCCTCCCCACCATTCAAATCTCATCTGAGAAGCAATGGAATGAAGCTGTCACTCAGGCCTGCTCAGGGACCTGTCAGCAAAACACTGAGTCTTTTCATTTTGATGGGTCAGCCCGCAATCCCCATGAAAGAGAAGTCCGTGCCATCACGGTTTTTCTTTCCACAGGAATCCTGAATTCTAATGAAACTCCAAATCGCTCAATAAAGGCAAGGGCACGAGGAAGTAATCCAGCCTAGATCGGAGCAAAATTTGTATTTTATCTGTGCTCGCTGCCCTCCCCTTCCAAAGCCTATTATTCTGGTGGTTTAGGTGCTTCACAAAGGGTTGCTTCCTTGCATTATTATTATTATTATTATTATTATTATTATTATTATTATTATTCCTTTATTTCTTTCTGCTCTTTTTTTCCTTCTTCTTTCCACCACTAGTGGGATAGAGATGTCCTTTGTCTCAATTCTACGGTGAGATTCGGTGGCGGTTCTAGGAAAATGAAAGTCTGTGGCAGATATTTTCTTGGGTAAATATCCACTATCAGCATTCGCCCCCCACCCCAATGTCTGGATTTTCACGTGCGATGCTATTGTCAATTTCTAATAGGTGAATGTGCGGTGAGAAAGAGGAATATCCGCATTAGCATGCTAGAAGAGGATCCCTTTCATTAACACTGTATAAACCCCAATGCTAAATCCTCCTCTCTCCCCAACTTTTACACTCAAGATTAGCTACTACTTATGGGTGATTTAAGATAGGAATGAAGGCTGATGGTGAACGATGGCAGGCCTGAAGCAGCATAATTTATAGGCAAGGCTGATGTATTCTCTTTAAAGTGGCTTTATTAACACATGTGCTTTATGTGTTTAAAATATGTATGAATTCACGGGCCCTTTTATGTCGCCTGCCGCTGAACACTTTGTTTATTTTAACAAGGGGATAATTGTATTTTACTAACTGTTTCCCCCCCTCTTTCTTTCCTCCAGTTGGTATCATTAAAGGAGATATAAGGTAGCTTGAACACAGAGCAAATGTCTGCTATGAAACCAGGACTTGCAGATTTGCATTTTATTTTGAGTTGACAGGTTAACTCGAAAGTAAGCCTTGCAATTCCAGTTATATTGTCTTTTTCCCTCTTCCCGGCACTTTAGCAATGCACAACTCCTTTGCAATGTGTGTGGTTATTTCCCCCCACTTATTTATTTTAAAAAGTAACTGTGTGATATGCTAACATCTCAGGAGGGTCACTGCATTTAGGGAAACTTGGAACAAAACAAAAATAGGTAAAATATTGTAGGCATCCTTTGTGAAAATAGAAGTGAAGCAGTTTAACAAAATAGTATATATGCAGCTACATTGATAGATTATCGGGTATTAAATGGGGGCTCCTCTTTCTTCAATGTAAGAAAACATGTTATAGGGGCTCTAATTCCATGTATCAATTAGTCCACAAGACAGTGTCAATGCTACAACAGCAAGTGCTACTCAGCACTTACATTTTTGAGATAACACACCATGCGCCTGGTCTCTGATGTTCCAGCAGTGCTCTGGCCTTCCTCCCCACCCTATAATTATGTGGATATTATTCAATCTTGCAGAATCACCACCTTCAAAGTCTCACTCTTCCTGTGTGTGGCATGACCCTGTGCAGCTCATCTCCCCAGGCTCTCTCAGTCTAAAGAGGATCCATTATAACCCCAAGGACTGGAAAACTCGGGTCCTATTAGGTCATGGCCCAAACACAATAGCAGCCATCTAGAGTCCATTCCTTATATATTTCTCCTCTAGTTTAGCTTTGGGAAAGGACTATAGGTCAGTGGTAGAGCATCTGTTTTGCAAGCAGAAGGTCCCAGGTTCAATCCCCGGTATCTTCAGGTGCAGATGTGCACAGCTCCTCGCTCCTTGAGCAACCCCATGCTCCCAATATTCAATTGTGTGGGGTTGTTGGGTGCTTGTGGTTGTTGTTTTTAACAACAACAACACCCAAACCCTAATCAAAGAGAGCCAAGAGGGAGGGGGCACATTGCATCTACTGCCCTCAACTGAAAGTGGGATGAAGCTCAATTCTGCAGGATGCGGCTTGCAAAGGAGCACCCTGAACCACACAGGTGTGGTGCTAAAGAGGGCAGAGGCACCAATCCTGCAAGGCACTGCTTAGGGGATGCAGTGTCTGGGAAGAACAGGGTCTGGCACTTGCCTTCTCCTGGGAAGACACAGCCTGCAGTCGGTTAGGTCTCCGCCTTTTCTCAGGGTTTCCCCATCCAATTCCTGCCTCTCTTTCTTGCCTGATGCCCCTCCCCCTGACAGCCCCAATTTGCTCTCGGTCATTCATCCCACACAGCAATCTGTGACTATCTCCAACTGACCCAGTCAATATCTGAATCCCTCTGAAAGGTCCAATTGGGGTTGTGTCTTGGCCAAACTGAAGCTTCTGGTGCATATAAGCTAAAGTAGGAGAATATGGGCTGAGATCAGAGCCAGATTTAGGTTTGATGAGGCCCTAAGCTACTGGTGGTAATGGGGCCCTTTATATGTCCAGCTGTCCTTTGTCAACAACAAATTGTTGCTGTTTTTTTTTTGTTGAATATATGCTACATGGTAATTTATGGACCTAATAGGTATCTAAAGTCATTTGCACATAACAAAATATGTATTTTATCAAAGTAATTGTTGAACTGAAATACAATTAAGAAGAATTACAGTGGTACCTCGTGTTACAAACGCCTCAGGTTACAAACGCTACAGGTTACAAACTCCGCTAACCTGGAAGAGTTACCTTGAGTTGAGAACTTTGCCCCAGGATGAGAACGAAAATTGTGTGCCGGCGGCGCAGCGGCAGCAAGAGGCCCCATTAGTGAAAGCACGCCTCTAGTTAAGAACAGTTTCAGGTTAAGAAAGGACCTCCGGAATGAATTAAGTTCATAACTAGAGGTACCACTGTATATTAAAAACACTGTTGCTGTATGTAAGGTTTTTTTAATTTGTTTTTTATCTTATATTTTGGAAATGTACATGCAGGGTTTGTTTTTTCCTTTAATTTTTTTTGGGGGCCCCAAGAGAGTGGGGCCCTAAGTTATAGCTTGTTTAGCTTATATGTAAATCTGGCACTGGCTGAGATATATACAGCATACAGTGATTTCATAGACAGGTACTTTTGACAAAAGAAAAAGAGTAGAGTATGTCATTAATAATTAGTGTTTTGTGAAATTCTTAGCAAGACAGCTGTGGGTATGTTGCTAATTTGACTGATGTTAGATTTGCTATTATTATTATTATTATTATTATTATTATTATTATTATTGCATTTATTACCCATAGCTCACTGACAAGTCCCAAGGTATGTTCGCTACTTACCCTGAATTTGAGAAATTCATGGAAGATAAGGCCATCAGTGGCTACTACCTATAATAGCTATGCTCTGCCTTCATGATAGGAGACAGTAATGTTTCTGAGTAACACTTGCCAAAAGCCATGGGGGGGTGGGGAGTACTATTCTACCTGGGTCCTACTTGCAAGTTTCCATAGGCATCTGGTTGGCCCCAATGAGAACAGGATGCTGGACTGCCTGTAGATGAGCCATTGGCTTGATCCAGCAAGCTTTTCTTATGTCCTTGTATTGTCCTAGCTCTGAGGTTCTTTGGATACAATTTTGTGAGACAGAATTTTGAGACCTGAACATTCCCATCTCTCTCCATCCTCCATCCAAGGCACTATTACAGTTCAAAGAAAATGTGGTGTGATCTCTTAGAGTAATCAAATGAAACTTTAACACACGGCATGATAAAAGTCTGTAATTTTATCAGGACAAGTTATTTCTTATTTACTGTTTTTCATCATTGTTTTCTCAAAATTTATCTTCTGTACCATGAAAATAAATAAAAACATTATCTTTTTTATTTTTTAAAAAAAGACATTCCTGATAGGCAAAAACATTTGAGGAGGGCATAGAACAGGGCTGCTGAGAGCTGTGGCCTAGGGAGGTCTGGGAAGAGCCCCAAGAAAGGCCTGGAGGGCAACATTTTGGCCCCCGGCTGAGATCCCCCACCCCTAAAGTAGGCACAAAGTAGGCCCTTCAAGATATGTTTCCATTTTCCAGTGCACTTCCTGCAGTCATTATAGCAATTCAAAAACTTTGTAATCGGGAGAAGCAAGTGTTTTATTTTCCAAAGGCATGGTTATAGGCTTTTAAAATAAGTTCTCAGGCTTAATTGCTATTGTGCTTTATCCCAACTGTATGAACACAATCAGAGACTTTAAGTTCACTCTAGCTATTTAGATATGGGCTTAAACAAGAAACATGCTATCTTAATTGTGGTAGGGAGGAGGTGCGATCACATTACCTACACATTATGGGCAAACTATTTCAAAGCAAAATGTTTTCTTGTTCTTCGTCAAGTGCCGCATGATTGCTGGTAGGGGGAAAAACAAACAAACAGTATGACAAATCCCTTTTGTAATGGAATTTTCCTCCTTTCAGGAGATCAGAACATATTTGCATTTGCAAGAAAGAATAATGTGATCATCTGCTTCAGGAAAGTAAGTTGAGATCAGTTGGGTTATGGATTGGGCAGATGTTTTGCTGGCAAGCCTTAAATGGAGATGCCATCTACTGTCTCTGAGATGGGAAAGAAAAATGAAATATATTGTATGTGTGTGGAGAGAGAGAGAAGAGAAGAGAAGAGAGAGATATTAGCGGTTGGGTTTATTCTGCTGCTGTGCCAAAAAAAACCTCCTGTTCCTCCCCATCAATTAATAAGAAAAGATACTGCATTTGGAAATTATCAAGGAGACAAGAGCATTTTGGTGAAAAATTTGTGGGTGGGGTAAAGGCCTTTTGATGTGCTTATGTTGCTTTCCAAATTGGCCAAGAGGTTTTTGCAAGTGTCCTTTCTTTCATTATTCAAATCATCTCACCAGCTGTCAGGGACCGTGCTGAGGAGGGCTGCACTGAGGAGGAATGGGGGGAGCCTCCCCCCTTCCCCTGCTCTGGATCCAGATGCCGAATCTTCCCAGGAGCAGGAGGACAGTATAGATTTGGAACATAGGGACATAGTTCAGAAGGCAGAAGCTGGGAAATACTGGATGGGGAACAGCTAGGAGAAGGAATACTGGAAGAGAGAGGGTTAACAGATTCACAGTCTCCGGACAGCATTCACCCCCCCCTCCTTCTCCAAAGTCATGGAGAGCTCAGAAAGTGTCAGAACAGAAAGCACAGAAAGCACAGAGGGTACAAGCTCAGATTACAAAACATAGGAGTGACATAGATTATGAGGGACAGAAGGGGGTAATCCTTAATTGGGAGCACCACCATTTCTAGGAGATGGGTTCTTTGTTCTCTCGCTGTGATTATTAAAGTTTCTAACTGGTAAGAAGACTCCTTTTCCTTTGTTCTGCTTATCTACTGCCATGGGGGGGGGGAGAGAAGCTGATTCCCTGAAGCCTGGCGCCAGTGGTCTAAAGTCTGCAGCTTCCCTTAGTACCCACACTTCAGTCAAAACCTAGGCAAACACAACATGAATTAACTCCTCCCATGGAAGGATTTTTTTCAGATCAAGAAGTGTGGGCAGTCAGGGAGGCTGTTGAATGCTATAGAAATCTTCACTGAGGGACACACATGTGCCACTTCCGGCCACTTTGCAATGATGTGAGATAAGCTTAAAAACCCTTATTCTCAAGAAATGCTCAAGCACCATGAAAATGAGGCAGGGGGGAAAATGGAAGCCTCTTTGGAAGAGGAAAAACATTTTTAATACAATGGAAGCCTCTTTGCCAAGTTGCCCCCAAGATTGAGGGGGCCCAGTGTACATTGTGTGCATGACATCACATCATCTGAAGGAGGCCAAGCGCTCCTCTGCCCCCTCAACATTAAGGGGCTCTGGCCCCCTTCCAACAAATATTGAGGGGGGGCAAGAGACACGCCAGCCCCCTAAGTTGGCTTCCCTGAATGGAGGACAGTTTTGGGTGCAACACTAGTCTATGTTGCAGTTTGTCTGTGTAAACAGTTTGTATACTGCTTATCACTAACTTCATGGTGTACAATGAAGTTACAAAAGAGATATGAAGGTTAAAATGAATGACAATGAACCAGAAAACCAGAAAAGCTTACTTAAAATGCCTGCTGGGTTTTTCCCCCCTAACTGAAAGACTTCAGCAGTTGCCAGTAGGTTCAGTAGGTAGGGGGCCTTTCTAATCTCAGCTGGGAAGAAACAGAACTGGGTCCACAATACTGAACCCACAGCTCCTGGTGGATGTGAGCTGTGAGTCTAAGCCATGGGACACCACTAACAGTGACTCCTTCAAAAATCTCAGTGATTGGGCAGGAATATAAGGAATCAGGTGGTCCTTGAGTTTTCCTGGACCCAAGGAGTTAATCGCTTTGTAAATTAATAGGATGGTTTTAATATGGACCAATAGCATATGGCCAGCTAACCGGAATATGGTATACTAACACTCAAAAGGTATATTGGTTTTATACCAATTTAGCTGTCATTGTGACTTTCAAAGAACCCTGTATAGTTACTGTCCTTCAGTGAAGATGGTGAGAATTCTCAGTAAAGAAATTCCCAAAAGTCTCAAGGGGTCTTGTAATTCCCTCATAGACCAAAATAGGTAGAGGGAACCAGGTTGGCAAAAGCTGTTGTAGACCATGATATAGAATTCAGCTAGGCATACTGGCATGCTGGGAGACTAACTAAAAACATATTGGTGCAGCTGGGCTTGTAAGTGATCCTGCAACAACTTTCTAGATAATAAATCATTTCCATGTGACAATCAAGTGAAAACATTGTCTTTCTTAAGTATTCCCCAGAATATATGGAGAAACTGTAATTTCAATTCTAATGGTTTAATTAAGCAATTAAAAAGTATGGCATATAATCGACTAAAAACATTTAATCATCTGACACCCTAAGACTTCAGTGTTTTGGTCTGAACAAGCATTTTTTTTATTTATCCCAAAGACCCTTTTCAAATTGAAATCAGACTGAAGGTCTTAAGAGACCAAATCGATGGCTGCAGATTTTAATTAAGGTGGGAAGAATAAGATAGTATTAAGGAAGAGAGATTTGGTGCACTGCATGATTGATTGACCAAATGAACCTCAAACCTTTTAACAATGCAGCCTGGCTTCCAATATCATATCCCCCCCTCTCCCTTTCCATTGCTTTCATCCAGTGACTGCTAATGTACAGGAGCTTGGATGCATGCAGAGTTCCATGTGCCCAGATAGTTCAGTGGCAGAAGCCAACTATTAAGAACATAAGAAGAGCCTGGTGGATCAGGCCCATGGCCCATCTAGCCCAGCATCCTGTTCTCACAGAGGTCAGCCAGGTGCCTAAGGTTCAGGCAATCCTTATGAAAGCCCAATTTTGTACCCTAAAGTAGGAGTAGAAAGCATAGTGTATTGGGTATGTTTTTCTCAAGGGTGCTGGTAAGCTTGACGCTGGATTACTGCAATGTACTCTCCATGGGGCTGCCCTTGAGCCTACTCTAGAAGCTCTAGCTGGTGCAGAATGCAACGGTGGAATGCAATGGCTAGACTGAGGACGAGGGCAGACAGCTGATAACTTGAAACACTTCCCAGCTCGATCACTGAGACTTCTGTAGGAAGTCTTGTGTAGGAATATCGTTGGTTGTTCGCCTTGTTAGTGAAACTCATCTGAGCTCAACAGAAGTCTGAGCTTTTAATGTTATTGGCCCAGTCCTGTGGAATGCTCTTTAGCAGGCATCTTCAGAATCAATTTCTTAAAGTTACAGGTAGGTAGCCGTGTTGGTCTGCCGTAGTCGAAACACAATAAAACACAATTTAAAAAATTCCTTCCAGTGGCACCTTCAGTGTGTATCTGAAGAAGTGTGCGTGCACATGAAAGCTCATACCAATAACAAACTTAGTTGGTCTCTAAGGTGCTACTGGAATGATTTTTTTAATTTAATTTCTTAAAGGTTTGCTGAAAAAGTTTCTATCCTGCTGGGTTTGTACAGACAATTATTTCTATAAATTTGGTTTTAATGTGGTTTGCTTGTGTTTGTGTGTTTGCTGCATACTGCTTTCACTTTTTTAAAATGAAAGTGTAGCAAATTAGTAAGTAAGTAAGTAAGTAAGTAAGTAAGTAAGTAAGTAAGTAAATTTGATCCTTGTCATAATTCTTAAGGTAGATTTTTCCTATGAGACATCACAATTTTCCCAAGGCTGTCTAGGGCAGGACTGAAATGTCACTATGCTCTTACAGTGGCCAAGATTTGAATGCAACAGCTCTCAACCTACACGTGATTCCCAGCTACTGGGATGCAGACGCATACTGCCTCTGACAATGAAGGCAGAAGACAGCCATCATAGGTAGTTGCCATTATCAGCCTTAACCTCCATCTGTTTGCCTATTTTACCTCCATGACTGAGATATTCCAAAGTATTTGATTCTGGAAACTTCAGTTTCTCTAGTGCCTCTGTTCCTGTGCAACATGGAGATGAGGATAATAATGTCCTTAACAAGAACACCAGACCTAGAACATAGCCATTATGGTTAGTAGCCATGATCCTCCATGAGTGTTTAGTTTGAATGTCCAAAGATGGCTCATGATCAGTCTGGTGCAGGGTGGCACCATGTTTACTAAGTCAGATCAATCTCCTATCAGTATTTTTAGTCCATCTTGTCTTGAAGCCATTGGCTCAACTGCTCTGATGTCACATGGACCCTATGGAGACTGATGATATTTTGGAATGAATGACTGCCATTGGGTTAATCATGGGAGGGGACTAAACATCTGTATCTTTAATACTGGAGAGATTTTAGATGTACAGCTCTTCAGACCAACTAGTAAATCATGTCCATTAAACTGCATGGGTGCTTCCCCTGAACTATCAAATGATACCTAGTGGGTGAAAAATTGTTTCAGCATTCCCTTAGCCTTTTAAGAAAAGAAATGTGTCATGTTAGTTAGTTAGGAAGCGTCACATTTTAGGTAGCATTAGGACTGGCCCCCAAAAAGGATGCATAATATAGTATCATCCAAATAACTCATAATCCTATTGAAAACAATCTCAACTTCCATTTTTAAGTTTCTATCCCTTAAAAGCCTGTGAGGAATTACTGGCGACATTTCAGAAGCTACAAGTCATGTTGGACATGATTTCCAGAGGTTAGATAGTGGGAGAAGCAACTCTGCTGAGAAAGTGGGATAGAAATTCGTAGGTGGGAGGAATGGGTGAATGTATCAATTTCAGTTTGACTCAGTTTCTCAATTTTTCCACATTTATTCATCAGTTCCCACTTGTTTAATTTTAGAGCTCTTATGAAAACTCACCAGCATTTGAGTGGGGATTTCTTTTAATATATACTTCTTTTGTGATTTTGTCTATGATACTTTTTTTTTGCAAAGCAGTTTTTCTTTATATAACACAGTTGTTTATTTTATTTCCACCAATCCATGCATTTTTATGCACACTTTACTTTAGCATGTGCATTTTTGTACACATTGCTTGGTGGGAGAACTGCATTGAAAAATTCAGAAAAGTGCACATTTTGAATGCTAGTTCTGTTACTGTTCATGCATTGTTGAGAAAAGTCTGAACTATATAGGTTTGCTATTAAATGAGAATCTGAATCACCTTCCTCTTCCATCCCTAATGTGTGTGTATTGTGCAGGGGTGACCATGCTGGGCAACTTTAATTTCATAATTTATACAGACCATATAATCCAGCTTTTCTTTCTCATGGAATTGGCTTACCTGCTTGCAGTGGGTGCAGTGGGCTAGACACAGTTTGTTTGTTTTTAAGTAAATGGTAGGAAGCCCTGTTTTAAGAACACTATCTCTCAACAAAAACACCCAGTCTCTTCCTTAATATCAGCCAAACATTGCAACGAAGCATTATCAGGCAGTACCGACGTATCCTCAACAGCACACCAATTTTGCCTCAACGTCCCCTGCCTCCTCATAATTGGTTACGATGACGTTCGATTGGGGAGGACAAGCGAGTGCCCCTCTCCCGTCTCCTCACAGTAGGCTCTGGAGCCCTGAAAGGGTTAATTGGCATCTTAAGAAAAAAAGGTAATTGTAAAGAAGAACAGCCAGGGTTACCCCCAGAATTGTGGGGGCCGACACACAGGTCTCCCACCCACTGGAGCCTCTCACATCTTGAAGAGCTGGCTGAAGACAAAAGCGGAGACCACTGCTGTTTCTTCATTTTCACATTCAGTGAAATGGCTAACCTCCCTCTGGTCTCCCTCGCCTGTGCATGTACCACGCACTCTTTTGAGTACACCCTATCAAGCTGGCTGTTACAATCAAGTGCATGTGTCTTGACTGTGAAATTATCTCTGTGTTGCGAGCATGGCTATAAATGTGTGGTACCTCTCTGTGTGTTTGTAATTCTACATAATTTGTGCCAAATCATTGCGTCTGTGTGTGTGTGTGTGTGTGTGTGTGTGTGTGTGTGTGTGTGTGACAAATAGATCAGAGACTGTTTTTAACAAACTTGACTAATGCTACATACATAGTGACAAGCCACGTTTATAAAGGGCTAAGATTGTCACTGTTTTAGGTGAGACTCAATCACATACTTGCAAATTCAGGTTGTACAATTCTAGGGAGCTCTTGCATGACAAACCTGATGCAGCAAGGGTGATGACTTTTGCAACAAGGAAAGTGACAGAGAAATGTATTATTACACACACACACACACACACACACACACACACACACACACACACACTTTAATGCATCCCCTCCCATTTTCGCCAAGGAGCTCAAGGGAGCAGATATTTGACCATACACCAACATCACTGAGGTCCAATGGAGCCGATTCAGAAGAATGGAAATGGTCCTGGGAATAGTCAAATGTGTGACTCTACCCAATCAGGGATCATGTACAGGAAATGATGCTGTCACTGTGAGCAATGCCTCCCAAATACATAAAGACTTCCATTCCCCTTTGAAGAAGTCTAAAAAATAAATAAATGTCAAGAGGTTTTCAATATGGATTAAATGTTTGTGTGGCATGGTCCCATTCTGGGCTGAGCTCTACATTCTATTCTATTGCTCTACCCTTTGCAAGAAGTCCTGCTGCTTGCTAATGGTCTGCATCTGGAGCAAGAAGAAGGTGTCCCCATTCTAATTATGTCCCAGGCTACAGACCATTTAATTCACCCCTCAAAACTGAGTGGTGTCCATTGAGAACTATGCCACTCCCTCTCTGTATATCTGCCATTGATGGCGACTACACTACTGTATAGCCATCTTCGGGCACTCAAAAGATTGCAAAAAAGTCACTGGATGTCAGGTGACCTTCAAGATCCAGTTACCTACCCCTGTTTTAAACACATGTAAGGTGTATACAATTCTGCTTAGCAACCCCTAAGGCTGATGTTCCACTTTTGGCACAAACAGAATTGTTGTAACATTGCCCTTTTTCTTGTCCCTGTCATAAGAGACTCCTTTTATAAAATAAAAAAAATGATCCAATTTGTACTCCCTTCGCAGGTGTTGTCTTTCACAGGAGGGACCCAGCAAAAATTCTCTGGCACTAAGGAAGTTGCTGTCCTCTAGAATTCTTTCCCCTTTGACACAGACAACTTCCTTTCCTTGTGAGGATGGCTTAATGTGTTATAATTGAAACAATTTTATTGTCTAAAGCTGTTCATTCTAATGTTTCAATGACGGAAAAAATACTGGTCAATTTGACAACTTAATGCGACATTCGTGGTCATTTGAACTCCTTTCTGCCATTGGGTGCTGCAATTGCTCATCACTCCACCTTACCCCCTCTTTTGATCCCCACAAGAGGATGTAAGTAAATAAGAGTGTTAAGAGGACAGGAAGGGATAGGGAATCTTTTTGTCATTACAGGTGGCTGCAAGTTTGGCTAACTGGTGAAATGTCAGCAACAGCCTTTGCCAACCTAGTGCCCTCCAGATGTTTTGGACTACAACTCCTATCAGCCCCAGCTGATGAAAGTTGTAGTCCAAAAGGTAAAAAGGTAAAGGTAAAGGACCCCTGGATGGTTCAGTACAGTTGAATTCAACTTTGGGGTGCGGCACTCATCTCCGCTTTCGGGCCGAGGAAGCCAGCATTTGTCCACAGGCAGCTTTCTGGGTCATGTGGCCAGTATGACTAAACCGCTTCTGGCACATGGAACACTGTGACAAGTGCCAGAGCACACGGAAATGCCGTTTACACCTGGGGGGAACCAGATTGACAAGCCTGGTCCAAGGAAACCTCTGGGAGGAAAGAAAAATAGGTGGATGTTAAGTACCAAGATGTCAAATCTATATCTGCAGTTCTCCTTTAAGAGCTGGCTTGGAATCATAGCTAAAAGTGTGAAGTGGGGAACCCTAGTTTAGATCTCTGAACTTCCTCAGTGGCCTCAGATAAACCACATTTTACAATATGGAGAAAATAATACTGCCTGCATTCCATGTCTCTTGTGCTAGGAAATGGGTTGAGAAGAGTTTTTCTCCCTCCTTCATAACACTAGAACCTGGAAGATTCAGGGCAGATAAAAGCAGGGCTTCTTTCAGCCGGAACTCACTGGGACTCAATTCCAGCACCTCTCAGGTGGGCACCATTGCCATTATAATCAGAAAAAGGGAGTTCATGGTGAGCACCTCTTTCTCTAGAAAAATAGCACTGGATAAAAGGAAGTACAGTGGTACCTCGGTTTAAGTACACAATTGGTTCTGGAAGTCTGTACTTAACCTGAAGCGTACTTAACCCAAAGCGAACTTTCCCATTGAAAGTAATGGAAAGTGGATTAATCGGTTCCAGACGGGTCCGTGGAGTACTTAAACTGAAAGTGCTCAAACCGAAGTGTACTTAAACCGAGGTATGACTGTACTTCTTCATGCAGAGTGTAGTTAAAACTAAGGAACTCGATCCCACAAGAGGCAGTGACAGCTACCAACCTGGATGGCTTTAAAAGAGCATCAGACAAATTCATGGAGGAGAAGGCTATCAGTGATGGCTATGCTTTGCCTCCATGGTTAGAGGCAGTAATGTCCCTGAAAACCAGTTGCTAGAAACCAAAGGAGGGGAGAATGCTCTTGTGCTTCCGTCCTACTTGTGGGCTTCCCAGAAGGCATTTGGTTGGCTGCTGTGAGAACAGGACACTGGACTAAATGGGCCATTGACCTGATCCAGCAGGCTGTTCTTATGTTACAAGACAATGTGTGTGGAAACACTCTAAAACACATGGGGGAGGTATCTAGAGGATGACAGCAATGATTTTAAGAAAAAACCCTGCTATATCAAAGACCTAAAACATCCCATTTCACACAGTGGCAAGAGAAAGGAAGGAAGGACCAATTGCACAGAACAGCCTTTTAGGTGTAGTGGTTAAGAGTGGTAGACTCGTAATTTGGTCAACCAGGTTCACGTCTCCGCTCCTCCACATGCAGCTGCTGGGTGCCCTTGGGCCAGTCACACTTCTCTGAAGTCTCTCAGCCCCACTCACCTCACAGAGTGTTTGTTGTGGGGGAGGAAGGGAAAGGAGAATATTAGCCGCTTTGAGACTCCTTCGGGTAGTGATAAAGCGGGATATCAAATCCAAACTCTTCTAGGTGTACAAGAATTCAATTAACCAAAAACATTGGGGTTTAACATGTTTCCGTAAGAGTTCTTCATATTTACTCAAACTCAAGAATCCCTGTAAATTATAGCTGATGCAATGGCGCTTCTCCATTGTGATTTTTGTATACCAACCAGATTTTAATGATGTGTTATTGATGCTTTGTTATAGGGCAAAAAAGGGTCCAACCAACCTCAGTCTGCCCTCAACCAGCTGCCTTTATATTTAACACCTGCCCAGAGGCCTTCCTTCTGCTTAGTCTCAGTGTTGCCCTTGTAGAAGTAGGAAAGAGGAAAGGGACAAACCTAGAGTAAGTGGCTCTGTCTGTCATTGGCTCTGGCTCCACCTACTGTTGTCATCTGTCCTTCTGGTCTCAATGAACACCAGCCACCACTGCAAGACGTTCATCAGATGACATGCTGGCCCAATGTTTTTTAATGCCTGGATGGAACCCCCAATCAAACTCTCTTCCTCCCCCAGCACCTATCAGTCGCCAGTTCCTGCCTTCATCCCTCATCACCCCCACCCGAGACTTTTGAGCTCAGGGTCATGGGTTCAAGCCCCACATCGAGCATTGCAAGGGGTTGGACTAGATGACTCTCGTGGTCCCTTCCCATTCTAAGATTCTATGTGGTGCAACTTGAAGCAGGCCACTTCATCTTGTTTCATGGCAGGCGCCAGCGCTGACTGGGAGACATCAACCAAGTAGCTTCTTCCCAGCTTGACTTACCTCACATGCAGATGATGAGAGAAGCATTGCATCATGGACCCACCTAGGACCGGCTCTTCCATTAGACAGACTGAAGCAGTTGCTACAAGCAGCTAATTTTGGATATCATGAACGGGCAGAGGAAATATATTGTTTTATTATTATTATTATTATTATTATTATTATTATTATTATTATTATTTCCAGGGAGAGGCACTTGTGGAATTTTCTCTCTCAGGTATCAAAAGATGTTGGCTAGCTTTGGTCACTATGTACTTTGGTTTGGAGTGGAACAGGGGGCCTCAGGCAGCAAAATTGTCCTGGGCTGCCTCTGGGCTCCCAACTTTCTTGACTACTTCACACATGCCTTTTTTGCTAAAGTAAAATGTCCCCAAATGCTGCAACCTTTCCTTACAGGGAAACTGAAATTTATTTGATTGATTGATGGTGATTGATTGATTGAAATTTAGGCACCACTTGATTACAGAAAACAAGCAGTTTGTGTGTGTGTGTGTGTGTTGTGTGTATCTCAAGGAAAAAATATCACAACCCTACTTTAAAACATACAAAAGTTAATATACTAAATCCGATTAAAATTACCTCGACTTTCTAAGCATCTGGAGGTAGGTTTGCCTGGATAAGAATGTTTTTAACATTCAACATGACTGTGCCCACGTAATATGTGAGCTACCTACCTACAAATAATTCTTCTTAAATCAAACAATGAAATAAATTATGCACAATGTGAAAATAAGCCTTTGGGGAACCTATCAGGTGTACTTTGCACATGCTGAGAAAATGTAAGCCCTCAGACCAAAGAAAGGGAAAAGTCAAGAGGTAAATGCTAAGTTGCAAACCCATACAGTGCAAACTATAGTGCTTCCCTTTGCACTATCGTGTCAATGTCTAGATTTTTCATTTAATGGTATATGTTATGGCCAGGGTAGTCAACATGGTGCTCTACAAATGTTACTAGACTTGTATTCCTATCAGTACAAGTGAGCTGGGATGGCTGGAACTATAGTCCCATAGCATCTAAGGGGCTACCTCATGTTATGGGTTAGAGCAGGGGTCAGCAAACTTTTTCAGCAGGGGGCCGGTCCACCGTCCCTCAGACATTGGGGGGGGGCTATATTTTAGGAAAATATATATGAACAAATTCCTATGCCCCACAAATAACCCAGAGGTGCATTTTAAATAAAAGCACACATTCTACTCATGTAAAAACATGCTAATTCCCAGACCACCCACGGGCCGGATTTATAAGGCGATTGGGCCAGCCCTGCCCCCCCGGGCCTTAGTTTGCCTACCCATAGGTTACAGTCAGATGTGTTGTTGTTGTTTTAAGTATCCACACGATAATTGAACATCTTGGCTTGGATTCTAACTATGCTTCTGAGAACAGAAAGGTTTCTTCTTTCCCAGGATTAGGATCAAGATCCAGCAGGAAGGGGGGGGATTTTTTTGCTAGTTCTCCCTTACACATGTAGTCCCAACACACTGTTTACAGAGGTGCTCGAGGTCTCTAAAGCGTATTTCCTGGTGAATACAAGGGACTCTGGGTGAGTCCTCTACTGAGGAGGACTGTGAAACTGGTGGATATTGCTTCTCCCTTTCCACTGATGGAAGAATGATCCTCAGGGGAGGCTCTGACCAGCAAAAATAAACTCGGGATCCAACATGATGATGTTAATAGTAGTAGTAGTAGTAGTAGTTATATCATGTATCAAGTGCATTTCCCCCCCAAAGCATACAAAATGCTTCACAGTTATTGTGTCAATGCTTACAACAATCCGGCAACATGGACTTATAATTCAAAAATTCAGAAATTAGCCATTGATTAAAGTTTGAAGCAAGATAGCTTGCTGGATTGGTCTGCTACAGAAAGGATTGTCTTATGAAATTGGCAGGAGTGCCTAGAATTTATGCAATACCAATTGCACAAATATCCTTGGTTCTGTTATGTGGAAAGTAATATATCCCACCTTCTGGGTAAAGAGGCTTTTTGAGTGGGCTTTTTTTATTTTTGCTTCCGGTGCACATATGAGGATCCCATTAATGGGGGACTGGATCTAATGATTCTGGGGACTGAAAGTGTGAGGTGGGCACTGTAAAGTAGTTCTTTACAGACATGGCCTCCTCCATCACTCTTTGGTCCATCTCTTTGAGGATAGAGGCTTACCTTGTACGCCAGTAAGAGAAGAGAGGAAGGAGAGGAGATATCAAACAATCCCGCAAACACACATCAGAGAGATTATGCAAGGAGGCGATTGGTTTGGGGTCTTGTTTTGTGGTTTTTAAGCGCTCCCCTGACTTCTCTACCAAAGTCTTGGTTGGCGCTAGGTGAAGATCAAAAGGAAATGTTCTCTCAGTGTCATTTGTGGCTTGGCCTGTGATGTTTTCTCCTCATCTTCGTCAGAATCAAAGAATCTTAGTTTGAGAGGCCGCAGGGTTGTGTGTGGGGTGGGGGGAGGTGAGAAGAAGGGATATGGGGAGGGAAAACCACGTCCCTTTAAGAAACGAGATCATCTGTTTCATTACTATGCAGCATGAGTTGCCAATTGACCAGGCTACAAATGTACATCTCCCTATCTTCATCTTCACTTTTCTCTATGAATATTTTAAAAATGTGTGTGTCTGGCCATTTGGGATTGAAGCAAAGGCTTAGCATCATACAACCTTCCCACCCCCACCCACATTTTTATCCTTTAACTCAGGGCTTTCCTCTCAAACCACCCACCCCGTCCCTCTCCCCTCCCATTTTCTTTTCTCTTTTCCAGGGTGTCATTAAAAATCCAGTGCCAAGAGTAGAGACTTGGCAAGGTTTGTGATATAATTTGCAATCTGCAGTATTTGCTGGCTAGGCCTCAGCATGCCCCCCCCAACACACACACACACACACACACACACACACACACACACACACACGTCTTCCCCATAGACATATTCTCCCCCTCCTTCCCTCTCTCTCTCTCTCTCTCCTCTCTCTCTCTTTTAACCAGCCTGCCTTCTAGAGTCAATAGGGGGCATCCCTCAACTGTCTAAAAGAAAAATAGGAGAATACTAATTAGAATTCTATTGCTAGCCGCCTCCCAGTTGCTGTGCTTATAGATTTCAGGCTTCTTTTGTCTGAATTAAATTGCCAACTTTCTCTCTCCCCCCCCCCCCGCCCCGCCACCCCACCTTCAAACCCCTTTCCTTCTTTGCAATGAGAGAGAACGAATGGGTGCCTGATTTGACTGAAAGAGAGGCGAGAAGGGGTGGGGAAAGGCCTTAGCTGTGGGGGTGGGGGTGGGAACGGAGGAAATGTTGGAATTGTGTTTAAATATTCCTGGTATTTTTTTCTTTCCAGGGCCTGGTTCCGTCTTTCTGGCTGGCAGGGTTGCCGAAGAGAGTGGAAAAGCAAGACGGTATTGGTGGTGGCGGTGGGGGAGAGTTAGATTGGCATGAAGCGAAGACACATTGCCCCCTCGGCCTGACACTGAAATTCTGAGGAATAGGCGGCGTGCGTTTCCCCAGCACTAAGCCAGATGGTTCAAGCTTGTATAAAACCTTGGGATGAGATCACAAGGCTTGTTCATAGCAGAACACACAACATCTACTGTTATTCTGTTAATACCTCCTTTTGTGTGCCGTTGTGGGAGGCAAAGAGAGAGAGAGAGGGTGGTGAAGCAAGTGGGGGGGAGGCCAACCAAGATGTCATAAACGCAAAGGGACAATATCATTTTTAACATTAATTTGTCTTCATAACCAAGGTGTTTTTTTAAAAAAATAAAAAATAAAAATAAGATGATGGAGCCTTAGTCGATAAAAATGTCACAGTGAACTGTTAAAAAGTTTCACGGCTAATATGGTTTGCGTGGGCATGCAATTTTGTGAGTTGCCAAGCGAGATGTTTAACGAGAAAGTTCCCCCAGCCCAATACTTGCAATGTTTTTATCTTTCAGTTGTGGAGCAAAAATAGTTCAATGGTTGCCCTTTAAGACAAAAACAAAAACAGAGGAGTGTCATCAAATCTGGATAGGAATAAAGAGAGGGCCTGCAGTTTCCCTGCTGTTTCATTGGAACTGGATCCAACTCTAGATGTTTAACTAGCACTGAGGAATTCTCTCTGACATCGGTAATATTTTTTTTCTTGACACAGGAGCAAAGGTTCCATCATATTTGCATTTTGTTAGGTATATATAGCAAAGCTCTGGTTATTTTGACCAAATTGGCTGCGTGTTTGCAAAACACTTTGGAATTATCTTTCCAATCATCTTTCCAATTGCTTTATCCCACCACACCACACCCCCACCAAAATTGTTTTGTTTTGTTTTTTCAACATATATGCAGCACCACTTTGCTTCTGTATTGTTGGGTCTGCTAATTGTCTTTATATGTGATGAAGGGCGCTATAAAAATTAATAAAATGATGATGATGATGATGATGATGATGATCCTTCACTAGATGAACTTTTATTTGGAGTTGAAATTTCTGTACTTCACATAACTGCATTTGCGGGGGGTGGGCCTTAAAACAAAATGGGAGTGTGCCAGTTTGCTTTGATAGTGTACATGAATTAGACTGGGATGAGAACTTGTTTAAAATGTTCATTAGGCCTGATATTGCTGTGTAATAATGCTAGCTTGTATGTGTTCCCTCGCTCCGAACATGGATTCTATGCAAACGTTTAAAATATTCTACTTAACAACTGTGGCGGCATTTTATTGCTTTAATGGCAAACCTGATGAGAGATTGAAACCTTGGCCTAAGAACAGTAAACCTCAATGTCTGACACACAAACACACACACACACCTTGCAGTATTTGCCCAGACATAATAAAAAGTGATATTTTCCATTTCACACCCTTTTCCCCATTTGACTCTATTTTTCCTCGTATTGCATTTGTTCCCAGTGCATTAAAGCACACACATGCTTGCATTAAAAGCACACTATTCTAAAATACTAGCTCAACAGATTTTTTTTTTCTATTTGCACATCAGTGATAAGATCATAAAGGAATGGGGAGGGTGGGGGTGGAATTTCAGACATAAGCTATTTTCCACCATCAGCTCTTGGGACTGCTATATTTTTAATTAACAGTGTGTAGCACTGTAACCTTTCCCAGCCTTCATGCTGCATGAATATTTTATTTGCATTACTATAAAAGTCCACAAATAATTTGATTATTGTGTGTAGTATTTGACAATTGCATGTTTTTGAGACATGCATTTAGGGGCATCGCTTCTTAAGTCCTTAAGTAGCACATAGCTCTCCAACAAGCCGTGGTGCCTTGATGTTTACAGTATCATAGGAAACCCTGGAGCCACGCATGCCTCCATCTCTTTGAATTACTTTCCCAATTCCGAGCCTCCACAGATCCGGCCCTCCTTTATCTGTTCTTGTTATAAAAAGTGGCAGGAGGCAGAGCGGCAGAATGACCCACAAGATGGCACCTGTCACCAATCTGATTCCTCCTGCCTTCTCCAGGCCAAATTTTGTTTGAACCTGCTGTGCCCTCTGTCATATCCTCATTTTCCCTTCCACTCTTGGCTCTCCTCCTTAATCCCGTTTGCGCAGCCTTCAGCCTATGTTGATCCAGCACCCAAACCTTATTTTTCTCCCCTGCTTTTCATTTTCCTGCATGCTCTAAGAAGCCTGCGTAAAGCTAATGTGAAATTTGTGTGCAGAATTTTAGCAGCAAAAAAAAAGTCTTAGAAATTTACCTCCTAGCAAATATATTTCTTCTTCTTCTTCTTCTTCTTCTTCTTCTTCTTCTTCTTCTTCTTCTTCTTCTTCTTCTTCTTCTTCTTCTTCGTTTTTTTTTTTTTTTGTTACACTTCTGCTCAAGGTTATGCTTATTTCCTTTCTCCCCCACCCCACCCCTTACACCACAACTGGGCAGGTTCATATATAGATGAGCATTTGAAATGCAAGATTAAGTCCCAAAGGGTGAGGGAGTTGTTTAGGGTTCTAATGAAAGCCTTTTGTTATTACTTAAAGGCAAAGTAACATCACAAGCCGACAAAGTGTACAGTGAGCAAGCTGGCAAAAGCCCAAATGTTGTATTTTTAATCCTGACCTCATAAGCCCCTCCACTGCAACAACTCACGAGGTAAACCAGATTCTATGCATATTAATTGGCGTTTTCTAGTAGCAGTACAACCCCCCCCCCTTCTTCTTTCATTTTTAATCTAACACAAAGCAAAGGGGAAATTGAGTCTCCTCAATATGCTGGGAGAGGAGCATAAATATTTTTTGCTTCTGTGGGCAAAAAGGAAGGGGGGAAATGAGGTGTGGGGCATGAAGAGCTGAGTTCAAACCTTACCTCAGGAGTGAATCCACAGGGCAAGGACAATAATTCCCTCTCGGCCTCTTACCATCTGCAAGACCGGAACAAAGGTGGCCTGACAAGGGGTTTAATAAGATGTTGGTTGAAAAGCCATTTTTTTCCACATTTAACATGTTTCATACATTAACATCAAAAGCAACTGGGCCTTCCCCCCTGCAAAAGTATCGTTGTGAATTTAGCATGAAATGCTTTGAAGAGATGGGTTTCCTCAAAAAGATAAATAAACAGTTTTAAAAGAAACTGATGCCCCTGGAGTGAGCTTTAAAGGGGACACACACAAAACAATTTTTTGGAAGCCTATATAACTCAAACCCATCAAATTGAACATATGCTCCATCTAGTTTGTCCTTTATCCCAGGCAAGTGTGCATAAGCTGTACTTCCTGTAGTTGCACTGAATGTGCAGTCATCAGAGCAGAGCAGGAGGGGGTCCAGGTGTTGGGAGCAGGTCCCTTCGCCATCTCTACAAATGGCAGATTTGTGGAGGGCTCACGGTGGAGCAGCCTTTTTGTCATTTGGAGATGCGTTATGATACAAATATTCAAATTAAAACCTGCTCCGACAGGAGGCAGCGATGGCTGCCAAACTATGTGGCTTTAGAAGAGGATTAGTCAAATTCATGGAGGATAAGGCTATCGGTGCCTACGAGTGATGATGGAGTCTATGCTCTGCCTCCATAGTATTTCTGAACATCAGTTCCCGGAAACCCCAGGAGGGCAGATTTCTCTTGTGCTCAGCTCTTGCCTGCAGGTTTCCTAGAGGCATCTGGTTAGCCACCATAAGAAGAGGATACTGGAATATCAGACCCTCCAAGTGTCCTTATTTTCCAGGGACAGCCCCGGATTTACAGAAGTCATCCCAGTTCCTGATTTGATTCTGGAATGTCCCGCTTTTCCTTTGGATGTGCCGTTAGAGAAATGTTGAAGGGTATGGAGTTACCCAACTCCTGAGCCATTTGCAGGCAGCCCTGTATAGGGAAGTTCTTTAATGTTTAATGTTTTATTGTGTTTTTATATATGTTGGAAGCTGCCCAGAATGTTGTTGTTGTTGTTGTTTAGTCGTTTAGTCGTGTCCGACTCTTCGTGACCCCATGGACCATAGCACGCCAGGCACTCCTGTCTTGCACTGCCTCCCGCAGTTTGGTCAAACTCATGTTCGTAGCTTCGAGAACACTGTCCAACCATCTTGTCCTCTGACGTCCCCTTCTCCTAGTGCCCTCAATCTTTCCCAACATCAAGGTCTTTTCCAAGGATTCTTCTCTTCTCATGAGGTGGCCAAAGTATTGGAGCCTCAGCTTCACGATCTGTCCTTCCAGGGAGCACTCAAGGCTGATTTCCTTAAGAATGGATAGGTTTGATCTTCTTGCAGTCCATGGGACTCTCAAGAGTCTCCTCCAGCACCACAATTCAAAAGCATCAATTCTTCGGCGATCAGCTGCCCAGAATAGGATGTCCCTATTTTCATCAGAAAAATGTTGGAGGGTTTTTTGCCTGATCTAGCAAGCTCTTCTTATTCAGAGTCCAACACCCTCTATATCAGGCACATCCAACAGGTAGATCATGATCTGCCAGTAGATCACTGGACGTCTGTGGTAGATCATTGGCTCCCCCCAAAGAAGCTCAACAACTTGGGCTCCCCTTAAAAAAAAAAGCCCTACAACTTTGACCTGAACCCCCAAAACGGGGTAGATCACCACCAGTTTTTAACTCTGTGAGTGAGTAGATCACAGTCTCTTGGGAATTGGCCACCCCTGCTCTGTATAGTCTCTTAAATAAATCTATCTGTGTGTGCAAGGGGGACCTGCATCTAGTGCTTTTTTTCTAAAACAAAATGTTTAGGGGTACTCTCATTTCCCTACTCATCTTGAAATACTACCCCCAATGAGGCCAAACTTAGATTCACAAAATGTTTAGGGGTATGCATACCCCTGAGTTCCCACCCCCAGAAAAAGCACTGCATAGAATCATAGAGTTGTAGAGTTGGAAGGGACCCCAAGGGTCTTCTAGTCCAGTTCTGCCCAACCAGACATCCTCCCCTCTGGCCACATCCCTCACCAGCCTTGCGATGCACCCTCCTTGAGTAGTTTTGCCTGGCTGAAATATGTCCTTGATCTCTGAAAATGCTCCTTGGTTGCCAAAATGGAAGGTAGGTATATGTGCAGAAACTAGGCCATTGATCTGCCTTCTTTTGCCTCTGGCCCCATCCACCTCTGCACTAACATGTGACTCCCGGATGCTAGCACCCACATGCCTGCCTTACTGCTCACAGCCAGCTCGGGTAGACCCTGGCAGTCAGCTTCCTGGTTTTTAGCCTCAAGCTTCCCCTTATAAAACTCAGCAGGAGGATAGGGACAAAACTAGCATTCGTTGACTCCACCTGTCATTGGCACTGGCCCCACTTACTCTTAGCCTCTCTGCCTTCCCCACTACCAGTCCCAGTGGGTACCAGCAACCACTGCTCATCCATGATTCCAATTCCACACACCCTCCCTATTTCCTGTTTAAATGTTGAGGTACATTTAACCTGCTTGACATATTTGGTGACCCACTTTGGAAAGCTACCTCTGTCTGCTGCCTACCAGGACAAAAGCAGGTAGCAAGGACATTGTCAGGCATTCGGGAAGCCAGAATATATGGCCAGAAGGTAGTCATTGGCCTGGTGGCGAGTCACACAACATGCCTTTAAATGGATCCATTGAAATTGAAAAGCTCTATTTGATGCAGAGATGTCATTATTGCCATTGTTCTTTCAGCTGTTTGGCTGCATTGACTGGTTTGATTCTTCTTGTTGTTATTGTTTCCATTTTGGTTTTAATATGAATATTGTACTCTAAACTGCGCTATGATATGGACGAGCAACAGAATATAGTTAGTAACTAACAAAGTAACTAACTAATATAAATACAGGTGGTGTTTCTTTAAAACTCGTTGAGAAATTTTGCCGTAACTATACGTTCACGTTGGTGGATGAAGGCAGCCAAAGGGCTAAGAGAGGGAGACTGTAAGGAGGGTGTCTGCTTCCACAAGATTAAACAAAACAAGTTAAACAATATCAGAAGACATTTGCTCTTTAGTTACAGGTGTCAAAATTGGGGGTGGTGAGGGGGGCGTCATTTCACCAAATATCTCAATGGGAGTGCTAAAAAGAAGTTGTTGTTGTTGTTTTTTTAAAAAAATGTCAGAAATCCCTCCCCCACCAAGAAATTTCATCTGAGCCCTAATTCACGTGTAAGAGTTGTTGCAGCTAAAAGTGTGAGCTGGAAAGCTGTTGGCTGAAATTTAGCCTCAGCAGATTGGCTCTCTGGGTGACCTTTAAGCAAGCAACTATCTTTCTGCAATTCTGTAATATGAGAATGTCAGCATCTGCCTACATCACAGGAGTGTTGTGGGGATGACTAAGGAAACAGACATAATTTGCTGTAAATGCTCTAAGTCAGGCATCCCCAAACTTCGGCCCTCCAGATGTTTTGGCCTACAACTCCCATGATCCCTAGCTAACAGGGCCAGTGGTTGGGGAAGATGGGAATTGTAGTCCAAAACATCTGGAGGGCCGAAGTTTGGGGATGCCTGCTCCAAGTCCGTCTTCCTGAACCTGATGCCCTCCTGATGTTTGGACTACATCTCCCATCAGCCCCAGCCAGCATGGCCATACCAGCTTGAGCTGATGGGAGTTGTAGTCCAAAACATCTGGAGGGCACCAGTTCAATAAAAGCTGCTCTAAGAGCATCCCAGATGTGAAACTCCCTCCCTCTGCACATACACTTCCCCGATACATCAATGCATTTCAGGCATCAAGTTAAAACATACCTTTTCCTTGGGGGCAATGGAGGTGGCTGATGTAAATGTCAACTTTTTCTGCTGTAGGATTTCTTCCTTATAATGTTGTTGGTGTATTGATTTCAATGTTGTATTGATCTGTTATAATTAATAATATTAGTAGTATTTTAATGGACTGTTGTCTGTCCTGAGAAATTTTCAGTGCGGGAATAATAATAATAATAATAATAATAATAATAATAATAATAATAATAACAATATGCTAAGTATATTTGTTCATTGTTGTTCTTTGTCAATTTCCCAGTGGTAGCAAGTTGCCATCAGGACTCAAGTTGGACTGTTCACAAATCTATTTATTTATTTGTCTCTTTCATCTCTATGCAACCTTTCTCCACAACATGGAGTTGGTAAAGCAGATGTGAGGAACCTCAGGCACAGGGCCTGAATTTGGCCCTCCAGGAAGCTCTGCCTGGCCCCCAGGACTCTCTCTAGTACACACACCCTTTTCCTAGGCCACACCAATCATCAGTCCTAGTCAGCACTCTCCTTCAGTGTTTTTGCCTGGCTAGAATGTGTCGTTAACCTCTTGCTTGCCTAGGTGGAGAGATGTGTGTGTGCTAGAAACCAGACTTTTGTGTTACGTCAACTAGGAATGGAAGTATCTGTAAATTGCAGTTCCCTCAGTTTCTCATTTTTCTAATCTTAAATTAAGTCTCCACATTTCTGCTGCAATTTGTGATCTTTTAAAACAAAAAGTCCTCATGAAGATTCATCAGCATTTTAGTGCTAATTCCTCCAAATAAATACATTTTTGTACACAGTGCCAGTACACACATTTCTGCAAGCAATCTCTCTCCTTATTATGCTCTTGTTTTCATCGATATATTCATTTTTATGCACAATTTGTCCAAATAAATGCAACTGTATCGCAAAATTCAGATAAGTGCAAATTCCAAAAGATGGCTGTGTTTCGGGCCTCATGTTGTTCCAGAAAGATCAGATTTGATAGATTTGGCTTTAAATGTGACTGCAAACCAATTTCTGCCCTGTCCATAGCTGGAATGTAGAGTACAATAAGTTGATACAATATTCACATCTGTTGCCACATCCGCTCTTTTTTCTCTCTGGCTACTGGCATGTGACCCCACCCCTGGAAGATTCTCTCCAAGGGAATGTAGACACTTGCAAGAAAGTAATTTTTCCATTAAAACCTATCCAGAAATGCAAATCTCAGAAGCACTTCACTAAAGGAAATGGTTGAGAGAGGGGTGTTGTTGTTTTTGATCGATATCAGAGTAATCCCAGCCCCCCTTATTTTTGCCCCAATGGAGTGCCCACACACTCTTGGGTGGAGAAACGCCCCCCCCCCCAACGACGACCTCTGAAATCTAAACATTAACCCTTTGGCTAAGGGCCTGCCTTAACAGGACCTCCAAGAGACATCTATCTCCGCCTCCCACTGTGACCCACCAGCAGGCTGTAAGCCAATCTTTCATCCCATCTATTCTGCAGGGGATGGGTCAGAGCTGGTACTAGCAAGACAACATATTTAACTGAGTTGCTAGAACTGTCCTCTCCCCGCCCCATCCAGAAAATGGGTGTGGTGGTATAGGGGGTTTGCTTTGGTTCTGAAGTGTTGTAATTAAGCTCATCTGCAGCTGGTGTGCAGAAACAAGTAGCATAAATATTCCTCGCATGTCAAAGACAACTACAGTTTCTCGTTCTCTCTCCCTTTTTTAAAAAAGCACACATTGTGGTTCTCATTCTGCATTGCCTGCTCAAGCCCCCGTTTCTTCTGCTACTTTTAACCGCCACCTTCCTTACCTGGGAGTCTCATTTAATGTCAGCTCATATATACATTAGTCCTACCTGAAGTCAAATTCTCATGAAAAAGTCATTTATTACATACATAAAAGTCATTCTACATATCTGGATCTTTGCTGCCTAAACAAAAATGTTAACAGCAGCCAAAAAGAGTACAGTGAAGGTGTCCGCCTGATATCAATAGGCAGGGAGTTCCAAAGTTCATAGAATCATAGAGTTGGAAGAGACCACAAGGGCCATCCAGTCCAACCCCCTGCCGAGCAGGAAACACCATCAAAGCATTCTTGACATATGCCTGTCAAGCCTCTGCTTAAAGACCTCCAAAGAAGGAGGTTCACTAGCTCCTATTTCTTCCAAACACTGTCTTCTCTAGGCACCAATTTCCCCCCAGATACATTTGAGCTGTTGCAGCTGCTCCATAAGTCCAGCTAAGCCAAATATAAGATACGCACAATCTGATGGTGGTCATATGAACATAGCAAAATGTCTTCTATAGGGTTGCCATATTCATCCTGGATCTTATGCAAGTCAAAAAATCAAGCTCAACAATTTTTACTTTTTGAAATATGGAAATCCTATCTTCTATTAACTCGAACCATTTGGTTTTTCTAGTTCCATATAATCTACATCAGAACATAAGAAGAGACTAGCTGCTGGATCAGGCCAAAGGCCCATCTAGTCCATAGCACTCTACCAACCTGATACCAGTTGGCATGATGTGGCAAAGGGGTCAAAGGGGTACTAAAAGAAGAGCCCTGCGGTGTCAGTTCAAAGATCTCATCTAGTCCAGCATCCTGTTCTCACTGTGTCCAACCAGATGACTAGGAAACCTGCAAGCTTGGACATACCTGAATGCTATTTATTTTCCTATTGAGAGGCTTGCATAAGATTCATCTCTCTGGACTTGAGTTGTGCTAATTGTGAATAGAGCCGTGGCAACTTCAGGTAGATACTAGAAATGTCTCCTGCCAGAAATCCTGTCGAGCTGCCACCAGTGGCTAGAGAAAATACATGAGTCAAATGGAGCATTGGCCTGACCCTGTTTAAGGCAGCTTCCTGTGATCCTATGTGTGCCTTGGGTACTTTGCACTGTTAACACAACCTGATGTCCAGGGCCGTCTTAGGGTTAGAAGCACCCTGTGCCATGGCACCAGCCCATCAGGGGCGCCCAGCAGCAGGAGTCCGGGACTGACTGGGAACAGCTGCGAGGGCATGCTGGGTGGCAGTGGTGGCTCTTCCTATGGCCAGCCACACTCTTTCGCTTCCTGCCTGGGAGAGGAGGCAGTGACGGCAGTGCACAAAGCTACACGGTGCCCTTCTCCCTCCTGCCCATCCTGTGGCAGTAGCGGGACTGCGAGGAAGCCTGCACAGCAAGCGAGCCTTGAGCTGCCCAGTGCAGGGGGCGGGAAGGAAGGAGAGGGGAGGGGGAGGCAAGAGCATCGCCCCCCGCCCCTTCCGTCAAGGAAAAAGGTGGAGGACGGATTCATAAAGATTTGGGGAGCAGAGAGGGGAAATCTGAGGGGGGCACGCACTACCATTAGGACTCAGTTTGGAGGTAAGGATGGACTTGAGAGTGTGCTCTCCATGCAGTTAGTGGTTAAAAACAAACAAACACCAACAAAAAGTCCTTTAAAGACGGGGCGGGTTTTAAGGTCCTATAAGATTCAGCAGGGCTTCCTCTCAGGTAAGTGTTAGGGCTGCAGCCTTTGTAACCCAAGTTTTGGGTCTTTTTTAGGTTCAGGATGTCACTGCTTTACACCCACTCCCACCCCACCCCCCACAATATTTGAAAACGTCAGCTTTGTACTTAAACACAAATTGGCCGGGGACTTCATTCTCTGTGTCTTTATCAATTTATTTAAAGAACAACAAACTGGTGATTGCTTTAAGCTTTTGATATGTGGTGATTTGAATCATGAGGATGAATTAGAAGAACTTCTGAGTCTTGATTTGATTTTCTTCTGCCTTTTCATTTTATTTTGTTCTAAGGGCTTGTTAGAGATAATGTGTAAGCATGGTGTCAGCTCCCTTTTAGAGTAATCAATTCTAAAAAAAGGTCAACAACTTTGAGGTTGCCCCCCCTTAAAAAAGGTTGTCAACTCTGGGAAATAGCCAGAGGGATATTTTCACCACAGCGCCGGATATGCTTAAGATGGCCCTGCTGGTGTCAAGCTCAATGGGTGAGGGAATGGGAGTTGAACAAGATGGCAGCCTTGGGTGACAGGGTGACAGGGGTGAGAAAGCTTGCTAATTTCATTAATTTCATCTACAAACCCCTTTTTGTATGCAGAAACAGACTGCTGCACCTTATTTGGTGATGGTGACTGTGATTCTCTTCACACTTGCCAAAGAGGTGGTTGAGTGGGGTGGGAGGTATGCTGGAAAGGAGGGTAAGTTTGAGAAATACCCAGAAGCCGTCCTGGTTTCTCATTTGATCGGATCGCAGAATGCCCTGCTTTCCCTTAGGACACCCCTATTTTCATCAGAGAAATATTGGAAGGTGTGGTAGAATGTCCGTTTTCATTGGAAGGTGTGGAGTTACTACCCCTCAGCCAAGGAGATAAGTAACTATACAACCTTTGGAAGACATCTGAAGGCAGCCCTGTATAGGGAAGTTTTAAAATGTTTAATGTTTCATTATGCTTTTATACCGGTATATGTTAGAAGCCACTCAGAGTGGCTGGGACAATCCAGTCAGATGGGTGGGGTATAAATACTACTACTACTACTAATATAAAACACCCCTGTTTTCATTGGAGAATTTTGTTGGGTATGAAATATTGCCTTAGGACACTTATGTGCCAGAGTGAAATTGCACTCAGGTCAGGTTTCGGCAAGCTGACCTAGGTGACTGCCCTTGCACCTGGGGGCTACCTTCTCGCCTGCACTGCTTATTTTGTTCATGGGCAAACTTGCTGCCCACACGGTCATGGCCTACAGTGGTGGTGCTGATCAGAGCTTTGGGCTGCACACCCAGACTTGCCAGCAGGACCGTCCAATGAAAGGATGCTGGGGCAGGGTGGACATCATTAAGATAGCAGTTCCAGAAAGTTCATGCAAGTGGTCCAAAATTTAAGAACATAAGGAATACTTGCTGGATCAGGCCTATTTAGTGAAGCATCCTGGTCTCCCAGTGGCCGTTCCAGAGGCCTGTGAGAAGCCTTCAAGCAAGATCTGAGAACAAGAGCGCTCTCTGTTCTTGTAGTTTCCAGCAGCGAAGTTTAGGTTCCCACCACTGTCGTCCCCCTGCCACAGTTCTTGACAGTCTTGTAGGCAGGCAAGTGGCTTGGGACCAGTTTACTTGAAGCATTGCCTTACCCCTTTCTTGCCTGCTGTGGAATCTGGATTGTGTGGCGATGACCCTCCTTCCCATGAAATAAGACACAAGACACACTGTATAGATTTAATTGGGCGAAAAGGCCACAACTTTATTGGTTACGGATGTTGAGTGGTATTTGCTTAGGCATTGGAACCTAACCACTAAATCTGACTGCAACCCGTGTGTTGCAGACTGTGAGAAGTAAACCACCAGCAAGGTGCCCAGTGATGTAAATCTACCGGAAGCGCCTTCTGTGGCTACCATTGGGGCGTGCATTATGGTCCTGACCTCCGCAGGCTCATGACATGCTCCGCCCCCAACACCTTTATCGGAATATTTCACTACTCTCTGGGCAGATGATGACATAATTTATGCTAATTTCCAATGCCTAACCTGGTTTAACTTATCCTGTTAAAAGTGCCATATAATGTTTGTTCTGCACTAGCAAGGAATCAGAAATCCCCGCCTATGAACACCAGGCAGGCATCTTCATCGTACGGTACTGTTTTTGATTTCTGCTAAGGACTGTTGTTGTTGTTGTTGTTGTTTAGGCTATATACAGAGGTCAGGGGATGCAATTTCTTCCCGCAGTTTGAAACAGAAGCTTGATTTTCTTTGATATGCCAAAGCAATTCTTAGATTTTTTTTTCACCCAAGAGTTGTTTATTCACTTCTTGTTTATTTATTTGAAAGCCTTTATATACCACTTCATAGTTCAAAAATCTCCAAGCGGTGTACAGAGTGCAAAGAACGTGTCACAAAAACATTAAACTTAAAACACAACCTAAAATCAGTAAAGCAGCAACGTCAGAAGACATAAAAGCATTTTTTTTAAAAAACAAACAAATCAGACAGAAATCTGGATGTAAAATTTATGTTCCTTTAAAGCATTGTTTCTGGGGGGTCTATGCCTCATTCCCCACATCCACAAGTGACATTTTCCAGAATACACTTGTAAGAACACACATCGCAGAGAGCACTCCTTTTGTTTTTGACATTTTAAGTGCCCTCCCAGTCTTTCCTGTAAACACTAAATAAAGTTATTTGTAAAAAAAAAAAGCAACCTAGAAACAAAAACATTCCATCTTCTGCTTTTTCTACAGGCATTAAAAAAGAATAACCTGCCATGATCCTAGAGAAAAGAGTGGACCATCCATCTGTCAAGACTGCATCTAAAGGTTGGCGATTAGCACCATCTCAGAGAGCAAGATCACAGCTATTCCTTCTCCTGCCAAGGAATAAATCCATGGAGTGAGATTCTTTTCCTTTTATTTATTTTTTCTCCTGTAGGGCTATCCTAGTTGGAGAATTAGGAAGGCGAGATCAAATGTGCTGTGGAGTAAGGAAACAGAGAGAGCGCAAACTTTGCCCATCGCTCAGGGACAATGATGCTGGAAGATTAACCCACCCTCTCAATTAACACCTCACATGAAAATCCCTGCAAGGTCATGGGATCCGTACGGCGGCTCGGTCAATCAACGGTTGCCTGCTTCCATACAAACCCAGATCGAATGCAGAATTAACACTGTTCCCCAAGCCCTGGCTCACAGCCTCGCCTCAAATTAAGCCCTTGCATCGAGGAGATATGAAAAGCATTTCTAATTAGGGTCTGAGGTTACCGGTTAAAATGCGGTCGAGACGTCTCGCTACCATTCTTCGACGTGGTGTGTGGGTTTTTTTTCATATATCATTTTAATTAAACTCAGATACTATTTAATTCCTACCTGCATACATTTAGTGCTACTTGAATGCAGACCCGATAAAGTATATTGCTGATCCCCACTTAGCTGCCACAAGGACTTATTAAAGGGAGGGTGACAGTCTTCTAGATCTTCTGTGGGTCTCCTTCCAATAATTACTTCTCTCCCCCCCCTCCCCGCCATCTATCAAATGAAAAGCATAATATTTTTTCTCCTGTAAATAGATTTTTTTTTCCTTGTGAAACCTTGGCTTCGCCACACTCTACGCAAAATTATAATTAGAGAACACCACGCTTGCCTGTCAATCGGTCCGTTAAAATTCATTTCACATACTTGTTACTTTCTTAAAATCTTGGGCCTTTGCAGAACTCTCCATATCAACACTTGAGATGCTATCCTCCCTCTCCCCTCCATCAAGCCAACCCCCCCACCCCACCCCACTTCATGCACGTACCCCCCAATGGCTCATGGAAATATAATTCAGCTATTTTGCATGAACCGAGAAAGCGGCGCTTTTTGCCAATTTCTGATAGTTGATTAGGAATGCAAGCACATCGCTGACCAGATCTGCGAGGGTGTGATTAGCAATCTGGATCCTTGGCACCCATTTTTAATATCTTCCATGATCCCTCTAAGCCTTGAAACCATGCCTGCTGCATACTAAAGCCTTGTGCAGTCGTTCCCAAATCCCGTGCCAGGGTTGCTGGAGAACAGCAGGTCTGCCTCAAGGAAGGAATTAAAGACACCTCCCTCTGCCCCCAAAGTCCCCACCCACAGAGGGAGTCTGCAGCACGGTCTCTGCATGTTGCATGGTTCTAGCCCGGGGTGGGCTAAAGGCACTGGTACATCCTTGAGTAACTTGCAGCTGATCGCCAATATGCCCCATGATTTAAGAAAAGCAACCACCAAATCAAATGAAAGCTAACCAGCTGAAACTTTTTATGTGAAAAGACTGTGAGCTCAGTTCCATTCTAGCACTAAAAACATCCCAATAGGCTCAGAAAGAATTCAGAAGCACAATGGGTTGTATCCAGCTAAGTCCCATTTAGAGTAGACTAATTGAAATTAATGGCCCTGAGTTAGTTCTGTCCATTAACTTCAATGGGAAGGTATTGTTCCACCAACATCCCACCCACTTCAACATGGCAACAGATAGTTAAAGGCCAAAGGCCTGGTTATAAAGGAAAGTTTTCGCCTGGCACCAAAAGATATATAATGATGGCACCAAGTGAGCCTCCCTGGGGAGAGCATCCCAGAAGCGGGGAGCCACCACAGAAAAGGCCCAATCTTGTCTTGTCACCCCCTGGACTTCTCATGAAGGGGAAACCCAAAGAAGGAAGGGCCTCAGATGATGGTTGCAGGGTCATCATTGAACTATTGCGGTTCTGTGCTGTTTGAGGCCTTTTAGTTCAAAACTAGCACTTTGAGTTGGGCCTAGAAACTAATTGGACTAAGTGCAGGCAGGCCAGGTTCGGTGTAATATGCTCAAGTAGCCTTGCCCCCATGAGCAACCTAGCCGCTGAATTCTGCAACAGCTGAAGTTCAGAGGCAGCCCTGTGTATAAAGCATTGCTGTAATCTAACCTAGAGGTTACCAGAAGATAGACGACAGAAGTTAGGCTATCCCTATCCAAGACACAGCTGGGCCACCAGCCAAAGCTGATGGAAGGTACTCCACGCCACTGAGGCCACTTCAGCCTCAAGTGACACAAGCCATTGTTTTGGTACATGTTTGGAATGTTAGTAGTAGGCACATCATCACTCCCCCATCCTGCTCCAAAAGGGGTCTGGATGGGAGCACATTTGCCTGGGAGCCAGAAGTGGGTCATAAAATGAAGGGGAGGAGTCAGTGAAGGATATAGAAGGCCTTCTGTCTCCTCCTGAGTCCGTGGCACCCAACCTTCCCTCCCAGTATGCAGTGTGAGATTAGCTGGTCACCACAGTTGAGGCCAAGTTGGATTTTTTTTTACCCTTCTCTCTGATTGGCTGGTGGGGATATTGTCCCACTTACTCCATCCCACTGTGCCAGTCAGGAGCAGTTAGTGGTGGGCACTGGGTTGGTTTGATTGGCTTAGATCACTGGGCAGGAAGAGGTTGACATCAATGGTGCGACATGAGGCATTTTCAGGCAAATAGTGATCCCAGAGGCTTGCATACAAAGCTGTGAGGTGTGTCAGGTAGACTCCATTGCCTTCTCAGTAGGGCCACCTGCCCTGTGGAACACCCTCCCATCAGATGTCAAGCAGATAAACAACTATTTGACCTTTAGAAGACATCTGAAGGCAGCCCTGTTCAGGGAAGTTTTTAATGGTTGATGTTTTATTGTGTTTTCAATATTTTGTTGGGAGCTGCCCAGAGTGGTTGAGGCAACCCACTAAGATGGGCAGCATATAAATAATAAAATTATAATTATATAATTAAGTAACTAAGTATAATTATAATATAATATAATTATAATAAAATATAATTAAATAATAAAATTATAATTATAATTATTAGATCACCTTTCAGGTTTACCTGTGTCATTCACTTAGGGTTGTGGGGCTCTGATAGGGATTGAGTCAGGAAAACCTCTCTCCTCACGGGTACATAAGAACATAGAAGAGAAGAGAAGAGCCTTTTGGATCAGGCCAATGGCCCATCTAGTCCAGCATCCTGTTCTCACAGTGGCCACTCACATGCTCCAATGGGAAGCCAGCAAGCAGGACCAGAACTTTCCCCTCCCATGGTTTCCAGCAACTGCAATTCAGAAGCACTGCTGTCTCTAACTGTGAAAGCAGATCATAGCCATCATGGCTGGGAGCCATCAAAAGCCCCCTTCTCCATGGATTTGTTTGACACTCTTTTAAAGCCACATTCACTCCCTGAAAAGTAGGCCCACTGAGTCATGATGGGCTAAGTTAGGCTGATGGTTGTTTGGAAGATTTCCCACATATGGAATTATTTCTCCTATGCAGTTTATAAGCTATCCTTCCCAATGCATTTTAAAAAGAGATTCTCATTAAAATTCATCAGTATTGTATCTAATTACTAAATCTAATATGCACATGTTTGTAGGCCATTTTGCTTAATATAATGTATTTCCATATGCTATTTTCACAAATACGTGCATTTTTGTACTCATTACCTGGCTGGATAACTGCACTGTTTTGGTTCTCATATTATTTCAGAAAACACAAATCAGGTAGGTTCAAATGTATCCCTTAGCAATAGCAACAATAGTCTTTGCAGATTTTGGCATACTTGTACACTTATTCCCTTACCCCTGGCTTCCATCTATCTCTGACTTCTGACAATCTGGGGAACCGGGTTTGCGTCTCCGCTCCTCCACATGCAGCTGCTGGGTGACCTTGGGCTAGTCACACTTCTCTGAAGTCTCTCAGCCCCACCCACCTCACAGAGTGTTTGTTGTGGGGGAGGAAGGAAAAGGAGAATGTTAGCCGCTTTGAGACTCCTTAGGGTAGTGATAAAGCGGGATATCAAATCCAAACGCCTCCTCCTCCTCCTCCTCCTCCTCCTCCTCCTCCTCCTCCTCCTCCTCATTTAATCTCCACAAAAACCTGTGAGGTTGATTAGGCTAAGAGGCAGTGACTGGCCAAAGCTTCACGGCCAAGTGTGGATTTGGGTTCCCTTGTCCTGGTCTGGCTCTCTAACCACTATACCACACTGTCCCCCTGCAGCCTAAAATGTCTTGCGGTTGCCTCAGGCAACCCACGTTCCATGCATTGCAACTGCATTGAGTCTCTCTTTACAGCTTCAAGACAGACAGGACAATCAGTGTTACATAAATGGGAATTGTCTCTTCCTCTAAGCAGCAGATGGCCTCTAGCTCATTTTTATTCTTTCCACTCTCAAACGGAGGCTGTCACGTCAATGCCAACTTCGACAACTTTCTAATGTGTCTTATGTACCTTGGAACTTAGTGGTCACTAAATCCACTCAATTTAACTGTGTTACTTTGAAAAGACAATTTGTTCCCAGACCTGGAGTGAAAAATGCACATGACCGGCGTATGAAGCAAATCAGCGCCTCTCCATCTGTCATGACAAAAGAGGTAAATGAGATTAATAGTGAAAGATTCGCTTATGTATGCCCCCTCCCAAGACATATACTCTATACTGAAGAGGGCACAAGCAAAACAGTCTGGAAGCAAATGATCTCCCATTGGAGAGATTGATGGGAAATTAATGGAGGCCTTCTCCTGCTGGAGAAAGGAAAGACAGATATTCACAACCATTGTAATGATATGGTCAATACAAAGTTTCTTGGTTTGTTCCCCCGCCCCCAGTAGATTTGCTCACATTAAATTCATGTCCATCAGTAGCGACCAGGCACAATGGCTCTCCTTAAACTGTGGAGGCAATCTTGCCTCTGCATACCAGTTGCTGGGAATCACATAAGAGGGGAAAGTTACTATTGTGCTCAGGTCTTGCTTGCAGATTGACTACAAGCTTCTAGTTAGACACTGTGGCCCCATTCACTATGATAAGTAGATATGGCTCCCCCCCCCAAAAAAAGAATCTTGGGAAGTGCTAAAAGTTGTTCCCCTCCCAGAGCTACAATTCTCAGAGTGGTTTAACAACCAATCCCTCCTCTCGGGGGGACTATGGGAATTGTAGTTCTGGGAGGGGAATGGGCGTCTCTTAAAAACTCTCAGCACTCTTAACAAATTACGCTTCCCAGGAGTCTTTGGGGGAAGTCATAGCTATTTAAAGTGGTATTACAGTGCTTTAAATGTATGGTGTAAATGTGGACACTGTGGGAACAAGATGCCTTTGGTCTGATCCAGCAGGGGTCCTCTGATGTTCTTAAACCAGATTTGATAATGTAGCAACCTGACAGCTTGATCAACAATCAACACTTCTTGGAAAACGTTTGAAAAGTGGTCTGGCAATGGAAAGGGTTTGCCACGCTCGGTTGCAAGTGGGTGGATGAATGGAGATGAGATGTGGTCCAAGCATAGGGTTGCCAGACTCAATAGAGGACAGGACTTCTGTGCCTTTAATTGCCCTGCTCTCTTTTGAGTCTGGAAACCTTAAAGAGAAACCAGCAGACCCTTTGTTTAATTTCCAAGCGAAGGGTCTGCTGGTTTCTCTTTAAGGTTTCCAGACTCAAAAGAGAGCAGGGCAATTAAAGGCACAGAAGTCCTGTCCTCTATTGAGTCTGGCAACCCTATCCAAACATTGTGCAGGAAGCATTTTCAGGATAGTGCAGCATAGCTTCTGAGCATAGGCACCAGATCCCATAGGCCCTGGGTGTCATGGCTCCCACAACATTTTGGATGAGGGGGGAGGGCACCCACAAAGTGTGCCATGGCTACACGTTCATGCCCCTGGCGTGCACACTCTACACCACCCTGCCCCACTACGTGATGTCAGCATGGGTGCCCCGTGGCATGTGTGCACACCCCGGAGACAGCGCATGGCCCCGGGCACCTGCAGTCATGGGGGAAAGCCGGCGCTGCTTCTTCTGCGCATTTGGATACCCCCTAATTTGTTTTTATTTGCTTATTTAAAACATGTATTTGCTGCCTTTATTAAAGTTTCCAGGCCATTTTCAAAACGGCTTTGCTAAACTGTGAGAATTGATGTCAACATCAGTTTGAGAGACGGCAGACAACAAATTGATACTTGTGATAAAAATGGTCACCCAAAAAACTATAGTACAAAAGTCATATTGCTTCAGGTATAAATATAAATATAAACATAGATTACCCCTCCCTTCCTATTTCAGGATTCAGATTACTTCCCCCCCCCCAAAACTCAATATATTCTACAATTAGGATTAAGAATCTTCTGTTTAACGTAATATTCCATGTACTATAATACAGAATACTAATTTCTCCTTTACAGTGTTCATTGTTGCCTATAACCTATGATCAAAACAATAATCAATATTTCATTTTACTTAAGAAAATATTTCCAATATAGCTCTTTGCCTAACTTTACAGTACCAATATTCTAGATTCATGAGCTACTACCCTTTTGTGAACTTTATAGAAGCCCTTGGACAACCCATGAATGATGACTTGGAATAGTGCACCCCATTCATGAAATGCTGTCCCGTGGGGACCTTGACTGCTGCCTAGTCTTACCTCTTACTCACCCTCCCATCCCAAGGAACTGTAGAATATCACTTATAGGATATGTATACATATTAACTAAGCTAGTCATGTCGCATGGGCTGCATTTGTTCTTTGGGGCCATTTTCATACCTCCATCATTTTTAAACTCTTCCCTTCCTGCTATTTCAGTTTCCTAATTTGCTTCGTTACTGACAGAGCACCATCAATTAATGGAAGTTATCAGAGGAGGAGGAGGAGGCGGTGGAGGGAGAAAGCAAACAGAAGGGATGAGAATGGCCGTGGTGAGTTAGCATAGGGAAAGTGACAGATTTGACATGCTGCGTGGTCATTTGGGGTGGCGTGGATAACAGACAAACACAAACAAATCAGACATGCTTACATGGGAAATGGAAGAGCACTAGGAGAGGTCTAGGCTAGGGGTCAGAGGAGCATTTCTCAAACAGTGGGGGTGGAACCTAAAAACATAAGATGAGTCTGTTGGAGCAAGGAGTGGTCCATTGAGTCCAGCATCCTGTTCTCACAGTGGCCAACCAGATGCCTGTAGGAAACCCTCAAGCAAGACCTAAGCCAAAGAGCAGTCTACCCTCTTGTGCATGGGTAGGCAAACTAAGGCCCGGGGCCCGGATCTGACCCAATCACCTTCTAAATCCGGCCCACAGATGGTCCGGGAATCAGTGTGTTTTTACATGAGTAGAATGTGTCATTTTATTTAAAATGCACCTCTGGGTTATTTGTGGAGCCTGCCTGGTGTTTTTTACATGAGTAGAATGTGTGCTTTTATTTAAAATGCATCTCTGGGTTATGTGTGGGGCATAGGAATTCATTCATTATTATTATTTTCAAAATATAGTCCAGCCCCCCACAAGATCTGAGGGACGGTGGACTGGCCTCCTGCTGAAAAAGTTTGCTGACTCCTGCTCTTGTGGTTTCCAGCAACTGGTATTCAACTGGTATTCAACTGGTATTCCTGCTTCTGACCATGAAAGTAAAGTGGAGCAATCATGGCTAGTAGACATAGCCTTCTCCTCCATGAATTTTGTCTAACCCTCTTTTAAAGCCATCTACATAAAGGGATGCAGGTGGCGCTGTGGGTTAAACCACAGAGCCTAGGGCTTGCTGATCAGAAGGTCGGCGGTTCGAATCCCTGCGACAGGATGAGCTCCCGTTGCTCGGTCCCAGCTCCTGCCAACCTAGCAGTTCGAAAGCACGCAGGGAGGTAAACGGCATTTCCGTGCCCTGCTCTGGTTCGCCAGAAGTGGCTTTGTCATGCTGGCCACATGACCCGGAAGCTGTACGCCGGCTCCCTCGGCCAAAGCGAGATGAGCGCGCAACCCCAGAGTCAGTCACGATTGGACCTAATGGTCAGGGGTCCTTTACCTTTACCTTACATAAGTTGGTGGCCATGGCTGCCTCCTCTGGGAGTGAGTTTTTGTGCTGGGTGTTTTCTTTTGTTGTCTCTCAGACAGTGGACTGGGGACCTACTTTCAGCGGGTTTCGGTGTCCTGTCCTAGCTGGGACCCAGATTGGAGTAAAACGTCCAGATAACCGAGCTATTGCGGGTGCAGACAGCAGCAGCATTGAGGCCAATGTTAGGTCCAATCCCATAACAAATGAACTAAGCCTTCTCGATGGGCCCAAGGAGTGCTACAGATGACTAGCAGGAGGTTTTGCCTCCTCACCTGTTCGTTCCTTGCCGCCTGAGCTGCGAGAGGGACTGAGAAAGTAGTTTTGCATTTCCATTAAACCTTTTCCCCTCTCTGCTTAGTCTGCCAAGAAGATTGACCACTGATGTCAATTGTGGTAACAGCGGTTCAGAAGATGTCAGAAGCTGAAAAACTGTGAAGTGGAAACATTTTGAAAAAGAGGAAACGTGTCAAAGCATAGAAGCTATAATGTCAGCCTCAGTTATTAGAGTCATTTGAGAAAAGGACCATTTGCATGACAAATATTGACAAAGCGGAGTCATTTTCCATCGTGCTGTTTGCATATTTACCATATCTTTTTGCAAAACTATTGGAGGGGGCAGGAAATGAGAACTTTAAAATATAATTACTTCCTCTCAGCAACTATGATGGGAAACAGACAGTGTAGGGTTTTTTTCACCCTTCTGTTTTTAGGAAAAGAGACAACGGTGATACAATAGAAACATAATTCCATGCAGTGTCCACCCTGTTGTATTTTGCCCCAGTGCCAAATAACCATTGTTGGTTTATGACTTACCAGTAAACCTCACAACATTTCACTTTTATATATCCAATTAGACTGTTCCTTCTAGCTTAGATTTCCCTCCATATCATAGATCATAGAGTTGGAAGGGAGCACGATTGTCATCTAGTCCAACCCCCTGGAATGCAGGAATTTTCCCCTCAATGTGGGGCTCAAACCTACAACCTTTAGATTAAGAGTCTCATGCTCTACCAACTGAGCTATTTGTCAGATGTCAAGGTGGCTGGAGAAAGGGAATCCTTTTCAGCCCAATGGCCGTATTCCCTCTTAGGCAACCTTCTGAGGACTACAGACCAGTGATGAGCAGGGTCCAAAGGCAAAAGTCAGTGGAGCAATGAATTTCACCTTTGTAGAGTAGGCAGACACCATTCTCTATCCTCCATCCAAACAACTAAGAGGCATTATCACTGTTCAATCACATGGGGAAAACATTTAGGGTGTGAGGCAGGGCTACAGAGGGTGTGTGGCTGGGGAGAATTCCGAAGGTCAGATAGGGAAGTCTAGAGGGATTCATTTGGCTCTGGGCCCAAGGTTCCTCACCCATACTTTAGGGCACTTCACATTCATTATCTTCTTAGAATCCTTAAGTGACCCTGTTGAGTATGTCAATATTATCATCTCCATTTTTCAGATAGCATGACTGGGGGAGTTGTAACAGAGATAGGGTGGCTGGCTCAGACCACCTAATGCAGGATTCGACAGAATTCTTCTTTGTTAGGTCTACTTTGTTGTTTAACTGGAATCTCAAGAGCTACCAAACAGAGCCAGGTGCGAAAGACAATCAGAATTTAGAGAACAGGGTGCCTCTGAGCACATTCTGAACCTGGGGATTTGTTTTCATAACCAGAAGTGAAACTTTATTTACCCATCCCACCCCAATCTACACTGGAGGATCCTCCAGCTCTCCAGAGCAGAGATTAGAGGAGCCCGGTGGGGAATGGGGATGGAAGGAAAGGAAGGTCCTTTCTTCATACACCATCAAATGCCAACTTTTGTTCTTTCCCAAACCTAATGCACCACACATTAGCTCTAAATAAAAATACTGGGAATATTAAATTAAACAAACAGAAATTAAGATTTCTGGAAGAAAATTTAAATTGTGCAAATAGAACTTTCTTATATTATATGTGCAACAGAATGAATGATGAGAAACTTGAGGCAATGGGATAAACTTCAACACTAAAGGTAAGAGAGGAAATTTTTGATGGTTCTCCCCATTCTTTCCATAGGAGAGCTTCAACAACAAAGTCTTCTACTGTGTTAGCTTATGATGACTCTGGGGGTGGGGGGAAATTTTCCCTAACCCTGGCCACCCACCATCTTAACTTGCTCAGAGAACTAATTTTGCACCTCTGCATATAAATTAGCATATGCAAACTTTATGCAAATTTATGCTATGCACCAATAAGTTTCTCCTACTGTTCAGCCTCCTGTGATTTAACAGAAAGCTCTTTGTTTTCACTGACAGGTAAAATGTGTGTTAAAGTAACCTGTGTTTTCGTCTGATCTGAAAAGAACAGGTCAGGTCAGGTCTTGCATGCTGTGCTTTTCAAGGACACCCTGAGCAGCTGATTTGATTCGGGGCTGACTCACAGTGGTGGAATTCCAACGTATGTGCTAGCTTTCCTCCCAGAGTGGGTCAGGAGAGGGTTAATTACAGAGAATCCTTGGCAAAGAATCCCTTCTGTGAGACATAATAAACCTGAACTCCTTTAAGTAGCATTGTGCCTGAATGTGTGAAACATACTTGTTTCAACCTGAGCTGCCATTCAGTGGATCTGCATCCTAATGAAGAATAAGAATAAGAACATAAGAAGGGGCCTACTGGATTAGGTCCTAGAGCCATCTAGCCCAGTATCCTGTTCTCACATGTGCCTCTAGAAAGCCCACAAGAAGGAGATGAGCACAACAGCACTCTTTCCACTTGGGATTGCCAACACACCCAGGGAGACTCGGGATGAGATAGATGGGTAACAGGTTGTATTTGTTAAAACATAACAACTATAGAATCTTCAGTCAGAATAATTTAACCAAATTAACCAAAACCAATGAGGTCTGGGCAATGAGGTGGGTTGATGGGAGCATTTCACCTCTCCTATCTCCTGAGTCAACTGCCGGCTGCACACTGTGATCACACAGCAAGGCCTGAGGAAACTCCTCCCCCCTCACTGCGTGCTCCTTGGGTATATGAAGCTTGACATGCACACCATGGCCCCATTTGCCAACATCCACCCCAATGTGCCTGACAGGCCCAAACACCAGTTTGGCTCCAATATTTGCCCAATGTTTTCCAAACTCCACACACCCACCCAGACCAAATGTCAATTAGCTAGATTCTAACACCCCACCAGTGTGAAATAGGCGAAAAAGATGTGACACTGGCCAATTAGGGTCACCCCAAATAAATCCTGCTCAGCCTCCCTCAAAGAAGGCAACTAGCAGAGCCCACCCTGGAAAAGTATATCTGAAGGAGTGTCTCCACCCCCATCATTCAACCCAGACACTGAGGTCCAGCTCCGAAGGCCTTCGGGCAGTTCCCTCACTGCGTGAAGCGAAGTTACAGGGAACCAGGCATAGAGCCTTCTTGGTGGTGGCACCCGCCCTGTGGAACACCCTCCCATCAGATGACAAAGAAATAAACAACTATCTGATGTTTAGAAGACATCTGAAGGCAGCCCTGTTTAGGGAAGTTTTTAATGACTGATGTTTTAATGTATTTTTAATCTTTTGTTGGAAGCCGCCCAGAGTGGCTGGGGAAACCCAGCCAGATGGGCGGGGTATTAATAATTTATGATGGTGATGATGATGATGTCTCAGTGAGAAGAGGGGAGAGTGAAGTATGGACTTAAATAGCCTGATCGCCACTTCTCCCCTACAGGGCACATCACCCCATGTAGTTGCCCACATTACCCCTGTGGGAGAGTCCATCTCTCCTCTTTTTGCAGGGGAGGAGGGTGTGGCAAATGCATCGCTCCCCCATACAGGGAAGGAACAGAATTCTCAGCAACTGGCGTTCAGAAGCATACTGCTTCCAAGACTGGAGGGAGAACACAGGCATTGGGGATATTAGCCATGAATAGCCGTGAAGTTGTCTAATTCTCTGTTAAAGTCATCTACTTGGTAGTCATCACTACATCTTGTGGTAGCAAATTCCAGAGTCTCGTTATGCACCGAGCTGTGTGAAGTATTTTCTCTTGCCTATCTTGAATCTTCCAAGATTCAGCTTCATAGGATGTCCCTGACTTCTAGCATTATTGGGGGGGGGGGAGAGAGAATTATCTACCCACTTGCTCCGTGCCAGGCATGATTTCACACACTTCTATCATGTCATCTCTTACTCGCCTTTTCTCTCAAAATACCCCCATACTGCAACCTTTGCTCACTTTGCTGTAGTTTTCAAACGTCCCAGTGCATATAAAGGAGCTGTATAGGTGACAAATGGCTCTCTGTGCATCAGTTCGCAACACACACTCCATCACCTCCAATATAATCACACTCACTTCTGGTGAGGTTTTGAGCAATATTTTGGATGGCGCGAGCCAAACGCTCTGTACTTCCTCACATGTGGCTAACGCGATGGCCGAGCTCGATCCAGCTTTCTTTTGCTCCATATCACCCATCTCCATATGTTCTAATGTTTCAAATGTTAGGATTTACATTGTTAATTCAAATGATCCTTGCTGGCCATGGAGGCAAAATAATAATAATTGTCATTGTTGTTTTCAAAACTCACCGCTTGCATCTCTTTCCCCGAGGAAACATTTTGACAGCTCCGTGCCCAAAATAGCACAATCACTGCGGCAAGCTCTTTGCCACTAACTGTCGAAAATGTAAGAAAATAGCAAAGTTAAAGAGCACTAATGCATTCCACATATTCAAAATACATCAAAGAAAAGAAGATCTCAGCACTGGTGAAGGAAGTTTCAAAGCACATATTCATATATTTCCCTCACTCTCTCTTTCGCTTCCCCCCTCTCTGACTTTACTGTGAAAATGGCCATAATTTAAGTGCATAGATTACTGCAATTAAAGAGAGAGAGAGAGATATACCCAAACACCTGTTTTTCATTTAACAATATTACACATTTAAAAAAATCCATCTTCATTCATAGGAACAGTCTATCTGAACCCAGATTCATGCCAAAGCTTGGACCTGAGTTCGTAATGGTATCTATCAAGAGTAAATGCTTTATTACATCCTTACTGTGCTGTGTACAAAAGCAGGAATTGTGTGAAGACTAGGTAGGTCCACAAGATATATTCTGAACACTAGTTGGACAGTCTGGGTCATATGATAAGGCCTGACATAACACACACAAAGGTTCCCTTTACAAGAGCTTTCAGGCCAGGTCTTCTTCTTTTGCTCTGAACAGCACAATGGTTTGATCTTGCTAGGCTTTGAAAATGTCTCACCTTGACTGGTCAACCGTGCCACATCTTGTTTCCTCTCGGACCTTGACATACTGAATATTCCTGGTGTGAAGCATGAGGTCTGTTGCTTCTTCTACTTCCCAGTCTCATTTATTGAAGCAGGAGCCATGGGGAACCAGCATTCCCATGTATCCCAACAGGAAATGACATTCCTGAAACATGCTCAGGGCACCCAGGCCTGTTACTGGAGAGCCCTTCTTTTCACCACTCTACACCCTCCTCACAAAGATTAAAGATCAGGCAGGTAACCAGCAGTTAGAGCTATCATAGAGACTGTTGGTGTCCTGATCAGCCCAAGAAAGAGCAGATATGAAGAGACAGTGCCTGGAAATATTTATTTATTTATCAAAGGAGCTTCTTGTGCAGTTTATTGCTCTTTGCCTCCCAATTTTCTATTCACAACAACCCTGTGAGGTGGGTTAGACCAGGCATCCCCAAACCTCGGCCCTCCAGATGTTTTGGACTACAATTCCCATCTTCCCCAACCACTGGTCCTGTTAGCTAGGGATCATGGGAGTTGTAGGCCAAAACATCTGGAGGGCCGCAGTTCGGGGATGCCTGGGTTAGACTAAGAGATCAGTTACTGTTCTCCCAGGTCCTAGTCCAACACTCTAGCTAATACACCACACTGGTTGGTCACTGTGGGAACAGAAAGTTGGACTAGATGGGCCTTTCCTAGATTGTCAAGGACCACTCCCTCTGGGGGGAGGGAACCCTACCCTTTGAACCAGCACTGTCTGTCTGGGATGAGCAGTGGTAATCAGCAGGTTACATTACCTTTTTGGGAGATTGAGTTCAACTAGGTAGATCCCAGTTTGTGCAGACCTGACCTGAAGGAAAGTCAAAAGTTCAAGTTGAGGATTTGACTCAAGCTTGCAAATTCATCTAGAACTTCATTAAAATGTACCAACATGTGGGGGGTTGTTGTTGTTGCTGCTGCTGCTGCTGCTGCTGTTGTTGTTGCTGCTGTTGTTGTTGTTGCTGCTTCTAATGTGAATAATGAAAAATAATTTATAATAAAATATACCAAGAGCTCGTGAAAAGGAATGTTCTTCTAATTAGGAGAGGTAACTTTGGGAGAATAGTTTTGAAAGTTGACAGCATTTCTTTACATCGGGGAGGGGGGGAAATATACTCATTTCATTTCAATCATTTCCCTGCTTCGACTGCAAAAGTAAATGCATATGGCATGAAAATCTGTTATAATCTAGCACTTTACACCTTGATATGTACCTGCTCCAAATTCATTTGTCTATAAATTAACCACACATGGTGGTTGTCACTTTGGATCGTTTTGTCATGTGTTAGTATAGAACGGCCGAGTGTGGAAAGAAGTGTGTGTTTGTGCGTGCTTAAATGTCTTATTGAGTCGAAATAACAAACCCACTTGTCAGATATCAAAGGGAAAAATAGATGGGAACAAATTACATTCTAGCCGCATTTGTGCTTTGTTTTTTAAATCTGCTTGGGAAGCCTGTTATTCTAAACTTCCATCTAATATGAACATATGAGGCTGCCTTATGCTGAGTCAAACCATTGGTTCAGCTAACCCAGTCTTCTCTACCATTGACTGTCATTTGGCTCTCAAAGATTTTTGCGGGGAGGAGGGTGTCAAGATCATTTTAAACTGAAGATGCCCGAAATGGAAGCTAGCACCTTCCAATGTCAAAGTTTGGGCCCTCCCACTGAAAGGAGATGAGTTCCATCAAAAAGTCAGGACTCGAGCAAAACTGATGTCCTGAGTATTGTCAGATGAGGATTTGGTCTGTGTCCCAGCACAGTTCAGTGCAGTCATTCGGATAACAAAGCGATCTGCAGCAAGTCTATCTATTGAGGGATGTCTGTAGTATGGATGTAAGGAGGCATCCTTTTCCATTCCATCCTATGCTCATCACTTGCAGCCCTGTTTCCATTCTGCTGCAGTTTGTCTTCTGCCAAAAAACGTGATGAAATTACGTAATTTAGTAATTTGCATACCTCGCATTGTCATTACATTATTCCACCCCAAAGGCTGCCTCCTTCCCTACAGAGCTTCCCAGGTGTTAAGATTGGCAGAGGGGACCCCCTTGGTAGTTCTACCTCCCTCAGAAGTTCAGGGGTATGCTCCAGGAAAGGGCATTCTCAGCAGCAACTCCTAAATTGTGAAAACCCCTCCCCACAGAGGAGCATCCAGCTTTTTTTGCTATACAGGCTAAGAGACTGTGCTACATACTACTACCATTAGTAAAAGAAGAAGAATGAAAAGAGCAAGGCAAATAAATTACCACTAGCCAACTAAAATAATATATACTCAGTTTGGTTGTACTGGTGGAAGAGTTACACTGGAACTTGGCAGAGCCATGTTCAGTCCTCAAGCCATGGAGGCCACTTTGTGTCAGTCCCTATCTACCAGCCTGGATGAGTACGTAGGAAAATGCCCTGCTGGAGCCACCTTTACCCATGCCCTGTAAATAAAACTGTTTATCTGCCCAAATTCACAAACTCTATCCCTATTGAGCCAGTGATTTCATAAGGATCTGTGACCCTATCTAAACAGAGATGGCCTAATCTCAGTGCTCAGTGCTCTGCTACCTTAGTTGCAGAATTCCCTCCCCACAGAGGTGGGTCTTCCATCAGCAGTTTTCAGTGAATGCTCAAAGTGTAGCCTGGCCTTTGACACCTGAGATGTGTGTTTTCAGGACCCACCCTATTTCTGCGACGGTACTTTGTTTGAACTGCATTTCAACTTTTTGTAAGCTGCCCTGGGACCTGCTGGTGAAGGGTGGGTAGTACTGTGATGATGATGATGATGATGATGATGATGATGATGATGAAGATGATAGTGATGGTGGTGGTGATATTAACAACAACAACCTTCAGATTATACCACTGAAATGTGCTGGTGCTTACCTTTAAAGCCCTCTATGGCTTGGGACCAAGAAAGGGAAAGATGGCTTCTAGCAATATGCCTCTGAGCACCAGTTGATGGGAATCAATAGTGGGGAGAGCTCTGTTGACAAGATACAAATGCACTGGCAGAGCCAATCTGGCACTCCTCCTGATGTATTTGCACCACACTGATCTCCCCGCTGCCTCATCACTCCCCTTCTTTCTCCCAGGAAGTAAGAGTGACCCACTTTCTGGGCAGCTGGCATAGGGGCTCCGCCCCAGCCGATGACTCACTTCTGATCCTGTCTGTGTAGCCTGTAGGGAGCAATATGATATATGTCCAAGACTTTGTAATCATAATTATTGTTTTGTTCACTTTAATTATATTTCAGGAAGTATTTGGTTATGGCACCCATAAGTAGAACATGAACAGAGTCATTGTTTCATTCACTCTTTGCTCTTACTTCAAAAAATTAATTATTTCTCCACTTACGATTTTTACGATGTTCAAATAGTGTGTGGAGGGGGGAACCTCTAAAGGATTTATCTCCCCTACCCAACTCTAAAGATATGTATATTACAGAGACACAGCATATTTTGAAACTGTGATCAGCATTTTTCCCCCTAAAGGGGAGTATTCTCAAGCAGAAAACCCCCTCTGCAACTCAAAAGTAATTTCAGCAGCAAAAGTAGATTAAATATCCAGCATATTAGTCACACAGCATTAGATGGAATTGGATTGACTGGGAAGAGGTCAAAGAGTTACTGAAGGTTTTCGCCCGCTGGAGGAGCAATAAAATTCAACCATACTTAAAATCATTAGCTCTAAACCCTTTGATATGAGATCCAAATAGCCAATGCTCTCACAAGGAACTACCAAGCTCCATGCCAAGTATTTTTTTTTTAAGCGGCACAGAAGCTCTTCTTTTAAAAGCTACATTTTCTCCTGAATCTTTAAATGAAGTGCCAGAACAGAGAAGAAAAAGTGAATGTGCTTACCTGTGCAATCGGGGTGTAATTGGAGAACAAGTTAAGAAAATGAAAGGGGCCACTCCCTGCTAATGCTGAATTCATAAAATGCGAAGAGATGAGTTCATTCTAGGAAGCAGCTTTTTAGTAAAGATCTAACATTCATTTCAGGAGAAGGTGAGGACAGAAATTGTGCAAATCAATGGTCAGTAACTAACTTTTTTTTGTCTTTAAAGGAGCCAAGAGAATCAGTTGTGCCCACAGCCTCCCTTATTACTTGAAGAGCTCATTTCTATCCACAGGGGAAAGGGGGTCTTTAGGCAAATCCAGCCCTGGGATGAACAGCAACACTGGGTTCAGCAAAGCTAGGGCTGTTTGACAAGGTCCTTTCCTGCTTCTAGGAGTAGGGGCCACCAAAGAAAATTGCTCAGTGTGGATTTTAACATGATGCTATAAAATTTATACTCCTCAAGCCACTACGTGAAACGAAGCACTGCTGGGAGAAATACTAGGAGTGTTTCTAAAATTTGCACTCCTCCGAATCTTGTGAAGCAGTTCTCCAACCAGAGAAACTGTACAAAAAATGTGCATGTTTGTGAAAAGTGCACTTGGGGATTTGTATAATAGTGAAAGGAACATGCAAGAAGGCATTCTATTGAGTAAATGTTGCATATACTAGACACAATTACATGTGCTTATTAGGAGCACTGCACACTGGAATGTGTAAGCATTTCCATGAGGGCATTTTACTAAATGCAGAAGTATGCAGAAGTATGCAAAAAGGGGCACTCAAGATTAATATTCTCACCAGCAGGAATGGGCCAGGAATGAAGTTTGCTTTGTATTGTAATGTGAACTTACCTTATTCATACTTGGTTGTTTCAGTACATGGCTGAACATAAGAACATAAGAAGACCATCTAGTCCAGCCCCATGTTCTCTCAGTGGGATGCTTGCCGATCGACAGAAGATCGGCAGTTCGAATCCCTGCAACTGGGTGAGCTCCCCTTGCTCTGTCCCAGCTCCTGCCAACCTAGCAGTTCAAAAGCAAACCAGTGCAAGTAGATAAATAGGCACCACTTTGGTGGGAAGGTAAATGGTTTTCCATGCACTCTGGTTTCCGTAACAGTGTTCCGTTGCACCAGAAGCGGTTTAGTCATGCTGGCCACATGACCCGGAAAGCTGTCTGTGGACAAACACTGGCTCCCTCGGCCTGAAAGCGAGACGAGCGCCACAACCCCATAGTCACCTTTGTCTGGACTTAACTGTCCAGGGGTCCTTTACCTTTTACCTTTTCTACCTCTCTCAGTGGCCACCCAGATGCCTATGAGCAACTGGTATTCAGAGGCATAATGCCTCTCTGGCAGTGGAGGTAGAACCTAGACATCATAGCTAGTAGCCATTGATAGCCTTGCCTTCCATTAATTTGCCCAGTCATCTTCAAAACCATCCAAATTGGCAGCCATTACTGCCTCCCATGAGATTGAGCTTCATAGATTATGGATGTTCATTGGTTCTGGCTCCACCTACCCTTGCCTGTCGCCATGCCCAATGCAGAACTCCTTGCCTTCTGCCCTACCATCACAGGTGGTATTTGCACCAAAGGGATGTGATGCAAAGAGAAATGTAAAAGTTAGTAAAAAGAAAATTGCAGGAAAAGGGGGGAAGGCAGGGGAGCAATTACATCTCATGCAGACAGTGACATGCCTAAGTTTTTGAACTAGTTCTCTATTTAATAGGAAGAATGGTTTCTACCTGAGAGAAAGCAGATAAAAGAAAGACTTCTCGGTAACTAATAACCAGCTGACACGCTTCTGTTGATTTTGTACATTTCTTCCCTGCTCATTCTGGAAATGACAAGGATAATTAAAGTTGTTAACTACACTGGGCGACGTGTCAGTCAAAGAAAATATCACTCTTATAATTTATTTCAATGCAATACCGCCATCCAAGATGATGTGCTAGGAATGAATCCCCCCACGAGAAAAGATTTATTCACAGGAGGCTTGGAGGGAAGAGAGCAAAGGAGAGAAAGAAAAATATATATTCTGGATGGGGAGGTGAGGCATTGAACTTTGTCACATGTTTGCGAACATGCAATATAATCTAATTCACATTGCTTGGTTTGAGGGAGGGAAACAGGAGGGGATTTGAAGAAAAGTACATTTAGCCAAATATGTTTCTTTTTAACGTCTTTAGAAAGACCATAGAAATTGTTGTTGTTGTTTAGTCATGTCCGACTCTTCGTGACCCCATGGACTATAGCACGCCAGGCACTACTGTCTTCCACTGCCTCCCGCAGTTTGGTCAAACAAAAGTCTCCCAGTTTCCCTCCCCCCAATCGCTCTCCATCAATTAATAAAAGAAGGCCAGATTCACACCATACACTTAAAGCACCATGATACCACTTTAAGCAGTCATCACTTTCCCCCAAACCAACCAGAGAACTGTATTTTATTACAGGTGCTGAGAGTTGTTAGGAGTCCCCTATTCCCCTCACAGAGCTAAAATTCCCATCAGTGACATTCCCCCCCCCCAAAAAAAAACCCGAAACCAAGCCACCCTAAAGTGCTAAGATTCACTGTGAGAGGTCATGTGGTTTAAATGTACTTTAAATTTAGACCATGAACGTGACCTAAAATTGCATTTGAAAATTATTAAATGGGAGAGGGGAAATGGTGCAATTTTCATGAGTTGAGTGCAAGGTTTTTGTTGACCTTACATTACTTCCAGGGTAGCCAAGGAGTGTTTATAAGTGTTGTTTGCTTCATTCTACAATTCAAAACTCTGGCTGTCTGCATTGTGCAGCCTTCCCAGATGCTTGCCTTTCCTGAAAACATCCCTGACTTCCTCAGCATGCCCCTGTAACAACCGGGAGGCAACATCTATAGAGTAGAGCATGTCCTTCTGTTCTGTAATTTCCGTACTGAGGTTTGGCAGCCAACGACTGGCCCTTTGCTGAATAAATTAATAGCATAGTCAGTTCAGTTTTCTGTTAAATATCTGATAGAATATAAAAATCCAAAGGTATCTCAGAAAGTGGCAACATTCCTATTGGTAGAAAACAGAACTGGAACTGGAAGGACCATCTTCAGGGACCAGTTTAAGTTTATTGTAGTTCTATATGTTTGTTCTTCTGCTTCTCTGAGATTCTTGTGCATCACATACTTTTGATTTCTGGCCTATTGACTATAATAAATTGACTGATTGATTGATTCACTGATTGACTGAAAGCATGAGAAATGGGGAGGCTGCTTGCTGCGCACCTTTGCTCATTGTTTTTAAGCAGAGTTTTACTCACTTTTCAAGGTATCTGTGGGGAAAACTTTCTTCTTCTTCAAAGGTAAAAGGAAGAACTTCCCTTAAAAACAAAATGAGCAAGTTCACCAATAGGCATCTGGTAGCCAGGCTTCCCTGGCTATTCATGCAACAATTAAAGCTCAGGGGAAGATGCTGTGAGATAGCTGATCCTGTGGGACTTTCAGATCAGGATGCATGGGCAGTCAGGGAGACTGTGGAGTGCTGGAGAAATGGCCACTAGAAAGAAACATATATGCCCACTGCCCATGACCACTTTGCAACAACAAAACAAGCTCAACCAAAATTCTGAAGTGAATCCAAAATAAATTCAAGAATGAGGGAGGCTCTTTCACGGGGAAAGATAACTTTTGAGAAACTGCAGATACAGGTTTCAGCACAACCCAAATAGAAACATAGCTAATACAGGAGCTTTTTGTTGTCTTACTCTTTTCTCATCCCAGCAGAGTCCTCTTCATTCAGCATTATTCTCAGCTACAGTATATCTTCTCAGTATATACCAGCTGATAGTGTTTACCAAACTGGTATCTTGCTAGCCAATCAATAAATCATCTGTGAGATCAAACTTCATTCGTGGGAGTCCTGCTAAATCGTTCCCATTTTTGCAATACCATTGTTCAACCACTGCTTGTCCTGCCTCCTGCTGCCATTCACTGAGCTGTGCTGATGTCATAGAGAGCTGTTGAAGGACAATGTGCTTCCTGTTCCACATTAATTTAAGGGTTGTGATATCTTAGGACAAGGATAGCCAGCACTCCACATATTATTGGACTACAGATCCTATCATCCCTAACCATTGGCCACAGTGGCTAGGGCTAGTAGGAGTTGTGATCCAAGAAAACCTAGTGGACTCCACACTGGCTGTCCCTGGCTTAGGCTATTGCTGGAGATCCTGGCAATATGAAATTCAAAGTTAGTAAAGTTAAACAAGAAAGGAAATAAGATTCGTATTTGGATCAGCTGTTATTTCAACAGTGGCCAAATTAGATAATGTTACTTCCATATTTGTTTCATGAATATGGTATTACAGTCAAAACTGACTAATTAAAGAGTTGTTAATTTTAAATATCCAATTTCTGCTGTGGGTAAAGTGTGTTATGCCAATTTCCACTCCCACCATTGCAGAACAGGAAAGTGAGACACATGAAATATGGAGGTACATGAAAATTGGCTAATTAATGAGTTATTAATCTTAATATCTAATTTCATTTCATGATAATTATTATTTTAAAATCTTTAAACTAATTTTAATAATTAAAGAAGGAGGTGAATACCAAAATAGATCCCATTGGAAAACAATGGCAACTACCCTGGTAACGAGACACTATTGTTCAGTGGTGGAACCAACGCTCTGCATGCAGTAGTTCCCAGTTTCAACCCCTGGCATCTCTAGGTAAGGCAGAGAAATACCCCTGTCTGAAACCCTAGAGAACTACTGAGCTATCCAAACAAGTGGTCTGACTATTGGTGGCAGTGTCCTATATTCCTATAGGCAGTGTCCTAGGGATGCGGGTGGTACTGCTGTCTAAACCACTGAGCCCCTTGGGCTTGCCAATCAGAAGGTCAGCGGTTCAAATCCCCACAACGGGCTGAGCTCTTGTTGTTCTGTCCCAGATCCTGCCAGCTTAGCAGTTTGAAAGCACGCCAGGGCAAGTAGATAAATAGGCACCACTGTGGTGAGAAGGTAAATGGTGTTTCCATGTGGTCTGGTTTCTGTAACAGTGTTCCGTTGCACCAGAAGCGGTTTAGTCATACTGGCCACATGACCCGGAAAGCTGTCTGTGGACAAACGGTGGCTCCCTTGGCCTGAAAGCGAGACGAGCGCCACAACCCCATAGTTGCTTTTGTCTGGACGTAACCGTCCAGGGGTCCTTCACCTTTTATATATAGATATTCCTATTGTATTTGTTGAGCTGCATTTCAGTGATAGAGCACATACCCTTAGGCCTGACTTCTGAGTAGCCATGCCTAGGAATGTGTTGCTAATCTTCTTCGGCCATCATGGAAGTCAGTATTTGTGTTCTGATGTCAGGCTTCAGGGACTTGGCTTCCTCCCCCCCCCTCCCCTTTGGCAATAGATAAGCAGAACAAAGAGAAAGGAGTCTCTTACCAGTTATAAATTTAATGATCACAGCAAGAGAACAAAGAATCCATTCCTTGGAATGAACTGGGGCACAGGTTTTCCAAAGGCCAAATCTCAGTTTTATGCATGTGTGACAACAGAACAATAGAATCCCTCTACCACATACTGTTCTGTTGCCCCCTGCATACGCCCGCTCGGACCAAAATCTTGTACCCTCTAATTCTGGAAACCACGGACAAGCCGCTGGAGACCCAATTAACATACCTGCTGCAAGATGATGATTCGACCAAAACATTACTTGTAGCAAGATATTTGATTTCAGTTCTTTCTTACAAAAAACAGCATAACTTACTTTACGACTACTGACATCAAGCTACATCATTCGAGTAACCTTCTGATCTGAGTAATGAAAAATGAAGGCCTGCAATGCACTAACGTTTTAACCATAGCTAAAAGCCCCACAAAACTACTTGAAACATTTAAAAAATGTTGTACATAAGTCCCTTGTATGAGGGACTAATTTTGTCTGATTGTTCTGATTCTTTTATGTCTTTATTTTGTCTGACTGTCTTTATGTATGCCGGTTTTATACTGCTTTATCCTTGGTTGCAGTGCATTATGGGCCTATGGCCGAAATAAAGTTTATCTCTTATCTCCTTGGAATGAAGGTGCTCCCAATTAAAGGCTCCACCCACTTCCTCTCCAGTCACCCCATCACTTCTACCTCTTACCACCTGATCTTGCAACCACTGTGCTTTCTGTGCTGCTACCTTACCTGCTCTTCTTGACCTTGGGCAGAGTGGATGAACGCTTTCCAGCGACAGTGAGTCTGTTTACTCTCTCTCTCCCCCAGTTCTTCTCCTCCTAGCTGTTCCCCATCCAGTACTTCCCAGCTTCTGCCTTCTGAACTATGACCCTCTGCAAACCACTGTTCCAAATCTATACTGTGCTCCTGCACCTGGGAAGATTCAGGATCCTGATCTGCAGCAGGGGGAGGGGGAGGCTCCCACCATTCCTCCTCGGTACAGCCCTCCTCAGCATGGTCCCTGACACCTTAGAATTCTTTTCATTGTGAAAATTAAAACTATAAAACAGGGATGAGAAACCTGTGGGTCTCCATGTGTTATTGTATTGCACCTCCCAGCATCACCACAAGAGGCAGTGATGCACCATCTTGGATGGCTTTAAATGACATTAGACAAATTCATGGCATATTAAGGCTATCGATGGCCACTAGCCATGATGGCTAATGCTTTCCCCCCATGGCTGGAGGCAGTAATGCTCCTGAATACTAGTTGCTGGAAGCCACAGCAGGGGAGAGTGCTTTTTTATAGAATCATAGAGTTGGAAGGGTCCCTGAGGTTCATCTAGTCCAACACCCTGCAATGCAGGAATATGCAGCTGTCCCTTATGGTGATCGAACCTGCCACCTTGCTCTAGCCAACTGAGCTATCCAGCTGAGTCACGTCCTGCTTGCAGGTTTCCCATAGGCATCTCATTGGCCACTGTGAGAACAGGATGTTGGATTAGATGAGTCTTTGGCCTGATCCAGCAGGCTCACCTTACATTCTTATTTACATAATCAATCTCAGCCCATTGCAATGGAAGGGAGACATCAAAGACAATGCAGAAAATAAAGTAATTATCTTCCTAAGACTTGCACACTAAAAGAGAGTGAGATGGTGTGAATACTGCTCATATTCACTTGGGTGATTTCCAGCCATGACCTCCAAAGAACATGCGAATTGCAGCAATCTCTGCTCCCGTTCCTTCTGATGGGATTCTCTGACATCCCTAGCCATGGTTCTGATTCACATTATTGTCATTATGCCATGTTGTCACTTAAAATAAAATTCATATATGGATCAAACTCCCATGACATATGGTATCTGAAAATATGTTCTATACCAAATACGTTCCCTTTATCTATTTTGATATCGTCCAGACAACTTTTTTCAGGGTTTCATACATACAACATCCGTGCACTGCCTCATACCATATATGCTGCCCAGCAACTGCACTCCTTTGAAGGGGCACTGTTGAGACTGCTGTGTACTTTGTTGGTAGTAGGTACTGGACATTTAGTGTTGTAGCTCCAGCCCTCTGGAATTAGTTACCAGTTGAACAAGTACCTAGCGTCTTGATATTGGACATTTTTGTTTAAGACAGTTTTTCCTGAGGTTTTACCTAGTCATTTTGTTGTTGTTGTTGTTGTTTAGTCGTTTAGTCGTGTCCGACTCTTCGTGACCATAGTCACCATAGTCATTTTATGGAATATTAATTGTAGAATCAGTTTTATTGGGTTGTAAGCAATACTAGTCTTCTCAGAGTAGACCCATTGAAAGTATTGGGCATGGCTAACTTAGGATCATGAATTTTTGCTTGACTCAGTACAGGACTTACTTAGATCCAATCCATCTTTTTCAGTTTATTAGCTCTGTATCTTTTATATTTCATCTAAGTTTATCATTTTGCATGATGTCGTTAGCTTTTGACTGGGGAGCAGTATGTAAATCTGCAGAATAAATAAATACATGGATTGGGTTTTTTTGTGGTTTTTTAAAGGACAATCTGTGTAGGAAGTAATAGACAGGGTCCAGAAGGAAACTGCAGTTTAGAGATCTGCCTTGCTCTGCCCTCAAAAAAATAATATCTGCAGGAATGTCTTGGCTCAAACAATCAATTTCTTTACATAGATAGTGATAGAGAAGACGGGTGACGTTGTCTCAAGCTTTTTGCTCGCCTTCTATCTTTGAAGGCTGATTTTTCTTTTTAAAGGTGGCGTGGGGGCCTAGGGTTCCACTTAAAAGTTTCTCGCCATACTTAGCCAAGAAACACAAAGTGTTGGTTGAAGTATAAACACAGAGCCCCTTTTTCTTTGACCACTCTTGCAGTGGGATGGGATAGTGTTGTTAGTTTATGTGAGAGAAAATAGCGTAGGCCCTTTGGGGTGGGGTGGGGAGTGGAATTGGATTAAGGCTTTTGTGTCTGACTCAATGCTGAGGGGAATTAGCAATAGTTGTAGGCACTTAAAGGCTCTCTCATGCTGAAGCTTATCCCAGATTTTACACAATAAACATTTGAATATCAACAGTGTTTTGCAACTTGCTGCACTAATGTATAAACTTCTCCCTTTTGAAACACCCAAATCCCTGACACTGCTCTCTATTCCCTCTACATAAACTTCTAGAGCCTATTGCAGGAAATACCTCGTATGGGATGAGGGTTTGATTTTACATTATTTTCCCCACCACCGCCACTTTCCTTTATTTATTTATTTCTAATTCACAGATTGAAACGCTCCCCTGCGATCAGCTGCTCTTAGGGTGTCAGATGTTCCCATTTCTTTGCTAATTCACCTTTTCAGGTTTCTCCATCTGTCATCTTCTTAGCTCATCGAAAAATGAGGGAATGAATTTAAGGTCTGCATAGCTTCACTAATCTTAATATTGTAGGGTGACAGTTAAATCAGGGGTGGGAAGGAGGAGAGGACAGCAACCCTGCTGGACATAGTCTTCGTTTAGATGGGCCCGTGTTCATAATTGCATAAGAAGTGTCACAAGTGTTCAGCTTTTTTTATTATTATTATTAAAGGGAATCAGCTAGTTTTCTTCTGCAAGTTGCCCAAGGCTTGCTGAAAGTTTGGAAAAGAAAAAGCAGGGATAGACAGTCAGATGCATCTCAGCTGGAGTCGCCTCTGCCTCAATAGATTTTGATGTCATTAGCATTTAAGTGAGCCCTCTCAATTAGTTCTAGGATCTGGAATTTTCGTTACGTCACTAGGGTAGAAAATGCATGCTGACATAATCAGCCTCTTCCATAATTCTTGGCTGTAATCAACAAACATGGAGTGAAGATTAGGTTCTCCACCCCCACCCACAGAAGATAAGTCCCCGAGCAACTTCATTTGAATTCTGCCTTGCAAGCTGTACGAGAGGGGAAATCAGCCAAAAGACGGCACATTTTCCCCCTCCTTTTTTTTTTTTTTTAGGAAAGAGCCCTTTTCTCCTTGTAGTATATAAACCTGGGCAGAAATGTTTCAACACCCATGTACCCCAGATTAACACGGTGCCATTCTATAGTTCCAGATACATGAGTATGTTTTATCTTGCTTTGTTGGGAATCATCACAAGTGATCCATTAGCAATCGTTCTATCCCAAGAAGATGATGGGAAATTAAATCTGATAAACAACATTTAGAACTCTCCTTTTTTTTTTAAGGCTCAGATTTTAAAGAATCCTTTTTTGCATGGGGGCTGGTGTGTGTGTGTGTGTAATGAAGACATTACCAGCCTGTCCAGTTCTGGAGAACGTCGAAGCCGTTTGCCTATTGAATTTGATACAATGATGTGTAGATGAATAAAGTTATCTCCACTTTTGAATAGGATGGTGTCAGTGGGAGGGTAAGAAGGAAAGAACTTGGAATCTGAAAAGAATACTTAGGGGGGGTGGAAAGAACTTGAAGGTCAGAGTCCAGCTGCCGTGAATGGCAAGGAACAAACAAAATTGTGGACAGGCCTAAATAAGGACAACTATAGACACGCAAGTTGCCGCTGTCCCCTTGCTTCAAGTAGCTATTATATTAACCCACATTTCTAAAGCCAAAGAACATTTTTAAGGTTTCACACTGATGCAAACATAGAATGATCAGGAGCATCTGCACAAATTTACAGCTTTTAATGGAGCAGGTGACAGGCCAGCAAAGGTAGGAAACAAAAGCCAAACAAAGCTAAATTGAGGGGGGGAAATCTGAGAAAAAGCAGGGTGGAATGTTACTAAACTGCCGTAGAGCAATTACATGCTGTATAAATTCATCTGGGTTTCTTTTTCCCCAACTTCTCTCCCCACCCCAGCAACAACTAATAGCTAGTAACTTGTGCAACTTTTTGTTTTCAGTTGAAATGTTGCCACTGGGCCTTTATTGATAAGTCAAGACTTTAAACGGGAATCAGTAACCCGAATGGTTTTTGTGTAGCGTTTTGAGAGGTCAGAATAATCTGATTTTTTTATTTATTTTTTTAAGCTCTTTGGCAATAGCTAAATAGTAAATTCAGGAGGTTGAATACTATTTTCAAGAAGGAAAGACTTTGTTGCATTGAGACATCAAGTCGACCTTTCCATCTTTCTGGACACAGAGTGGGGTATTGTTATCCATCTTGTAATAATTCCAAATGGAAAAAAAGAAAAGCCTCTTTTTAACATCAGAGATATTAACGTTCCTCTCTCCCTCTCTCGCTCTTTAAAGCAGTAAGTAATAGAAAGTAGAAACCTGTTACATTGGGTGGTTTGTTTTGTTCCGAGTCTCCTTTGAGAAATGCGAGAAATAGATTGTAGAGCATCTAATAGTTGGAAGAAAACTTTTTAAAAGCAAAAGGCATTTGATTACTAGAACGGCCAGCTGACTCATGGTGGATTTTGCAAACATTCATTTTCGTCGTGATATATTTTATTCCAAACAATATTTTTTTTAAAGTAATCCAAAGCATTTTGTGTAATAGTCTACTGAGCCTTTCAAATAATGGAAATCATCATCATTAACTGTTTAGATTTTTCATGTAGAGAGGGGGGATATTTTTGCCCTGTCTTAAATTGTTAGTTTTTTTTAAGAATTCCAACAGCTTCATCTTTTTACTTTTGCAGTCCAAATGTTTGTTAAAAGAAATTGCATGTCAATGGATAGATTAGATAGATAGATAGATGATAGATAGATAGATAGATAGATAGATAGATAGATAGATAGATAGATGATAGATAGATAGATGATAGATAGATATTGTGTTGAATCAGGAATGTAAACTATTGGGAGAGCAGTGAATTGGAAGAAGGGGAGAGGCCATAAAGTTGTCAAAGAGTTAAAAACCAGAATGCAAGGGAGCAATGAATCCCTTTAAGTCAGTGACATAAGAAAAGCAATAACAGACAGGCTTATGTGGCAGGTGTGTTCAATGTGCTGGGTGCCTTGAACCTTCTATCTTTTGTCGATTGCTGGTTTTATTTTTTATTTTTTTAGTTTGATCCAACCTATGCTGAGAAATCCAGGGATTAAACTGGAGGTTTAAATGGGAGGTTTAAACGGTTTAGCCACAGGTTGGGCTAGTCTTTATGAAAATGACAGTTGAGTTGTGTTACTTTCCACATACGTCTCTCTCTCCCCCCCCCCTTTCTCTCCACCACCCCTCGGTTGGATGGGTGCCCCCCCTTTACATGTTGTATCTTACAATTAGGCTGTTGACAGCTCTATTATGTTGACAGCTGAAAGAGAGTTATACAGGGAATTATGCAGGGAATTCTGATGTAAAAATGTTCCGCACAGATGTCTTTCAAGAAATGGTCATTGGTCCCATGTGTTCAGAGAGACGCTGCTGAGACATCCTCCAGGACTTGCGACCGTTCGAGCTAGGAATGACGACACATGGAGGCAAAAAAGCAACTCGTAGCAACAACTTTCCGAGAGATTATGAGCCTGTCAGGAAGATGTCAATGGAGGTTTAAGGATGGTTTTACCGAAGCTGTTCTGAGTTAATAATTAATGGATCCCTTCCTTTGATAGCTCTTTTATATGGTGATGCGGCTGGCTGGAAATCAACCACAAAAGGAAGTTGATTCTGTTGGTCATTAATTTTGACTTTGCTTCTCTGACAATTGCTGTGCCCCGTCATCACAGCCATCCTAATCTAACCCTGATAGAAGGTGAAAAGAAATTTCTTTGATTAACAAAGCATATCAGCCCATTTTAGAGACGGCAGCGTTCCCGCCCCCCTGCCTTCATTACATAGTTTTCACAGTCGTCTCCAAAGATGTGTGGGGTGGTGATATAAGGAATAGTAGTCATTACAAAAGAGAAATGGTAGGTTAAGAATCCAGGTCCTTGGCTTGTAGAAATTAGTGGTATTTATGAACATTTGGCTCAGATGGGGAGCGGGTTTGACATTTTTTAGGATTCTGTCACTGGAACTCCAGGGAACTATATCCCTCTTGCAACTGACTATTGTCTGTCTGTCTTTCTGTCTCTCTCTCTCTCTCAGAAAGTGAAAAAGTACTAGGCTGTTATCTATGGTTATGCAAACATGTAAATCTTAGCTGTTTTTAGAAAGCATTGTTTGTAGCAATTACATACTGATATATCTATTTGAGCATATCTGCAAGGCACATACCTGAGCTCAAGGTTTCCTGGATTACTGAATGTTTTGGAGAAATCTTCCCCACCAAAATCAAGTGATATTTTCCAGGGAACACGCTGTGTTCACCACAGGAAACCAATAATTAGGAATGGTCACAATACTGTCCCTGTCAGGCCCATAGGCCAGCAAGAAACCAGCACTGTGTGGTGTCTGAAAGAATGTACCTGGTTCCCCAAAGCAGAACCTTCTGTATATTCCCAAATCAACCTTTTGTGTTGAAAGCCAAATCTGTTTCTGACCCAAATCCATTGAAATCAATTGATGTTGCCTCTGATCATCTGTGTTGTATGTTATGATTTACTTCTCTTCTCTTCCGTCACCAACGATATGTAGAGAAGAGGTACAAGAAGCCTACAGTGCTCTTGTATCTAATTATCCTCCTTATTTCAAAGGCTTTTGCATGGCAGAACTTCCCAGCAGATTACGACCATAGGATTTAAAGTGTCTACAAAGATATTTTTTTAAGAAATAATATATGGCGTATTACAGTTTTTGGTATTTCCAAGCTTCCTTTAACATAGCCGACAGTAGATAATTAAGATTATTTATTTAGGTTATACATTAATTAAACTTCTCAAAGAATGGACTGTTTCTTGGCACTTGGGTCTCACAAATTCATTTTTGAACTCTGCAGAGAAATGGGACGAGAGAATATAATTTCATTCCATTGTAGACCATATAACATATGCTCCTCTAAAATTTCTTGGCAGGAGATGATAGATAGATGATAGATAGATAGATAGATAGATAGATAGATAGATAGATAGATGTTGAAAATTCATATCTCATTTTGAGGCAAAGCTACCAAATTTGCAGTTTCCCAAACAATATATGAAACCAACCGTGGTTCAAAATTTGCACTTCTCTGAATTTTGCGGTGCAGTTCTTTAGCCAAGTATTAGGATAAAGTGTGCTTAAAATGCATATATTGGAAGCAACATTCAAAATGCATAATATCAGAGAAAATTGCTTTGCAAACATGTGTTCATTAGGCAAAACAGCATATGAATGTGTATATTAGAAGAAATTTGCTGATGAATCGTCATGAGTCCTTTTTCGTGGTAATGTGGAGAACTGGACTTGACTAGAAAAATGGAAAACTAAGAGAAACCAAAACTGACAGGTTTGCCCATCTCTAACAGCCAGCCAGCTAGACAGACAGACAGACAGACAGACAGAGCATAGTGTTGGGCAAAAATGGACAGGTATGTAGGTAAACCACACATAGTTGTCAATCAAATCCCTTCTCATAGAAAAGAAAGGGAATTTGTGTTCTGTTTGTATACTGGGCCACTGAAGCTGCAAACCCACAGTTATTTACTTGGAAGTAAATCTGATGGATTTCAGTGAAATTGTTTTTCAAGAAAAAAATGACGGGATCACAACCAGAATCTCTGTAAAGTATGCCCTCTTTTCAAGTGCATTTAAAGGTAGATAGTTTTCTTTTATTAAATGTGGTTCTCTTTTCTCTGATCCACAAGTGCTTCTTTGAGGAATGATAGTTCATCCTTTAAAAAGGTTAGAAAATAAAAACAAGTTCCTTGAGAAGAAAGGGAAAATGTTTTTTAATTAAAAAAAAAATCCCAGAGCAACCGATTCCAACTGTTGCTATTTAATTAGATATTCTGCTAGTTCTTGACATGATCCATCTTTGCTCTTTGCTTCTTTATTGAGTGTTTAAATGTAGAGAGGTTTTTATTACTGCTATTATTATTATTCTGCTACTGCCTCGTGTGCTGCAGGTTAATGCTGCTGTAAGAAGTCAGTTTTCACCTTTGCGGGGCAATTTCTGTCTTCGTGTTTTTATTCTTATTCTTATTTGTGCAATGTTAGTCCTATTGGGGAGGTGACTTTTTCCCCAGCCCCAGAATGTTGATTGTAGAACTTGTGTGCAAACACTTATAAATGGTTTTTGAAGGCACAATTTGAAACTCCAAGTGGCACTCTTGAAAGAATGGAAAGAAGCCAACCCATCGCTCCAGGGATCACTTGCAATTGAAAATGGTATCCCTTGCTTTTTCCTCGTTTTTTTTTTCTTTTCTCTTTTTCTTTAAGAAGCAGCAACAACCAGACAGGTGTCATATATATATGGAAGCTGCCTGTATCTCTCAGTGTCCTTGTCTGTTTTCAGCTTGAGGGTCAGGGAAAAGATAGCTCTTCGGTCTTCCTGAATATGCAATTACAAGTTGAGGTGGACTTGACAATTTGTCAGAGCATTGTAAGGAAAGGGCACCCCTATATATTATGGGCCATGGACTTTTCAAGTCGGGAGTCATAGACACTGTTCCGATATTCATGCAAGATGTCGAACTGAGATTTGCTCTCCTCCCCGCTAAAACCTGTCTCATGTAGATGAATGAGACGCAAAGAGATATAGATAATTTATGCTCTGATTCTGAAATAAATTCAGCCTTATGTTTTTCATAGAACTTAGTAATATAAATAAACCCATATTCAAGTAAGTTGTGCAAATGTGAATGTTTCTGTCCACAGGACAAAACTCACATATATAAATGAGAGACAGGTAGAGAATGTTGCTTTTAGCTCTGATCCTGAAATTAAGTTAAGCCAGAGGTTGTTCTTTTTTGAATAAGTAAGAACACTGTGGAAGAACAAATATTATAGCTGATCTCAAACTCACAACCCGGGTTGTTTATTTCATAGAAAGCCCTGGTCCCAAACTACCTTAAATCCATGGGTTCCAGTGTCACGCACATGCCAAATCAACTGGGATATAATGATGTGCCCCCACATTTGAAGGCAGTTCCCAAATTTAGGTACTGATTTAACACAGCCCTGCATGTCAGTTAACAGTCGATACAGTCAAAGTTGTTGAACTGCCACACTGACTGTCCTGGCACAAAATCAGCTAAAACCAAAATGGGAGCATTTACAATTTAATTATATCTTCTTCCCATTCTGGTTAATAAGATTATTTTGCTCCTCTTTCAAATCCCCCCCCCTAAAAAGAGCAAGTATTCAGGCAAAACTTCTCAAACTCAAATATCAATATCATAATTTTTTACAGATAGGCAAAAGGTAATAGCAGCAATTTCAAAGTAATTGCTAAAGATATTAGATGATGACAGTCTTTGCAACTGAGGTAGCAAGAGCTGGACAAAAAGAGAGAGAAAACCAACACCAGATACCGGGAAAAGGTATAAAGAACTAGAACTTTGGTTTATGATATTCTGCTGAAATTTGATTTATGGAGCTCCCTTTAAACAGTTGAAGAAAAGCCTTCTCTTTACAATAGTTCAGTTTACAGTTTTAAAAGCAAGCACACCTAAGAAATAGAAGGTTGCTCTAAGTTCTACTCAGAGTAGAAATAGATAGACATATGTCAGTCACATCCATTCAATTCAGAGGGTCTACTCTGAGTATAACTTACTTAGATACAGCCTATTAAATTTTGTAATAGAAGTGATTAAACTCAGACTTTCAGATTGTTCACACTATGATTTGCTACATTTGCACCAGTATGGATCTACATATATGAAAACACAGAAAATGTAAAATCTAGGTGCTTGCAGATGACAAACCTTTAATTTTTAATAACAGCCTGTTCTCCGAAAATTGAATTTTAACAATAATAACTTTTTAAAGAGTGTTGATAAAAATTACTGAAATATCATGCTGTGGTTTAATTTTAACCTGATTTTATCTAAGTGTAGCAGTCTGGTTACTGTAAATAAACCATTGAATCATTAAATATTCTAATGACAAGGCTATATTTTATTGAGGAAAGGAATCAGGATGTCCATGTATTTTCGTTCTGTATGTAACAATGTGGTTCCTGAACATGCAGTCAAAATTAATGCACTGTCAGGGTCTCATTCCAGATAGATAAACAAATTACCCCATTGCCATTTACTCTGTTCCTTAATTCCCTTTCACTCCCAAGTGGTGAAATTTCTCGCAAACCTTTGCACAAATGAGTAGGCTGGGAGGAATAGAGCATGGACAGGATCTGGGCCCTGGGTCCTTCCCTTCAAAGGCTACCCAAATTTCCTTCTGCCTCTTTCTGCCAGAGAGGAATACCTGAAGACTCGTTTTAGTAACCGGCGCAGTGGGCACCAGCATAATTGTTTGAAATGTTTGTGCTTGGAAATAAAAGCTATGTTAATGGGAGCTTTCTCGAAAGCTCTGCTGCCTGCGCTGCTAAGATGCCTTTGTTTTCGTTTGATGAAAATTATTAATACCACAAGGAGGAAAAAAAAGGCTTGAGACCACTTATACGAGGCACGTACCTATCCTCTTTTAGTTAAAACCAGTGATCCATTAAGGCTTTTCTTCTTTTTTTCCAAGCTGTGAGCATAGTGGGTATTTAAGTATGTGTAAGAATGAAGGTGGGGGGTAGGTTTAGTTGGATAAAAGATTGCTTGATATCTTGAGGTCTTTTGAAGACTTTTATAGGCTTAAAAACACTCAGGGTGAATGAATGCCATTTTCCTCCCCTTTTTACCTCTCAGCGTTATGGAAGTTTGTTAACCTGTGTTTCAATTAGGGAATAATTATTAATTATACTAATTACATGTTTAGTGGGGGGGAGCACCCCTACTTTGCAGGAAAGTTTAGTCTCAGGCTGTTGTAGACGACGGGGTTGAGCGGAGAAGGCTTGTTACAAAGCTTTATGACTCTAGGACTTTATATCTTAATCTGAGAGTGGCTGCAGATGAAACGTCCGAGACAGGAGAACATTGCAATTTGGGAGAGTAAAAGGAAAGCATGCAGATCTGGCAGTGAATTAATCAACAAAAGAAAAACCTTTGTTGTTGCTGCTGCTGTTGTTGTCTCAGGAAATTATCCCCTAATGGACATTAGAGATGTCCTAATGAGTTTTGTTTAGTTGGGATGAATCAAGTAAGGAGCTTGTTACAATTCTATCTTCACCACCTAGTTTTCCCAATACTTTAAATAAGATCTTGTGATAAAATATCACAATCACTTAGGAATCTGTTAGGGGAAAAAGAGCCCAACTTTCAGGTCACTAACAACAGATATTTTTTTGAGGCATAACAGTAACAAGGAAGAAAAAGAAGCCTACCTTTTTATCCAATTCAGAATTATTTTTAAAATATTATCTCACTAAACGCATGGTGGGTTTTTTGTGGGGTGTGTGTGAATTTTTAAAAACCAGTTCATCACTGAGTTTTTTTTCTAAACTTTAATTCTGTTGATAGCAATAGATCCTGATGCAGATATTAAGTTTCACCAGAAATGTATACTTGTTCTACTCCATTAATATTTAGATTATGTATGAAGAAAGGAAAGTTTTTGTTTGGGTACTGGCAAATGTTTGAAAGGGAAAGGAAATCTTCATTTTAACTTGTAATCAACAATTTTGAAAACATTGTACAAAAAACCCCAGTCCAAATATAATCTTTATATTTTAAACACACGTAGGAAGAATGTCATAGAAGTAAGCCATAATAGATTTTATGTGCAAAACCCAAAACTGTATGGAAAATTTGGGGTATTTAATTTTTCCCTTTACTGATGCAATTGACCTTCATCTGTTATTATATTACCATGTTTTTACAATATGAAAAATCGTTTTCATCATAATACAACAGCACTTCTAGGGAGAAAAAAATAATTATACCCTAAAACAAACTGTTCACTGATAATGTTAATATATGATTAAAGTACACAGGGGGTTTTTTTGTGGGGGGTGACAGTTTGAATGTGGTAAATAGATATCAGTAATTTATAAAGCACCAAATTTGAAGTTGATATGAATATTTTAGAATTATCTAAGGTAGTTAATTATTGTTTTAGTTTAAATCTCCCTCTACTACAGCATTCTGAATTCCTACAATTAACTGGAAACTTAATCCACCCAAGTACACACAATTAAATCAGATATAAGGAAATGAAATTAGCTGCTATATTTCTGTTTCCATGAAGATAGAGAAGCCCCAAATTAAAACAAATTAACTAGGTTATTGAAATCTACTTACTAAGATCTTGATTTCAGATTACAAAACTATTTTTAATCTGCAATTTAGGTTTATTTAATAAATACAAGCAGGGAAAGAGGTAGCTGGATGACTGAAAAATAACTACATATATGTTTGTATGTGCGCTTCATTTTATTACTCCTAACAAAGTTGTTTTAGAAAGCTGAAATATTTGCTGTAAAATGTAAGGTGTGGAGTAAACATCTCATGCATTTAGAAAAAGTTGTTAAACTGAAGGAAACAGACAGAAATGGGCTTATACTTGGAAAACAGGAACTTGGGAACATGATAAAAAAACTCTTTCAGGTGCAATTTTAAATGCTATTTACCAAAAAGAAATCACAGCAGTTGATTATTTGAATTATTGACTCAGATGCTAACGCTATAAAAATAAATCAATAGAAGTTTAATGGTAAGGTCCCGATCCTTATAACTTTATCCAATAGGAGCAAATAAGAAATCAATGGGTAGCTGTTGTGTGTTCAAGGATCCATCCCCTAATGCAGTTATTGGAACAGCAGAACCCTTCAGTAACAGTTTCTTGAAATAACATTTTTAAATGACCAAATGATGAGTTTGTCTGCAATTCAATTGTGTGTTAACCTTTCTTCTTATACCTCCTTCTACTTGATTACATTCAAAAAAAATGTGCATGGTATATTTCTTATTTTTCTTATTCTTAAACCGGAACAAACATAGCAACTACTGCTTTTAATATCAGGGATTCCCCTATTAATGTCATATAAATTCTGCTTGCATTTTCTTGTTACAAAGGCGACTGAAGAATTAACTTCGCTGATGCCCAGTAAGAGAAAACGATTTTGCTATCTATCCTACTGCTCAGTACAGACAAGAGTCTGGCTTCTAAATCAAATACATCCCCTTTAAATTACTTGCAGAAGCTCCATAATAGGCAATTTTTAGAAGAACCCCTGTGTGTGTGTGTGTGTGTGTGTGTTTTGTTCTTTTTAGTCACCATAATTCTATTGTGAGAGGAGACAACACTCATAATTAAAAGCAGGTTAATAATATTCTAAGATGCTGTTCTACAGCAATATAGATCTCATGCATTTATACTGCTGTATCAGCCTCAATGAACTCAAAAGGGCTCACTCTTAAGTAAGGTGTATACACTGTATAAGGTTGCACTGCTACCCAAGACACCACAGATTTTAACAGGATAGGTACTCAGTACAGTGCATAGCTGCCAAGTTTTCGCTTTTCTCGCGAGGAAGCCTATTCAGCATAAGGGAAAATCCCTGTAAAAAAGGGATAACTTGGCAGCTATGGTACAGTGGTACCTCGGGTTAAGAACTTAATTCATTCTGGAGGTCCGTTCTTAACCTGAAACCATTCTTAACCTGAGGTACCACTTTAGTTAATGGGGCCTCCCGCTGCCACTGCCACGCAATTTCTGTTCTCACCCTGAAGCAAAGTTCTTAACCCGAGGTACTACTTCCGGGTTAGCGGAGTCTGTAACCTGAAGCGTCTGTAACCTGAAGCATCTGTAACCTGAGGTACCACTGTACTGGCAATATTAATTTTCTTCCATGGTAACTAAAGACCTATCTTTCCTCATCAGCTTTGTCTTTCTAGCTCCTTCGTCATTCTTGAAAATCTGCTCTGAATTCTCCCTCCTCTTCTCCACAAAAAAAAAAAAGGTTTCTATCAGTCCTTTAGAAAAATAGAGAAATGACGCACCTCAATTTAAAGGTGACTTTGCCTAATTTCTATCCTGTAAGGGACATGAGAATCCTATGCATTTGTACTTGGAAATAAACAAGGCTGATCTCAATGTGTCTTATTTCCAAGTAATCCCCATTGAAGTGAAGGGGGCCTATCTCTGAGTAGACATGTAGAGACTTGTGCTGTAAGTTTCTTTCTTTCAGCCATCGGCTGTGGCCAAGACAAATCATACAGGCAAAACTTTAAAATAGGTATTTCATCTAGGCAGTCGTTTATCATTAAAACAATTCATCACATCTTCTCCCAATATGGCTTTTGAAAAAAGAAAGAAAGGGCATGCGAAAGAAGCCACATGTCACTTATTTAATTCCTAGCCTTTGTAGACATGGATTTCAGAACTTGGTACTTGCAGGAGAGTGGGGCAGACTGCGATGTAATAAAACTCAGAAGCAAGGGATTGTGACCTGATGCAAGCCAAGGAGTTTGCCGCGGCAAGTGTGGCAAAACCTGTCATTCGAAAGTGAAGTGGGCCCCAGTGTTTGAGGGAGTAATTGGCCGTCAGCCGGAGAGCACCACGTCATGGCCCTGCCATGTTGCTTACAACAGAATGTCTGGTCAAGTTTCCCGTCTACCTCTTGCATAGCCAGAAGGGCAGCAAAGTTCTCCTAGACAACTTCACAGCTCCAAGAGAGAAGCCTTGGATGCCTGCCATTGGCTTTTTAAAAAGTACTAAACTCCTACTATATTAAGGGACGCCTCTGAAGGACATGAACTTCACGATATGTCCTCTGCTTTGTAACAGGAGAAGCTCCTTTCTCCTAATTTCTCACATTCAATGAGACTTTTGTTTGGGTGAATTGATTCCCCCCACCCCACTCCTCCACAAACTACCAGTAATAGTCAAAGAACGGCACAGTTCCGCACAGTCAGGATGCCCCAACGGATTCCACAAGCGCACAGCCCGCTTGCTAATTTGAGTGTGCAAGAAAAACACCGATACAGCCCTTGCAAAGACTGGCCAAAGGTGCCTTCCCTTCAAGGGCTGCCTCTAATTCTAGAGCTGTGCCACTATTCAGAACAGATGCTTCCCATTCAGATTGGTCCAGCGCTATTGAACCTCCCTCGCCAGGCACTTTTGACTCGGCGGTGTGCCTGATTTTTGAAATCCTGATCCGCCAGCCCTAGTTAACCATATCAGTACTTACATTAGGAGCTGCCTCTACAACGGCGCTCAGAACTCCCTTTGAGGTCATCGGGAGGTGCGTCGGAGTAAGAAGTGGGGTCAGAACTATATTGACCTCCGGCAACAGTATCTAATGCTTCTCTGTGGAAAATCAGAAGGCTTTCTATTACCAGCCAACATGGCTAAGATATCAGAATTCAAAGGGGTGAACTGCTGAGGCTACAGAGTTAACTGCGGCTTATGGTCTTGAATAGTCAGTGTGGTGGGAAGCAACACGGAGTTTATTTCGCTGCTTTGCTCACCGCTACACTTTGATGACAGAGATTGGTTTCCAAATGGGTCTTAGCAATTAATTCTCCATTGTTATTTCTTTATGGAGAATATCGTGGGACACAACTGCAAGGGGAAATGAACCAAAAATTGATTAGAATATTATTAGTAGTAGTAATAGTAATGTTAAGAACCCTAGGCAATTCCCTGCTTCAAAAAAGTTACCATCTAGAAATTTTGGCCAGAGGCAAGATCATGACAAAGCATGGGGACAGAAGAGGCCAGAGGTTCCTCTGGAAGCCACCTTATCAGACCATCGGTTCATCTGGCTCAGTATTGTTTATTCTGACTGGCAGTTGCTCTCCAGGGTTTCAGACCAGGGCCTCTCCCACCCCTACCTGGGAATGCCAGGGATCAAAGCTGGGATGTTCTGCATTCAAGGCAGATGCTCTCCAGCATCTCTGAACAAGGAATATGAAAGGAGAAATAGAGTAAGATGCAAATTAGAGATGGGGTAGAAATCTGATTCAGTTTGCATTTCAAGGCAAACCTACCTAATTTGTACTTTCCAAAACAATATGCAAACTGAAACACAGCTGTCCTTCGGAATTTGCGCAGAAGTTTACCAGCCCATTAACGTGTACAAAAATTCGTATACTGGAGTAAAGTGTGCCTAGAAGTGAATAAATGGCTGAAAACAACATAAGCCATGCATTATATTAGTGAAAAGCATATATTCAAGGTAAAACTGCATGATGCAAAAAAATGGGCATGGGGAGAAATTTGCACAAAAATTCTAGTGAATTTTCATGAAGGCTTTTTATAAATGAAATTTGCAAAATCATGTGGAAATGTGGATAACTGAATTTGAGAGCTGAAAAATGAGAAACTGAAATGGACAGATTAGCTTATCCCTATATAAAATTATTCTATGAAAATATTTGAAGATCACAGTGCCCCAGATATCACTTTTGCTCAGTCTGTAGTAGATAGAAGCTCTAGAGAAACCCTAGGGTTTGCGCGTACACACACACACACACACTGCAGCTTTCTGCCAATGCAAAACAGTTTGGGGTGAAGGAGATAAGCAAAGACAGCATCTTGACACCAAATCCCACTCTTCAATGATTTTCCAACGAGCTTCCCCCCCCCACTCCATGATAGAACCCCCATGGAAATCATTTGCTCACAAATCTACCTAGCAAAAAGAAAAACATCTTCTTTTGCCTGTAAACTAAAACAAATGCACCTGTTGGAGACTTTGGGCTGTTATCTAACCAACCTTCACCTAAGTCCACCACTACCATCACCTTCTGCCTTGAATTAATCCGCTCCAACATAACTGATCAATTAACTACATGTTAGTTCTGTATCAGAAAGAAAACACAAGTTGTAAACAAGCGTAAACCAGGGGGATGAAATAAAATAAAATGCAGGTTGGATTACAAAGCACCCTGAGTACAAACGGCGGTCAATGGCCGCAGGTCTCAGTTAGTCGAAACTCCACCTGATCTGCTATAAGGGGGGGGGAGCTTTGGCGGGGGAGAAACTTTTGATGTAAGTAACAACCTTGACAAATACCTCTCTGGTTTCCTTTGTGGCCATTTGATAACTCCCTCCCACTGTGAGTATGAGGACAGGGAGGCACACTACTCCCAATTGGTGTTCTGGGAGAGCATGGGGCATATTATCTACTCTCCTCCCCCATTTTGTTATCATACCAGCCCCTTCCTGTTCCCATTGCAACTGACTTCCCTCCCCTCAATTGCTCCAAACAAGCAACAGTGGTTACTGCTTTGCTTAGGGCAGGTCATTAGGATACAAACAGCCAGTTCCTGTTATAACGGGGATGCTCCAACCTAAAGTATCCATGAGGTTCGCTACTGGGGTGCATCAGAGAGCCAGTGTGGTGTAATGGTTAGAATGTTGGACCCTAGGAGAGCAGGGTTCGAATCCCGCTCAGCCATGAAGCTCACTGGGTGACCTTGGGCCAGTAATAAATAAAAAATCTGTGTGCCAGTTAGCTAAAAAAGAAATGTGTGTGTTTCCCATAGGGTTGAACCAAGCAGAACACATCTTTAGCACCATTCAAGTCAAGTACCAACACCCAGCACCCTCACACAGCCAGCAACCAAGCTCCCTAGCAAATCTCACCACGTGAAGGGCTGTTTTATGATAGAGCATCTGCTTTGCATGCAGAAAGTCTCATGTTCAATCCCCAACATTTCCAGAAAGAACTAGGAATGTCTGGAACCCCTGGAGAGCTGCTACCAGTCACTGCTGAACTCAATGGTCCAAAGTTCTGATTCAGCACAGGACAGCTTCCTATTTTGGCCTTCCATTTTCCAACAGGGTCCTGGTACATCCAACATGGTGTCGCTCCGGGTTATTGTGGGACGTTGAAATGGTAGGCAGGTTCCCCAAGACAGTGCCTGCTGCCCAATGAGCCCATGAGGACATATGAAGGTGCTTTCTAGTGAGCCCATCTAGCTCTGTATTGTGGACCAGCAGTGGCTCTTGAGGGGTTTCAGACAGTGGACATTCCCAGCTCTACCTGGGGATGTCGGGGATTGAACCTGGGAGCTTCTGTTTGTAAGATAGGTGTTCTACCACTTTGCTAAAGGTGAGTAGGTGTCCTAGGAGCCCCAGTAACCTGTAGCTGGTCCTGGCTCTCTATCAAGCATAGCTTACTCCATCTCCTATCAGCCCAGGCAGCATGGCCAATGGCCAGAGATAATGAGCATTGTAGTCTGACTCTGGAGGGCACCACATTAGCCAACCCTTTCCTATACTATCTGCAGCTTAAGCGCCTGATCTTTAATTGTCAGAATCCTGCCTTCCCAAAGCTGGGCAGCTCCTCTCTCCATAGAAGCATATATCTTGTTCAGGACCAACAGCAAATGAGAAAGGGCTGGATCTGGTCTTTACAACATGACATATCAAGATGAACGGAGCTCATCAGAAAAGAAAGCTGGAACCTAGCATAATGAGATTTCAGTGCTCAGGATTGGCAGGAAGCGCCATTATACCAGATCAGACTAGTTCTCCATCTAGCCCAGTGCTGTCTACTCTGACTGGCATCATCTCTCCAAGGTCTCAGGCAGGGAAGGGTCTGTTATGATCTGTCGCTTAATACTTTTAACTGGAGACACCAAGGATTGAGCCTGGGACTGGCTCAGTGTTATTGTCTTGTGTGAAGGCAACAGGAGTGCATTAGCCCCTTCAATCCCAGGCAGGACTGAGAGAACCCTGCCTGAAAAGCTGGACAGCTGCTGCCAGTCAGTGTTGGCAATGCTGCACTAGATAAACCAGTGGTCTAATTCAGCATAAAGCTGTGTACACATCATAACTTTCAAACACAAACCTGGCATAGATCAGCTTCCATCATCCTGTGTTCCTAACTTGGTTGTGCTTACTGCTTTCTTTTGCACATGCCTGAACTCGTTCATCTCTCTTCTTTGTTATATTGAAGAGAGGGATGGTGGAGAAATTCATTTGGCTCACTTTAATGCAAACCTGCCAAATCTGCAAGTCCAGAACCAACATGCAAGCAAAAAGCAAAGCTGTCCTTCGAAACTTCGCACTTCAGCCAATTTTGCAATGTAGTTCTCCAACTAAAGAATGCATACTAAAATGCATTTATTAGAAAAAAAATAACATACATAAATGCATTCTATTGGTGAGGAAGCTTGGAAAAAATACTGCTTTTTATGAGGCAAATAACAAACTGAAAATTTATTATTAGTATTAATGTTTGGCAAATTTGTGCATAGAATTGTGTGTATTGGGAGAAATGTGATAAAAATGCATATAAATTTTCAGGCATTTTTTTATAAAAAAATGGAAATGTAAGGGGAAATGGGGCAAAACAAGCTTAAGAAGAAATGAGAAACGGAGAGAGATTGCACTGGACACTTTCCCAACTGAGAAAGACGAGGATCAGCCCTCTGAATAAGGCAGAGTGAGGCAGCTTTCTCTAAGCAGCAATTTCTTTATTTTTCAATGCCCTTTATTTTATTATTTATTGAATTTATGTCCTGCTTTTCCTCCCCAAAGAATCCAAACAGGACAGCAGACAGATATACAATCTAAAAACAAAAGAGTTAAAAACATTCCAAAACAGATAGATACTTTCAGAGAACAATTACAATCAAAGCATCTAAAAGCAGTGATAGTTAAAAAAATGACTCCAGATAACATATACATATACATATACAGTAACATATACATATACATAAATGTATGTTCATACAACTTCCAATAAATATAAGGCCGTTCAAACAAGTGGATTAAAAATCACAATAAGTATGTTAACTTACAATAACTAATATTGCCATTAATATATTTCGAACCCTATTTCCATCACAATGTTAAGTTCAGTAAAATATTGCAAAACGATAGCATTGTGCAGAACAAATCTCTTTCCTTTGTTGTTCAGGTTGTACTTCCCCATAGTTCTTATGGCTGCCCCCATTTGCTTAAATCGATGAATGCATTTTTTTTAATCTAAGAAGTTTAGCCATTGATCCTCCTCTAGACTCTGTATAGCATATAAATGTTCAGTATTTCTTTTTTTAAAAAAGAGTTGCATTTGAATGTTTTTTTTAAGATTTTCCATAATAACATTCCTTTTAAAAAAAACCACTCAGAGATGTTCAATAGTTCAGGTGTACAGTATTTAATTTATAATGTTATTTTTTGCCACAAGAAGGAGGCATCATTTATCACAACTATGCAAACTTTTGTAATTTCCTACAAAAAAACAAAGGCCTTTTTAATGGGTAAAAAGTAACAGAGGAGGCTACTCACTGTATCCCTGACTGCATTACTGTTCTGGGATTGCCATTTTTCAGGAAGGCAGTACATACCACATGATGACTCCTGGACTAAGCCTGGGGAGGGGCTTAATCCTACACAAAAGTGACCACTTAGTGGCAGCCAGAGGGCTGCCGGTTTTCAATTTTATTGATCTTGACTGCCAGGTATGTGGGACACACTAGCTCTGTTCACTTGCACAGGGGACCCCCATTTCTGTGGTTCAGGCTCCCCACTTAAACCTACTCCAGTGTGTGAAGGGCAGGGGCTGGGGCTGGCAGGAGATGTGATGGGAGGAGGCACAGGCAGCAAGCACGGTCTCGCGCTTCTCAACATGCAATGTTTACACGCCACACCGAGCACAGGTAGCAGCTGTAGCTATCCATCTACAAGAGCTGGTGTGAAAGCACGTACACAATGGTTGATTTGTGCATCTCCGCTATTGTTTACGCACGTGCACAGACCAAACTGCACATGTGAATAACTGCATGAGTCTATAGCCTACAGGTACACCGATTGTTGCCTCATTGAATGTAACACGTGGACTAGCACTACTGTCAGCCTTGCCCAACCCAGGGCTTTGGACTACAACTCCCACCAGCCCCAGCCAGTACGTTGTCTGAGACTGATGGGACATCTGGAAGACCCCAGGCTGGAGAAAGCTGATGTTCAAAATGACTAACATAACTAAGGTTATACAGGCGTTTGCATTTATAGGATTGTATACTCTAGAACAAAGGCTGGAGAGCTTCATTCCAGACAGCAACCTGCATTCAATTTTTAACAGGAGAGTGGGATTCCCCCCCCCCATATTGAGAAAGTTTTCTACAACATCTTTTGTACAGATGACTAGCACAATATTCCTTCCTCCCTTTTTTTTCTAAACCACATTTTATTTTTTAAAAGAGAATTCTGCTTCACAGGCAGTTCTGAGACAGGAGGATGTGGCAGTGGACCTGGAGAGAGGATGCACAAAGGAATAATATTATATCAGAGTGCCTGCTTGGTGCCCTCTCCACACACAATAGCTCAGAGTAGCAGCGTATGGTAAGCGGATGAAGGCGTAAGCGGTATATGATCTGATGAGCTCAGCTAAGCTGGGGGGGGGCAGGAGCAGCGAGGGTGGAAGCCGCAGCGACCTTCTCCTCTACTCGGAGCTAAATTAAAAACCTCCCAGCAATTTCAGGCCTAATCACCCCCCTTGGATGCTGTAATTGATGATGGTCAGTTAACCCCTTTCTCTCCACCCTTTAGCAGAGCTCCTCGGAGTGTCACTGTGGTCCCTTCCATCGCTTAGCATGCACATCTCTAAAGAGCTGGCTAGAAGGTTGAGAAATATACATAAGGAAACAGATAACAGAATGTAAGCGGTCAGAGACTAAGCGGCTTTAGCAGATAAACCTGACAGACACAGCTCTCGTAGCATTTTGTGTGTGTTTATGTTCTCTCTTTTAGACAGAAGTACCTCAAGTGACACCGGGCATATGCTAACAGCAGGAAGAGCCCTCTTGCCTTCCGCTTGACCAACGAGATGCATAGCTGTTCTGGGCTTGTGGGCATCTTGAAAAAGGTCACCAACCTAAGTGACTTCCCCATGGTTATGGCTCAAGGGTAGGCCCTACAGGGAGGGAGGGAGAAATGTGGTTCACTTGGGATTCTAATATGAACTTGCCTAGTTCAAACTTTCTGAAACGCTGCATGAACTAAAACACGGTCACCAGAATTCACACTTCGCTGTATTTTGCGGTGCAGTTCTGCAACCCAATAGTCTGCACAAAAATGCATAAATCAGGGGAAAGTATACGTTAAAATGTATATATTAGTGAAAACAGCATATCAAATTTGGGGACATGGCTTGCAAAAAATGTGTATATTAAGAGAAAAGAGCACTAAAATGCGGGTTGATGTTTGGGGTGGTTTTTTTTATAAAAAACTGCAAACTGCTGTGGAAATGAGGAGAATTGCACATAAGGCTGGACGTATGAGTAACTGAGATACACCAAATTTGACAGTTTCATCCCTCCCTAGATGTTACAATAACTTCTACATAGTTTCAAAGGCCTTGAAATTGCTGAGCAATAAGTGGAAGGAATCCCCTCAGTTTCACTCTTTTTTATTTTCTGTCACAATATCCCCATGCTCAATAAGAAAGGTGCAAGTGGGATTTTTTACAATATATATTTTTAAAAAAACCTTTTCAGACTCTTCAGGTGATAAGAAATTGATCAAGTCCATAGCAAATAAGCAAGACTAGATATAACGAGGACTTTTTGATCTGCTACATGGATCTCAGTATTTTGCTAGGCTTGCTTGCTTAAAATGTGATTTCTGTCCATAGAAATTTTCTCGCATTTGCATGCAAGTTGGCTGTTTGTCTGAAATTTAAAATACTTTTTTCTTCTTCAAAAAATCACAAATAGTTCAGTGCTGACGTTCTTAAGTATGGATGTAGGCATGCATTTTTTTCTCCTGAAAGAACATTCAAGGTAGAAAACAATGAAAATAATGTTAAAGCATTCTTTGAAGGAATCTATCTAAGCTAAAGCAACAGTAGGAATCAAAGTCATTATCGCCAAGACAGCAGTCAGGTTTTTAAAATGCAATACCTATCAGCCTCAGTCATTGTGGCCAGCAATCAGGAAAGGTGAGAGTTGCAGACCAAAATATCTGGACAGCATCAGGGGGGGGAAGGTTGTTTTAGCTGCTCAGCAGCAACAGGGTGAAGCAGACTTCCTTAGGCGATGGTTATTTCGACAAGTATAAAATTATTAACAAGTCATTATAATTTTTATAAACGCATACCAAATGTCATTATATTTATCCATACACAGGCTGCGTCTAAAAGCAATCTGTTCATATGTTGCAAGGGTTATCATATCTTCTATCCATTGATCAAAGGGGGGTATAGTGTTATTTTTCCAGTGACTCAAAATCAGTCATTTGGCAGAAGTAAGAGTGCAGAGTGCATTGACACCGACCCACTGTCAAATCCCATATAGTTGGTATATGATTTAGAATAATACTATCGTCTGACAATTATAAATATTCCACCAAAGTATCCTAATAAAAATCGTACAGGTCAGGCATTGGATAAACATATGTTTCAAAGAAGCATTTTCCTTCTTAACATCTCAAGCAACATGTTGTCCGTAGATAGTCCCTTTCTCTACAAATGCATCAGAGCCCAATCAAATCTAAATAATAATTTCATTGTATAAATCGTAGTTTACAATCTAATGACAACACATATTTTAAATGTGGCTACGGTTGGGATTGAGGATTAAGGGTGCAAGCCCAAAGGTTACATGGAAAATGAGGAGGTTTTTAGGAGGGATTTCACAGAATAGGGGTAGACTGGGGGAAGAGACTTTGATGCACAGGGAGCAGAAAGGAAAAATTGTGCAGTGCAGAATAAAACAACAACAACAACAACCAACTGTGCCTTTTCGGGAAATTGAAACTGGTTTGGTAAGAAACTGAAGCTGTCTGTCTGCAGTTATTAATCATTTGAATTATTATTTTGTTCATGGTCTTATTGGGCTTTGTATGGGAATACAAAAGATGATGATAGATAGATAGATAGATGATAGATGATAGATAGATGATAGATAGATAGATAGATAGATAGATAGATAGATAGATAGATAGATAGATAGATAGACTGTACATTGATATCCATATAAAAACTTCTAGATATTATGGTGAGGTACATAATATAAATCAAATCATACAATATAATATAATATACATTAGTAAAAAACACAATTCAAAACAAGTACTGTAAGGGCAGATTTTTAAAAAAGCAGGGCAGACAACTATCCACTTAAAATGCCTGGGCAAATAACTAGCATAATTCAAAATTCGACCCTGGCAACTTCTTCTGTATTCTTCCTAATATTTATCACTTCTACCTTTGCTAGGGCATTCCTGCCTCAGGGTTAGCCTATCAAAAGGGCAGGACTCTTAACTCTGCTAATTCTCACCACAACCTCTCAAAACAGAAGTATATTATTCCCATTTTGCTCAGAAAGGACCACGGTCAGGAGGGACTAAGCATCAGAGAGGTGACAATTTCACAGGGCTACAAATGAGCTCTGATTTGATCTCCAATTCCTCGGACCACATTGGCTCACATCACATCAGAGAAAGACTTGTCAAACATTGTTTTAATATTTTTCAACCGTATTCCTAAATATTCACAATAATTTTCTCCCTCCCTCCCTCTGGCATTCCGCTTGGATACAGAGATTTCCTTTGAGCTAATAATCCTGAAACAATTCTACCAATACCAGTAGGTCTCCTCTGAAGTAAACTTTCTAATGACACTTGTCCTGATTTTCAGGAGGGTTTCCATATGTCCTCTTTTTCCAGGACACATCCTCTTTTTCATGGGTAGAGTCGTAATAGCAATCCATAGTTAAAATTAGAAGTCGGAAAATGTGTCCTCTTTTTTGCTCTTCAAAATATGCCAACCCTAACAGGCAAAGATGTGCCTCTATCTGCATAGTATTACCCACAACCATTTATTTACTATCTTACATCTTTTACTGCTGTGTCTGCAAACTTTGTAATGACAGGTAGTGTTGAATGCCACAGTGTGAGAATTTCAAGCATTAGAAAGAAAGCACTACCTCTGTTGCTATCTCCTACTAATAAAAGTCTTTAGAGAATTATCTTGACAGTGGGGTGCGAGTGGTTCAACTCTGCTCCTGTAGAGATTCTCTAACAGTAGGGAGGAAGGGGAGGAGGTGGAGAGAGAAATCTATCAGATATGATGTATGTTTATACTCTCCTGCATAGAGAGTTCTCAGCATCAGGCAATCTATAGCATGAATTATTCTAACTGATTTATCCCAATACCGTAAGGAGATCATTCTGCACTTTCTTGCCGGGGTCACTCTATCAGCTGCATCTGAAAGTTTATCTGGTGCCCCAGCATCTGACTGACAAGGTGCCCCTGTATAGACTTTAGATATGGACATGGGGATTCCCTCCTCCTCGTTCTTTGAGGTTATAACACACCGCTAGAGCAAAACTCTCTACTTCTCATAATACACCTTATATCTGAGTCTGGCACATGGTTCTATTGATCAAGGATTGCCTTCTTACAATATTTTTGTCTCCTTTACAGCCCTCTCAGTCCTGGCTGTTTTTGATCTGTTTTTACCCAGGTCTGAAGCAGATTCACCCACCCACTCAGTCTCATTTTGTCTGAAGGGTGCACACAACCAAGGCATTTAATAAAAAAACAGCATTACACAAAAGTAGCACTCTGAGGAGAACAGCATTTGCAGAACCTCATCCAGGAAGGGCAGTGCCAAAGAATGCTCCAACTACCGCACAATTGCGCTCATTTCACACGCTAGCAAGGTTATGCTTAAAATTCTACAAGGCAGGCTTAGGCAGTATGTGGACCGAGAACTCCCAGAAGTGCAAGCTGGATTTCGAAAGGGCAGAGGAACCAGAGACCAAATAGCAAACATGCGCTGGATTATGGAGAAAGCTAGAGAGTTCCAGAAAAACGTCTACTTCTGCTTCATTGACTATGCAAAAGCCTTTGACTGTGTCGACCACAGCAAACTATGGCAAGTTCTTAAAGAAATGGGAGTGCCTGATCACCTCATCTGTCTCCTGAGAAATCTCTATGTGGGACAAGAAGCTACAGTTAGAACTGGATATGGAACAACTGATTGGTTCAAAATTGGGAAAGGAGTACGACAAGGTTGTATATTGTCTCCCTGCTTATTTAACTTATATGCAGAATTCATCATGCGAAAGGCTGGACTAGATGAATCCCAAGCAGGAATTAAGATTGCCGGAAGAAATATCAACAACCTCAGATATGCAGATGACACAACCTTGATGGCAGAAAGCGAGGAGGAATTAAAGAACCTTTTAATGAGGGTGAAAGAGGAGAGCGCAAAATATGGTCTGAAGCTCAACATCAAAAAAACCAAGATCATGGCCACTGGTCCCATCACCTCCTGGCAAATGGAAGGGGAAGAAATGGAGGCAGTGAGAGATTTTACTTTCTTGGGCTCCTTGATCACTGCAGATGGTGACAGCAGTCACGAAATTAAAAGACGCCTGCTTCTTGGGAGAAAAGCAATGACAAACCTAGACAGCATCTTAAAAAGCAGAGACATCACCTTGCCGACAAAGGTCCGTATAGTTAAAGCTATGGTTTTCCCAGTAGTGATGTATGGAAGTGAGAGTTGGACCATAAAGAAGGTTGATCGCCGAAGAATTGATGCTTTTGAATTATGGTGCTGGAGGAGACTCTTGAGAGTCCCATGGACTGCAAGAAGATCAAACCTATCCATTCTTAAGGAAATCAGCCCTGAGTGCTCCCTGGAAGGACAGATCGTGAAGCTGAGGCTCCAATACTTTGGCCACCTCATGAGAAGAGAAGAATCCTTGGAAAAGACTCTGATGTTGGGAAAGATTGAGGGCACTAGGAGAAGGGGACGACAGAGGACAAGATGGTTGGACAGTGTCCTCAAAGCTACGAACATGAGTTTGACCAAACTACGGGAGGCAGTGGAAGACAGGAGTGCCTGGCGTGCTATGGTCCATGGGGTCACGAAGAGTCGGACACGACTAAACGACTAAACAACAACAACAATCCAGGAGCTTACCCAGGAATCGTGCCTTTGGAAATGAGGCACCGAAGAGACAGCTGTGTCTTTAGGACATATGGTTTATTTGCACATATATACAACCTGAGCCTATGATGGAGCATTAAGAGTCCAAGAGGGTTTTGTTTCTCCCATTGCTGTGGCCTCGGATCCAAAAAGAAATCTGTCATGGCTTTCTGCCCTTCTGCTCCAGCTTGATGCATTTAACAAACTGCAACCTCTTTCCTCTGGGTCACATCACTGCCACTGCAATCCTAAATTTAATTCAGCTTTGTTTCAGCTACCTTTCTCTCCATTGAAGGAGGGGCTCACCCCCACCTCCCATCCAGCACAGATGATTTGCTTTTGTTCTCCATAATGGCTCTTCTTCCAGCCGATTTCCTGAATGTGAGGAGCTGAGTCCAGTTGTCTGGACCTGGCAACCCTAGAGGAGAGAGCTTGCTGTGCATCTGTGGGTCATCTTGACTGGGGCTCCATTCCCACCTCTATTCATCTACCTCAGCACTATTCATCTACCTCAGCTAAGTCACTCACACCAATTGCCCTCCATCATTTACCTCCAGCACAGCTGCAGCCTTCCCTGATGGAAAGCAGCTATGAAAGGAGGAGGGCAAGGCGATAGGAAAGAGGAGATAACCACAAGCCTGCCAGCCAGGAGTTCCTCATTGTGAGGAGCAAACGTATGTGTCTGTCCAGCCTGCTTTTCCAAATGTTGAGGAGTTTTAGGATAGGCCTCAGGGGATGGGAGGGTCAGAAAGTGCTGTTTGAATGTAATCTCTGATAGATACAAGTCAATGTCTAGCAATTTTAACAAATGCATTTTAATAAAACATCCATCTATCAGGTTTATTTATTTTATATAATCATTATGCCCATATATAGATGGATATAGATATAGTTACAGATATAGATAGAACAATAATCAAAGTGGTTTACATATTTTATTTTAAAAATACAATATAGCATGGCAGTGTAATAAAGGAATAGAAAACAAGAAAACAATTAATAAAATAAAAATTGATCAAATGACAAACTGTCAGACAGAAATGCCAGTGGCAAAAAAATAGAAGAGGGTCGTTATGTTAATTAACCAAAAGCTTGGGGAAAATAAAATGTCTTCCTCTGATGCTTAAATGATAGCAGGGCGGGTACCAATCGACTAGTCTCAGGATGAGGGTTTCACTACATAAAAAGCTCCCCGACTACTCACCAGTCACCTAATCTATGGAGGTGGAGGCACCTTGATTTATGATCTCTGTGACTGGGCAGTGTCTTACTGGAAAAGTCCAGCCATTGTTACAGATTAACTGAAGAATAAAGTCCACCACCACCCCTTGAGAATATGGAGGTATGTTTGTTTAAAAGAGTTTCATCTGACTATGCACTCTACTAGTCCTCAAGGCAGCCCATTACCTCCCATGACACCAGTATAAAGTTACCTACCTTAAACAGTTAAGAATAAAGGAATTAAAAACAAATGAAATGGTACAAGGAAACAACAGTGACGATACCTGTAAGGCAGCCATTACAAACAATCAATGTTTGTCTGCTCAAGAAACCAGGCAAATGGAACAGAATTGGGCTGGCAGCTAAAAGATAGTGAAGGGGGCACAAGGGATTTCACACACACACACACACACACACACACACACACACACACAGGAGGAAAATCCATAAAGCGATGCCATTAGAGCAGACCTTTGGGGCAGACATCCCTCTCAGCAAAATGAACAGGAGGGCCCCAAAACATACAGCTGACTTACCACAAGTAGGTGACATAATAGGAAGCTGCATTAGACTGAGGGAGACCATACGAGGTCTATACTGAGTGGCAGCAGTCAGCAAGGAGGCATGCCCTGGTCAGAGACTCAAGCAGAAACACAGAGAGGAGTCTCCATCGAGAGAGGAGATGAGGGACATGGGAATCTGCCTTGTATCGAGTCAGACCACTGGTTCATTTACCTCAGTTCTGTCTGCACCAACTGGCAGCGCTTCCGTCACTGGGCTCCGTTGAAAATGGCTTCCCCGTGTGGCTACAATCTCCTGTGTGATGCGGACACTGCTAGGCTGTTGAAGGAGCATGCATACCCTGTCTGTTTCCCTCCCTTCCCGCCACCCCACCCCCTTCTCACGGCCCCGGGCACTGGCAACCCATGCTATGCCACTGTTTTCAGCAACCTAGCTAAGGGAGGTGAGGAAGCACTTGTTAGGTATTTGGGCATCAGAAACCCTTGCCAATCAACTGCAGTTTACCCAGAGCTCTACCATCAGATCCTGATCTACCTTCTGTCCAACCTGGTCCAAAAACATCTGGAAGGCACCAAATTGGGGGAAGCAGGGTTGCCAGAGTGGGTGGTGCCCATTGGAACTGGTAGGGCAGAAGGCAAGGAGACGAATAATAGGGAGCTCCAGAGCTTATGACAGGGATTGTTTTGCCTTCCTCCTCCTCCCACTGAGTTCTACTAGAGTAAAACTGAGACTAAGGAGGAGGAATATGATACCCAGGGCTGCCCCCCAGAGCAGTTGCAAGAAATAGGGTCCACAAGTGGGGAGTTGGCTGAGGGCTGTCTGAGTTTGGTGGGGCAGTGTCCCATTTGCCCTAGTGGATCAGCCTCCCCTGGCTGGTTGACTGCTTGATCTCTCACCATCTCTGTGTATCGCTTTATAGGTCAAAGCCAGCCGTAACAAATGAGAAGTTGGCCCTCCCCACCGTAAAGCCAGGAGCACAAGAAAATTAAAGCTGGCAGAATCAATACCCCCATCTTGTCTTTCTAATCTCATATCCCTTTTCTTCATTTCTCGCCTCCCTCTTTTAGCATCCAAGGCTGCAAACAATCACTGCCTTCACAACAATGAGCTGGAGACTGTGTTGCAAAGTCTCCTCCGCTCAAGCCATCAACATCTAGGCAATCATTAATGTGAATGTTTAGCACATAGAGCGTAGGTTTTCCAAGTGCTGGTGAAACGCGTCTAATTAACAAGTGACACTCCCCACAGGCAATGATCATTCCTACACCTCCCTCCGGTGAATGGGGAGCTTCTCAGAAACAAGTCTCACACTCCGTTTATTAGTTTCTATGTCTCATTTATGCAAGATGTCCTTCTTATAAAATCCTTTCTCCCCACCCCCAACACGCACTTCTTTTTCTTGATAGGTTTTCGTCCCCTCTCTTCATCGAGTACCAACTTCTTCTTTTTTTAAGATTGTGATGGAAAAACACTGATTTAGCCAGAGCTAATTGGAAAATTCCTATTACCCGGCTTTTCAGTTTAAATCACACACACACATACACAAAAAATATATATGTCTGAGTAGAACAAGGTTTCTAAATTGGTGCAAAGTGTACTTAATATTGATTGCTCAGCTATTTCAAGAACTATCGAGAATCAGATACATGTAATTAGGCTTTTCTTTGAAATCTTAAAGGAAAAAAAAAATATCCAAAGGAAGAAGTAGGGGGAAAGATCAATATAGTAACCTGACTGTGGAGATAGACAAAATGAATGAAATACATCTTGGGTAATTTACCCAGTGAAAAAAGGGAATAAAATGGAAGAAGCATATTAATTTTCTTGAGGGGAATACGGAGAGAGAGAGAGAGAGAGAGAGAGAGAGAGAGAGAGAGAGAGAGAGAGAGAGAGAGAGAAGGTAGGTAGGTAGGTAGGTAGATGGGTGGGTGGGTGGGTGGGTGGGTGGGTATATAAACAGAAAGCAAGATTGTGCATAAGAATGTGTGCTTGTGTGTATAAAAAGGTGAAGGTAAAGGACCCCTGACAGTTAAGTCCAGTCGCAGATGACTCTGGGACTGTGGTGCTCATCTCGCTTTACAGACTGAGGGAGCTAACGTTTGTCCGCAGACAGTTTTTCCGGGTCATGTGGCCAGCATGACTAAGCCGCTTCTGGTGAAACCAGAGCAGCGCACGGAAACGTCGTTTACCTTCCTGCCGCAGCAGTACCTATTTATCTACTTGCACTGACATGCTTTCAAACTGCTAGGTTGGCAGGAGCTGGGACCAACCAACGGGAGCTCACCCCATCACAGGGATTTGAACCGCCAACCTGACTGTCAAGCCCAAGAGGCTCAGTGGTTTAGACCACAGCGCCACCCACATCCCATTGCTTGTGTGTATACACACACACACACAAATAAATACAGTACAGTAGTTTCTACATGTGCACTCTCACACACCCCTCCACCAAGCCAAGCAGAAGGCAGCATCAGAGACTGAGGACTCACTGGAGTCAGGGCAAAAACATTTAGGGTTTGAAGCAGGGCCAGTGAAGGATATGGCACAGGGTGAGGGGGTGTGGTCTAAAGAGAGTTCTGAGGGCCAAATAGAGAGACCCAGAGGGCCACATTCAGCTTCTGAGCCTGAGGTTCCATCACTCTTGCCTTAGATTGAGTATGAATATTTTTTTACCAAAATTTTGGAATAGTGTTTCTTCCCCTTGGTTTTCAAAGAAAGAAAATCTGGAGGCCCACACCTACTGAAGGATGCTTTTCTCAACTCAAGCCTATTTAAATATATCCACACCTGGAAAGAACGCTGCTCCTTTACTGCCCTGAGATGCAGAAGCTGCTACAGTGTTCTGTAGGGCTTTCCATCACTGTGTGATAACCACATCGTCTTCCCCCGCCCAAGACTTTCTCTAGTGCTTTGTCTACAGCAGGTCCCCCAATTTAACTGAGCCCCTGTTCTGTAGAATACTTAGCATAACCAAGCCCTGATGGTGAGAGACTGAACTCGAGTCGCCCGAGAGCCTAGCTACTTTCACAGACATTAATCTGCCCTCCTGTTTCTTTTGCTGTCAAGCTGAACCTCGCGTGACTGTACTTAGAGATGCCCAGACTCTGTAATTTCCCTAAATTACCAGCTGGCGCTTTTCCCACATGGCGCATAATCCCACATGGAGAACCCAAACAAACCCGTAATGAACGGCATTGCTTTAATGTCGACTGCTTATTTGAAAGAAGTTTTCGCTAAAGAAGGAAATGCTTCTTAAACAGCAACAACAGCAACAGCCTAGGAACCCCTTCATATAAATGCAGCAGAGAGGGGAAATTAGTAGCTAGGACCCGCAACACAGGGTTGGGTTTGCTAGGTTGCACCACAACACGTGCCCTCTTTAAGGGAGGACACAATTAATGCTAATGTTGTTAATAAAGAAATAATCCCATATATATATATATATATATATATATATATATATATATATGGGACCCAGGTGGCGCTGTGGTTAAACCACTGAGCCTAGGGCTTGCCGATCAGAAGGTCGGCGGTTCGAATCCCTGTGACGGGGTGAGCTCCCGTTGCTTGGTCCCAGCTCCTGCCAACCTAGCAGTTCGAAAGCACATCAAAATGCAAGTAGATAAATAGGAACCGCTACAGTGGGAAGGTAAACAGCGTTTCCGTGTGCTGCTCTGGTTTGCCAGAAGTGGCTTTGTCATGCTGGCCACATGACCTGGAAGCTATACGCCGGCTCCCTCGGCCAATAATGCGAGATGAGCGCGCAACCCCAGAGTCGGTCACGACTGGACCTAATGGTCAGGGGTCCCTTTACCTTTACCTATATATATATATATATATATATATATATATATATATATATATATATATTGAACTGACTAGCAAGTGTCCCGGAAAAAAACAAATACCCCGCTTTCTTTCACAAGAGCACCATTTGGATGCCATGATCTTGCGCAATTTCGTGCCAAGATCTTGCTCTGAAAAAAATCTCCACTGTACGTTTTCTGGTGCAGTGCGAGCATTCCTGAAAAAAGTGCACCTTTCAGGCTCTGTGATCTCACGTAGATCATGTGACTCGCACAGGAGCATGGTTGGGAAGATGCACATCCCGGTTTGGGGACTCAAGATGTTGGATGTTATGGACTAGTCACATCTATACCATGTATGGTGTGGACAATGGCTTGAGAGCAGCTGTTAACTACCAGAGGATGTCTCTGACTATAATCACTGGATGATAGCATCTCAGCGACACCGTGCATGAAAGTAATGAAACACAGATTACAAAACCAGCCAGATTCAATGTTCATCCAAAGTATTTCCCTGTGATTCCTTCCCCCTCCGCCCCCAACTTCCTTTGGTTTCTAAAAGTGGCATTCAGAGAGATTAATGTTTGATTCCTGAAGATTCTAAGACGAGTCTGGTGGGTTGTGAAAACGCCTATCTCTTTATTACACCCGCCTGTCCTCTCCCGGTCTTATATCTAAGGACTCCATATTCTTTAATGTATTAATCTTCACAGGACTCTCATCTAACTACAGCTGCCAGAGCTATGGAGACTGCTCTATAGAGGCCAATAGACAGAGTGAATTATTTCTAAATATGCACAATATTGTAATGAAACATGGGCTCTGAGTCTGGGACATAGCTGTCAATTTCTCCCTTTTTTTAAAGGGAAATTCCCTTATGCTGAATAGGCTTCCTCGAGAGAAAAGGGAAAAGTTGACAGCTATGGTCTGGGAGGAGTGTGGGAAGTAACAGCTATGACAGTCCACCCAGCCCAGGTCAAAGAGGTGAACTTCCCCAGCCCCCAGTATGAAGAAGACAGAATTATACAGTACTGTGGCTCCGTATCAACCTGTCCATGCATTTAGATCAGCAAAGCAAGCTCTCCTGGTGGTACCTGCATGAAATGAGGTGCATAGAGTGGGAGTAAGCAAAAGAGACTTTGGGGGTGGCATTTCTCAGTGCATTAGGCCCACCATACACACACACACACACCCTGAAGTGCTTAGCTGCCAAGTATCCCGTTTTTCGCGGAAAACCCCCGGATTTTAATCCGTTTCCCGCTGTTCTCCCAAATGGAGAAAAATCCCGGAAATCCCCCGGATTTCCTACCTGCCAGAGAGCCTCCATTTTGGGTGCCGCTCTTCCCATGTATGGGCACCGGAAATTGGGCAGAGCGGCACTGGAAGTCGCTTCTACACATGCCCGGTGGCCATCTTGGTGGTAGCCGCATGGCAGCAGCCATCATGGCCACCGCCATGCGGCTACAAACAAGATAGCTGCCGGGCATGCGTAGAAATGACTTCCGGTGCTGCTCTGCCCAATTTCCGATGCCCACAAATGGGAAGTTGCTTCTACGCAACTTCCGGTGTCGCGCCGCTGCTGATCCCGCATTTTTCAGCGGGAGACTTGGCAGGTATGCTGAAGTGTGTCTCAGCCCAATACAGAGGGCACCTTGCAGAAGAGCTGCCATGGACCCCTGCACACTCAGAACATGAAAAAGGACTCACCCCGGAGGCTAGCACCCTGAGCAGAGGACTAATGGGATAGGGAGGTCCCAGGGTGGTGGTGTGAAAGTATATGGGGCCACTACCTTGTTGAAGCCTAAGCATGTCCAAGTCTAGCCAGGGCCTGGGGGCTACATGGATACCATCTTGGGTTCCACAGCGGAGGAAAAGTGGAATAGGATATAAATGTAAGGCAGCAAATAAATTAATAAACCCCACCCCTCCCAACATACATGCACATACTCACAAATTCAAAATCGCTCCCCAAGCTCTTTTCTTCTCACAGACAGCAAGTGCCCATGAGAACCAAGCACTTGGCTTCAGAAATGTCTAACAGTTTCCCCCTGTGGTGATATAACATTGCCATTAGTTTTTAAGATGGGTTTAGTTAATATTATAGTACTGTGGTTTCGTATTATTCTAACCTGCCCTGGGACCTGTGATGAATGGCAGGTAAGAAACAACAACAACAACAACAACAACAACAACAACAGTAAATATTTTCATTACACTATGTTGCTTTACCAAAAAACTTTTCTAACATTCTGTTAAAGACGTTTAAAGACTTTTGGGTGTTGCCTTGTGGTTTGGGGATGGGGTTTTGGTGGCCATTAAAATTCAAGCTGGATCAGGCCAAAGGGATCAAGCCCAGCATCCTGTTCTCACAGTGGCCCATGAAAAGCCCACCAGCAGGACCTGAATGCAACAGCATCCTTCCCACCTGTGATTCCCAGCCACTGGTATTCAGAGGCATACTGCCCCTAACAGAGGAGGCAGAACCTCCCCATCATGGCTAGTAGTAAGGCTTCATGAATATGTCTAATTGTCTTTTAATGCTATCCAAGTTGGTGGCCATTTTTACTTCTCACCTTGAATGCATCCAAGAGCAGGCCTCTGCACCTTCCTGGAAATCTCACAACCCAACACATAGGCTGCAAATGCTCAATATTTTTAAAGAACATTTAATTTTAAAGCATATGGTTTTTCCTACAGAATCCTGGGACCCGGATTCAAACCCCTCACCGAGCTACAATCCCAAGCAGCCTTAAGAAACTACAGTTCCCAGGGGGGGTATTATGTGCTTTAAATGCGTGGCGTGTACACAGTTGCAAACACTGAGCTCAGAAATGGCACCCCTGGGCAAGGGGGGGGGGATATTATCTTGTAGAAACCAGAAATCTAAGGAAATGAGAGGGAGTCAACATTCTCCCAATAAAATCCTAATGCATCCCAAATAGGCAAATAAGTGGGTAATATCCTAATAAATAATTAGTGAAGAACAACACTAGTCATCTAGGAGAGCTGCTTTTAAGCAATAATAATAATTTCACCCTCATTTCCCTTCCTCTGATATAAACAGTGCAGTCCTCGGTGAAGCTTCTATCAGACCGTTTAGTATCTACTGTAATACTCTATTAAGCAGGAAGATTACATCCCCCGGCTTTCACAGTTCAAAAGTTCATTCTGTACTGGGCTATTTTTAGTCGGCTTCACACTGCCTCCCCTATTCTAGGGAACAGCAAAAATGAAATAAACACGCACACTTACATGCACATGCACACATATAAAGCAGCCGGTATCACGAGAGTGGAAAGGGGGTAAACAATCATTTACGCCCTTATCAACCATTTCCCCAAACATACTTCAGTGTCGCCCATATCTTAAGATCTGAGTCCACTTAGGAACATACCTTTAAAGCATAAACATGCCCCCAAGAATGCTGGGAATTGTAGCTCTGTGGTGAGGGAAACTACAGTTCCCAGGATTCTTTTGGGGAATATGCTTTAAAGGTATTGTGTGTAGTCTTATACTGAGCCAGACCATTGGCCCTCTAGCTCAGAACTATCTGCACTGACCAGCAGATGCTCTCCAGGGTTTCAGATATGGGACAATCCCAGCCCTACCTGGAAATGCCAGGGATTGAACCTGGGACCTTCTGCATGCAAAGCAGGTGCTCTGCTACTGAGGTATGGCTCTTCCACCGAAAGAACTTTAATTTTCTTCTTTAAGGCAAGCTATCTTCTTGTGCGCAAAAGCATCCATGCATTTTCTTAATATGCCCCAGTACGCAGCTTATATCGTTGATATATCTGAATGGAGATGGATTTCTTACCATCATCCCCAGTTCATTAAGTATTTATATGTACTCTCTGGGATGAATTTTATTAGCCAGGAGGAAATGTTTGCTACAGTAGAGTCCTTGGCAGTACTGAGAACAGAATAAGAGCTCTGCTGGATGAGTCCAGTGTCCCATCTAGTCCAACGTTCTGTTCTCACAGCAGCCAACCAGATGCCTCAATGGGAAGCCTACAAAGAGTCTTCAAGTGTCATTCTCCGCAATTGGTATTCAGGGGTGCATTGCCTCCAAAAGTGGTGGAGGAAGCTCAGAGCCACCATGTTTATAACTTGAGAGGGGATCTGTATGAAGAATGGATCTCGCCCACACTCTGTTGTGGATTCCAGCTTGGGAGCCATCTCCTAATTTTCTAGAGCTGTCAACAGATTCAAGAACTTGAGTTGAACTTGAGTTGTGTTTTTTTAAAAAAACCAAATCATCATTTAATTCATCATTTAAAAAACCAAATCATCATTTAATTCATCATTTGGGTTGGTATATTTGCTTTTTTTGGGGGGGGGGAGCTCATTATAGGCTTAAAAGGGACATGAGAGAATTTAATAAACATAACAAACCTGTACAAACTCATAGTTAGAAGGAAAGGCTCTCTGGAAGATTTTCTTTTCTCCTATTACGGTAGGTAATAGGAGAATCAGGAGAAAGAAGTATTCAAAACATGCCCCTAACTCACAGCACATGCACACACTCACACACACATGCTATTTTAGTGCTCAGCCATTTGACTAACTCTCCTAGCAGTTCAGCAAAGGAACAAACTACTAAAGGAAACTGTGGTATCTCCTTCTTTGAAGGTTGACATGGAAGAGATGGAGAGGTCTCTAGGGACTCCTGCCTTGGGGCAAAGATTTCAACTAGTGACCCATGGGAACCCTCCTAAATCTACACTTGTGGTTGTCCTTTTGGAAGCAAATGAGGAACAGCTGTTGACCATCTCCTTATGACCTTTAGCTATACTGTAGAGAACACTTATTCAGCTGTTTTGTCACTGAAGGAAAGTCCCCAAAATTCAGCTCTTGGCAAACATTACAGCTATGACATGGATTCACCCTTGACCAGCAGAAATTCAGTGCAAAGTTTCTGTTGTGAGATCAACCTGTACTTCGTGTCTGCCTCCCCTGAGATATTTTCAGGGGGGGGGATGCAGGATATTCTGGAGAAGCCTTCTTCAATCTAAAGCCATCCAGAAATTTTGGACTAAAGGTCCCATCAGCCCCAGGCAGCGGCCAGTGGGAACTGTAGTTTAAAAAAACTCAAAAAGGGTGCCAGGTTGTGGGGAAATGTTCTAGAGTATATTGCAACTTTTTCTGCCTTCTGGGCAGAAACAGTTCAAATGAATTATATATCCACTGTCTAATAAAGTCCTGGGAAGTGTATTTTGCTCTTCATGGATTACACCATTTCAAACTAAAGATGAAGGCTGCATTCTTGAGTGTTCCCCGCAAAAAAAACAAAATCCCTACAAGTAGAAAAATTAACATGCCGGAAAAGCAACCAGGTGAGAATTCTTTTCCCTGGCTTCTTATTTCTTGCATGCACAGGGAATTTATACAATGCAATGCTCCACTTACAGCCTGAAGCTGTACAACCGAGGAACAGCTTTCTCACATGATGAACTGTTTGTGTAAATGGGGGTCTGAGAATCCCAGGAAGGCAAGACAAATCCTCCTCCAAGTAACCCATTTTTGCCCCAAGGTGGCACATCACACATATCCCTCAAATGCAAGATGTCGAAGGAGATGCTTTGATAGCGGCCTGAACTCAATATTTAATTACTGTGTGATTCCTCCTTTGCTGACTTCAAAGCCTGAGATTCTGTATCAATACTTGCTCTGTTTATCTGTAGCTGGCTTTCAAGCTTAAAAGAAAATCACCATTCAGGAGCGTTGATAAATATTTCATAAAACAGCAGCCAGAGGAGACTCTTATATTCTTTTAGGCAAACACCTTCATATTCAGAAAGCTGGCAAACATTCCTCAAGCATATATTAATTTCAAATAATTTTGAAGAGATTCTCTACTTTTTTTTTTGCATAGCTGCTTTGCCCAGTTGAATGAAAACCAAGGCCGAGAAGACTCAGTCCTGATATTGTCACATGCAGATTTCACTATCTTCCCTTTCAGGCAATTCACACAAGAGGGGCTCAAGGTGAAGAGTGGTATTATCAAAGGCCCAGTGATGTAATGGCAAAAAAAACCATTGACTTCTGATTATTGTATTAGTTCAGTTTGACCTTCTGCATATGAAGGTTTTTTGTTTTTGCATGTTTAGACTTTTTGAACCTCCCCCCTTAAATAAATTCAGACAAGACTCAAATTTTGGTTTGGTTTTTGGCAGAATTTAGGCCACAACTTTATTGATTACCATCAAGTGAGTGGTTGCATAGGCTCTGGTTCAACTAGCTCCCTGCACCATTGCAGGTAGCGCTGACCCAGGGCACCAGCATAGGTCAGCCTAGGGTGAACACCTGGGTAGGCGGAAAGCCGTGGACATGCTATGTCCACCACCCAGATGTCCCCCTGGCCTCAGGCACGGACACAACCCCCTCACAGGGTTGACCAAACCATAGAGTCCCTGGATTCTTTTAACAGACTACCCTTCACATAGGAATGGGGAGAGCGCTCCCCCATCCCTATCACCTGAACCAGAGCCTATCCGCCACGACAGCACCTGTGCTCTCCACCAACCACTCACACCTGTAACCAATCCCTTTACCCTGCTGACACGGAGGTCAGCCATCCATCAATCCCAAACACAGACAGATGAACCCCATCAAGCCTGTAAAGGGACGCATTACGGAAGGTAATGCCTGAGTGATGGCTCACCATCCCTGCCCAAGGTCAGAACCTTTTTGGCCACCGCATTCTGGGCTCTCATCTGAGCCCTCTCGGTGGTAGCTGGGCATTGGCTTCCTCGCCACACGTCACTGCAATCAGTGACCAAATTTTGAGTCCATGAAGAGCTGCCTTCAACTCTTCAAAGTCCTCCTACAAACGGGTCTGCAAGCTCAACTGGAGGCTTCCAGCAATTGCACCCAGCTGCACCACCACCACCACAGGCATGCCTCCACAGACACCTTCGCCTGCACCTCTTGGGAGAAGGCATTCCTCGTCTGAACAACCAGGAGACACTCATGTGGTCGGGGGGCCCGAACCTGCGTCTGAATCCAGACTCCGCCGCCCTCTTGCTGGCCCAGTGGGCAATGCTGTGCCCGACTATCCAAATGTGCAAGGTGGGCAGACCTAGGAACATACCTGCCAAGTCTCCCACTGAAAAATGCAGGATCAGCAGCGGTGCGGCACCGGAGGTTGTGTAGAAGCAACTTCTGGGGCCGCTCTGCCCACATGTGGGCACCGGAAATCGGGCAACGTGGCACCAGAAGTTGCTTCTATGCATGCCCGGCGGCCATCTTGGTGGTGGCCGCATGGCAGCGGCCATCTTGGTGACGGCTGCCACCATGCGGCCACCACCAAGATGGCCACCGGGCATGCGTAGAAGCGACTTCCAGTGCCCACACATGGGCAGAGTGGCACCCAAAATGGAGGCTCCCTGGCAGGTAGGAAATCCGGGGGTTTCCCGTGAAAAACAGGATACTTGGCAGCTAAGCCTAGGAATGAACAAAACAACATTAGCAACTACACCTCAGCGCCACTTCCGAACACAACCCTTGTATGTCTCAGATTTCCAGCGGCCCAGATCCTTAATCCTGTCAACGGACAGGCCCCAATGCACAGTGGAGGTAGCTGCCCCAATACAGAATGAATGAGGTGCAAACTCACTGGCTGACAGGCCGCATGTTGTGATTGCCTTAAGCATTACTGCAGTAAATTGATGCCTCCTTAAAGGGACCATCATGAACCAGGAAGGGACCATCCCCAGGTGGGTGAAGTGACACATATTTCTAGGCATCCTTAATTGGACAAGGGCCAGGCTTACCAGTGGCAGGCAACCTCAACCAGGCGCCTCTGCCTAACTGGTCAATTTTGAATGGTGAATAGTGAGCACCAGGTCAGCATCATACAGCTGAATGTCCTGCAAAAGCAAGCCCCCGGGAGCCCTTCCCTGTGCTGACTCCAGCACCACTTCACCCACAGGCAGTGCACCAAGAATGCAATGGAAAATGCTGCTGAAAAGAGTCTCACCTCATAAGTAGACCAGCAAATTAGCCTCAGCTTGCAGCGCACAGCACAAAAAATGTTAAGTATGGTTCGCCTCCTACCTGGCACCCTAAGTGGCTGCAGTCTGGCCCAGCCTACAAGAGCTTTGCGCACCACAAACTTTGCACAAGGATCTCTGGAATAGAGGAGCTTACAGAAAATTGGAATGGCAGACGACTGAATTCAGATGCACTTCACAGCACGACCCATGATGATGCTATGCTAAGGCTGGTCTCTGAAAGCTAAAAGTCCATCCAGGCCTTCTTATAAGACCTCAAAGTGGAAGGAGACATAGATGCTACTACTCCCTGCAAAACTACTGTAGCTGCTGCCAAGATTCCAAAGTTGGATCGTGAAATATTCCGGACAGGGCCAGTGCGTCCATTTAGGTGAACTAGGCAGTTTCCTAGAGTGCGTAAATGGAGGGGGCACAAAAACCCCGCACCGCCACCACCACCCTCCCACGGCGCGCCAGCGCTCCTCCCGCCTATGGAGGTCCTATGGAGTGCGAGCCAAAAGGAGAGCTCAGCGCCCTCCCGCCTATGGGGGGGCACGCTGTGAGCTCCTCAGCGGCTGCAACGAGCGAGCGGTGGCGGTGGTGGCGGCAGTGCCTGTAGCTGAAGCCTTCAGCTATGGGCGCTGCTGCTGTCGCTCGCTCGCTCCAGCCGCTGCTGAGGAGCTCACAGCATGCCCTCCATAGGCGGGAGGGCGCTGAGCTCTCCTTTTGGCTTGCACTCCTCCCACCTATGGTTGGGACGCAGGGGCGTCAGCGGCATTGTGCATGCGTCATGATGCGTGCGTCATGACGTGCAATGCATGCATCATGACGCATGTGTCGGGGGGGCGGCATAAGGTGATTTTGCCTAGGGCGCAAAAAGCCCTAGCACCGTCCCTGATTCCAGAAGCCGCTGAGCACCTGGAGCCAGGGATCTGAACCGCTCCATCTGAAAACGGGATAGGGCATCAGCGATATCATTATTAGAGCCAGGAATAAAATGGGCAGGAAAAACAATATTAAACTTGAGGCAACGCAGCACAAACATGCGTAACAAAACAGAGACTCTACTGGAGTGGGATGACTGCTTCGCCAAAAGGCTCACCACAGCCTGGTTATCAGACTAGAAACGGACCCGTCGGTCCTAGAACTCCTTGGTCCAGATGTGCACTGCCACTACAATGGGGGAAAACTCAAGAAAGGTTAAATCACAGGTACTGCCTGTGTCCTGCCATTGCTCAGGCCACCTCTGAGCGCACCAGCGGCCACGGAAATAGAACCCAAGACCCAATGAGCCAGCAGCGTCCAAATGGACCTGAAAACGTCAAAGGTAGATTGCTCTCTCTTTTGGCTCGCAGCAGACACGATGCTGATGTTCCAATGCACTGACCAAAAGAGGAAGCTCTGGGTCACGTGTATGGGCATATATAGGCCCCTTGATCGGTTTGGCTAGCGTCCCATTGGCCTGATTAAACCCAGGATCAAGGGACCTACCAATAGGGTGTGGGGGCTATCCAATCATACCCACCCACAACACAGGGTTTGGTTGCCAGGTCGCACTGCAACACTGAGGAGCTCACACTGAGGAGCTCTTGGAGGAAGGACACGATTTGCAACTGCATGCAATGCATGATGCCTTTTATTACACTTGCAAAACAAAACTCATAACCCCACACACCTCTCTCCACATATGAATAGGAGCTTTCAAGTATGCTATTTCTTTTTTTACCCTTTCCCACACACCCCTGCAATTTGAACAGAAATAAAAGGAGAGAAGAAGTGGTGAAGCTCATCTCTTTTGTTGGTTGGTTTCTCCTTACATTGGGGGGGGGAATAGAAGGCTTTCGTGGGTTTTGGGTCTGCCTGCCAACTTCCAATATGCCACATAACAGGAAGGATGCCAAGGTTGTGGCGTGGGGATCTTTATCTTGTTAATGGCATGGATTTATTACCAGTCGTGAATCACTTGGAGTGGTGTTCCGCCCATGTAGCCTATGGCATGCGGTCAACCCATCTATTATTGCAGGGGCCTGCGATGGCCCTATAAAGTGGACCATTAAAACCACTGAGCTCAAGTGTCTAAGGTGCTGTTTTTAATTACGTTTATATCTCTCTTCCTCTTTTATGCCCCCGGTTTTTATGCATTCCACATGGTTTTCTGGCAGGCATGGATATCCGCTAAGTGGAGAGGAAAGGCGGCTTAAACAAACTGTCAGGCAACTCTCTGCAGCAGGACACACTAAGGACACACTACAATTTGGCAGCAATTAGGGTCCTATATATCTCCATACACATTCCTGGTTCTTTTTCTTTCTCAAAAAAAGAAAGCCACGATTAGCTGCCCTGTTGAAAAAGACCAAAGGTTCTTCCACTATAGCAGGCATGTCCAACAGGTAGATCGTGATCTACCGGTAGATCACTGGACGTCTGTGGTAGATCACCGGTAGATCAGTGGCTCCCCCCAAAGAAGCTAAAAAACTTTGGCTACCCTAAAAAAGCTCAACATCTTTGACCTGCACCCCTAAAATGACCTGAACCACCAAAAACAAGGCTTTCCTTCCTTAAAAAAAAGTTCAATGTTGCTTTCCTCTTCCCTAAAGAAGCACAACAACTTTGACCTAACCCCACCCCAAAAAAGGGGGGTAGATCACTGCCAGTTTTTAACTCTGTGAGTAGATCGCAGTCTCTTGGAAGTTGGCCACCCCTGCACTATAGCATTCTGCTTCCAACAAAAGCTAGCCAGATGCCTGTGGCTGATCATAAGTTAAGGCAATGAACTTGTCCTGAGATTTCCCCAACCCAGCTCAGAGAGACTCCTATCACTCCCTATCATAGCAAACTCAGGTGGTGAGTTCCAGTGGTATTAGATCCAAACGAAGGTCGCTGCGGGAGGAAAGGGGGGGGTATCCAAATGTAACTTCAAGGTTAGTAGATGCCAATAGGCAGGTTGTCTGCATATATTATGGAGCAGTTTGGTAGTTCAGACATATTGGTTTTACTATTCAAAACGTTAATCTAGAAATGATTGGATACTTACGATTCAAAAATATGAGTACAGAATTACTTACAAGGGATATTTCCAAGGCTAGATTTTGGAATTGGTTTCGAATTTACTGATAGCAGCAAAAAATAGCAATTGCTAAAGAATTGAAGGGAGGTCCGGTGCCATCAATTCTGGATTGGTTTGAAAGGGTCTGAAATAAAATAAGGTTAAATGAAACTTGCATATTCTATCAGAGAGAGAAAGGTTCTTGGTTTTAGAACAGTGGTCAATTTCTATTATGTTTTGGGATGATAAGGTACAGGATGGTGAATAGCCATATGATTTATTCACATTGTTGCAATATTGCAATAGAAGTTTTTTTTCTCGTAACTTCTGTATATTTATTTATTGATTTGCTTACTCTATGTGTTATTCTTTATGTTTTATCTGTTGTTGCTATTGTTATAGTTATAAATTAAAATATAAAATGGGGGAATCATTGGGGTGTCAAAATATTGTAACATCCAAACCAACTCCCAAAAATACTGCAGTGGTACCTCGGGTTAAGAACTTAATTCATTCCGGAGGTCCGTTCTTAACCTGAAACTGTTCTTAACCTGAGGTTTAGCTAATGGGGCCTCCTGCTGTCGCCGCACTGCTGGAGCACGATTTCTGTTCTCATCCTGAAGCAAAGTTCTTAACCCGAGGTACTATTTCTGGGTTAGCAGAGTCTGTAACCTGAAGCGTCTGTAACCTGAAGCATCTGTAACCCGAGGTACCACTGTAGTGCCATAAGGACTGAGTATGCTCAGTGACCACATAACGTCAAATGTCTGTTGGAAAAGGAAATTGATCTGGAGAGGGGAAATGGAGTGTCCTGAAGGAGGGCATGGCTGGCTTGAACCATGGGCAGGAGCACTGCTGTTAAGGGGCAAAGGTGTGGTTCAACATTTTGTCAAAGGTCTCACCTGTCATCATGTCTAAAGCTAAGATTGCCACATCAGAAGCATCCCAGACACGGAGAGCTCAAGGCCCAAGCCTAGAGGCAGCATTGGTGGTGCCATTAAGCATGACACATTAAGCATAACAGGAAGATGCTGCCCTCCACAGCTGCCATCCCATCACTACCCCCACCACCACCAGCAGCAAAGCCTCACTTACAAGGGTTACATGGCAGCTGTGGCTTCTGGGTTCCAGTGAGATCTTGTGAGAGGTCTGTGAGATCTCGCAAGAAGCTGCCACTCGTCTTCTCACTTGGATGGCAGCAGCAGCAGGGGCAGGCAGGGTGTCTGTAGGGGTGCCACCCCTTGGGATTGTGCTACCCAAGGCAGCTGCCTCAGTCTGCCTAATGGACAGGCAGGCCTTAAAGGTTACTCATAGGGCAACCAGAGTTTTCTCTACTGGGGCTACCCACAGAAGAACTAGATTCCCAGAATGCACACTGGACTGGATTGTAATATCAGATTTTATTTTATTTTTTGAAAAAAGCAGCACAGATATTCACTGGGCGAACAAAAATAAGGTTATGAATATGCTTTTCTAAATATATTCACAAACATAAACATTCAGGGTTGTATTCAACTACAGTGGATGCTCGGGTTGCAAATGTGATTCATGCAAGAGGCACGTTCGCAACCCACAGCGTTCGCAACCCGCAGCGCCGCGTCTGCGCCCACGTGGGTCATGATTCAACACTTCTGCACATGTCCAAAGCACAATTTAGCACTTCTGCGCATGCCCGAGCGCCAAAACCCAGAAGTAACCCATTTGGGTACTTCCAGGTTCGGCACGGGACGCAACCTGAAGAGACGGAACCTGAAGCATCTGTAACCTGAGGTATGACTGTAGTGAAACATTCACACCATACATTGAAAGCACTATGATACCCCTTTAAACAGTCATGGCTTCCCCCACAGAATTGTGGCAAGTGTAGTTTGTTGAAGGCACTGAGAGTCGTTAAGAGCCTCCCTATTCCCCTACCAAAGCTACAAATGTTAGAGTTCACAATTCAAGGGGAATTGATTGTGAAACCACTCGGAGAATTATAGCTCAAGGGGAACTGAGCAGGAGGCTAAAAACTCACAGCTCCCAGAATTCCTTAGGTGAAGCCATGACTGTTTAAAGGGGCATTATAGTGCTTTCAGTATATGGTGTGGATGTGGCCCTTGTTCAAAGAAGACTCGTTGAAATTAATGGAGCTGAGAAAGTCATAGATAGCCACAGACCCTCTAAGTGTCTCTATTTCCCAGAGACGCCCCTAATTTAGAGAAGCCATCCCAGTTTCTGATTTGATCCCGGAATGTCCCACTTTTCCTTTGAATGTCCCTATTTTCATTGGAGACATGTTGGAGGGTATGGAGGTTTCCAACCCCTGAGCCCTCTGAAGGCAATCCTGTATGTTGTTGTTGTTTAGTCGTTTAGTCGTTTAGGTATGTGGGCCATTGATTTCAACCGGTCCGCTCTGAGTAAGAATAGCATTGGCTACAGAAACCTATTGGCTAGGCTTCCTTGCTACTGAGATGTCATACAAAAATAGGAACAGTCATTTAAGTGGGTTAGGCAAACAACAACAACAACAACAACAACAACAACAACAACAACAACAACAACAACAACAACACATTGCACGCCCTCTGCTTTTTAATCGCCTTATTTCTTTCTCTTTCTGTTTGTTTGTTTTCCCCCTCTCCCAAGATAGCTGTTATCTCCTCCCACCAAACTCTTGTCAATGCCATTCAGGCAACACGTAAGTGATATGATTAAAGAGCATGCCATCTTGCATAATTGGCCATAATCATTATCTAAAGAGCCAGGGTGGGGAGGAGGTTACACTAACCCAAGACACAGGGAGACAGAAACACAGCAAAAGCAGCAACTGCTTTGGGCCGATGCATCCAAGGATGGGACTGTGCTGGGAGTGGGGCTGGAGGTGGGGTGAGGATGATGGATTTGTAAACTCCTCTTGGCTAATGCCTCTATCCTGATGTGAACTCTGTGTCCCTGGGCTGCTTTAAAGGCCAAAAGATTAAAAGTGCCTTGTAAAGTTCACTCTGTCCTCCTGTGGCTCTAATATGAGATCTGCCAGCCTTAACAGACCATTGCCACTTTCACTGACCCCTTGGGAAACAGGTTTAAAATACCCCATAAGCCAAACCAAAGAAAGGATAAGCAACAGGCTACTTAGCTCTTATGCGAACCGGCCCTTCCCAAAGTAGAACTGTTATTATTTTTCCTGTAAGGATCCTGTAAGGCGGGAGATGTTCCGAAGGGAGCTGTGAGCCCATGGGGACCAGTGGGACTGGTAGGGCAGAAGGCAGGAAGGCTAGCAGTAGGGGGATCCAGAGCCAATGGCAAGCAGAGCCACCACCTGACGGACTGTAAGGAAAAAGGCAGGCAGTTTAGGGTTGGCTGAGGGTAGGTAGACTGAGATTGGTGTGGCAGGACCCCGTTTGCTCTGACAGACAAGTCTTGCACTGGGTGTACGGTGCTCACTCAAGCCTGTCCTTTATCAGCTTCGGTTTTGAGTGGCACTTACATACTCTCCAACATTTCTCCAATGAAAATAGGGACATCCTAAGGAAAAGCGGAACATTCCAGGATCAAATCACAAACCAGGACAGCTTCTGTAAATCTGGGACTGTTCCTGGAAAATAGGGACACTTGGAGGGTCTGTGATTGGAGCCAAGTGGCATGATATATATTATATTAGGGTTTCCCAAACTTCCAGCACCCTTCACCACCTATAGCTCCCAGGATTCTTTGGGGGAATCCATGTGCTCTAAATGTGCTTTAAAAGTGTGGTGTGAGTGTGACCTGAGACTAGGGTTTCCAGACCTCCAGGGCTGACCTGAAGTCTCCATGTTTGCTTGGCCCCCTCCAGGTGGCAGGGAGAAGGCATGAATTTCCAGGTGTGTGCCTTTAAAAGTGCCTTTTTTAAAAAATGTATTGAAGTCTATGCATGCAGCTTGTAAATTTCATCCCAATAAGAGACAGCTGTAAATTATTGCATTGTCTCAAGGGAACAGTGTGACCTTCTCTGATCCCTCCTCCACCCTCCCAATTAACCTCCATCTCCAGCCTCAGTGGTGTGAGGGAGAGCAGAAGAAGAATCAGCAGGGAGTGCCCCAGTGTCATCACTTGGCCCTGAAACCTCAGGGTCTGGGATACTCCTGAGCTGGGATGTTCCTAAGTCTGAACAAAAGTGATAGGAATGAGAATTTGAGGGAGCCTGGGGAGGAAAGGCAGGCAAGAAGATCAGGAAGCTGGCTGGCAGGTTAAAGGAGGGAATGGGAACCTTAGGCCTGGGGGTCAGATGCAACCCTCTAGGCCTCACTATCTGACCCTCTGGACTCTCCTCAGACCCCTGTCCCTCACCAGCCACACTCCTTTCCCCAGGCCACATCTCTCACAGGTTCAGCTTTCCACCTTCCTTGGATATACAGTCATACCTCGGTTTAGAATCATAGAATCAAAGAATCTTAGAGTTGGAAGAGACCACAAGGGCCATCCAGTCCAACCCCCTGCCAAGCAGGAAACGCCATCAAAGCATTCTTGACATATGCCTGACAAGCCTCTGCTTAAAGACCTCCAAAGAAGGAGACTCCACCACACTCCTTGGCAGCAAATTCCACTGCCGAACAGCTCTTACTGTCAGGAAGTTCTTCCTAATGTTTAGGTGGAATCTTCTTTCTTGTAGTTTGAATCCATTGCTCCGTGTCCGCTTCTCTGGAACAGCAGAAAACAACCTTTCTCCCTCCTCTATATGACATCTTATTTTATATATTTGAACATGGCTATCATATACATTTTATATATTTGAACATGGCTATCATATCACCCCTTAACCTTCTCTTCTCCAGGCTAAACATACCCAGCTCCCTAAGCCGTTCCTCATAAGGCATCGTTTCCAGGCCTTTGACCATTTTGGTTTCCCTCTTCTGGACACGTTCCAGCTTGTCAGTATCCTTCTTAAACTGTGGTGCCCAGAACTGGACACAGTACTCCAGGTGAGGTCTGACCAGAGCAGAATACAGTGGTACTATTACTTCCCTAGATCTAGATGTTATACTCCTATTGATGCAGCCCAGAATTGCATTGGCTTTTTTAGCTGCTGCATCACACTGTTGACTCATGTTAAGTTTGTGGTCTACCCAGACTCCTAGATCCTTTTCACATGTACTGCTCTCAAGCCAGGTGTCTCCCATCCTGTATTTGTGCCTTTCATTTCATTTAAGTATGCTTCCGTTTGAGTACTTTCAGTTTAAGTACTCTGCGGACCCAACTGGAACGGATTAATCCACTTTCCATTACTTTCAATGGGAAAGTTCACTTCAGGTTAAGTACGCTTCAGGTTAAGTACGGACTTCCAGAACCAATTACACTCATACTTCGAGTTAAGTACGCTTCAGGTTGAGTACTCCACGGGCCCGTCTGGAACAGATTAATCCACTTTCCATTACTTTCAATGGGAAAGTTTGCTTCAGGTTAAGTACGCTTCAGGTTAAGTACAGACTTCTGGAACCAATTGTGTACTTAAACCGAGGTACCACTGTAGTTGCCTGGCTGGAATGCGCCATCAAACTCTGAGGATGTGTTTTGCTTGCCTAGATTGAGCACACAGACTGTGTTGTGTGTGAGTAGAAAATAGCCTACTGTACAAAACCTAACATTTGCGCAGTCAGGCGGAGTCCCCCCAGCCCCCCAGGGCAGCCCCGAGTGGAATAATGACACAGGACCACGTATTTATGGGATTAAAAATTGGCCACAACTTTATTAAAATTCAGATGTAGGAAGACCTTGGCGCAGGCATTGGGCGTATATCCCTCCCAGCCCCCAGCAGGGGGTGGGGTGATCTTCAGGGTTGTCCAGCATGAGTGGGGGTTGGGCTAACTCTGGAGAACATATGTTCAAGCAGATAGCCCGCCCCCCCGATCGCCGCCGCTGGAAGGGGGGGGCAATAACCAGCCAAGTGGCATCGCCAAATGCCCCCCCCTTGATGCCCGATTACGGGAACCCTGTTATCGCCGCCGCCATAGGGCGGGGGGTCACCGCCCCCACGCCCCTCCCCTTTATGTAAATGACTAAAGGATTCCGCCCAAGGCCTGCATCCGCCACCCGAGACCACAAATTGGGGTCTCGCCGCCAAGACTACCTACACCTGAACCGCCCCAGAAACCGCCAGCCATTCCAGGAGGCTGTGTCTGATGTCGCTCAGCCAGAGGTCGCAACCTGTGGCTGTGAGGTGAACGCCGTCATGCCTGAACAGTTCCTTCCTGTAAATTTTGATGCTGGGATGCTTCACCACTTGGCCTCCAATGCGCGTGAGTGCTGCACGCAGTGCCCTATTGATTTTTTCAACAGTGTAGTTAAGTCTGACATGGGTGGTGTTGTTGCGCCATTGTAGGCGTGGGAGGAGTTCTGACCAGAATATGGTAACGCTAGGGTACGCTGCCTGCAGGCATTCCAGGTCTGAAATTGCCGCTTTTATCAAGACGATGCTCTTGCGTGCAACCAGGTCATTCTCGCCAAGGTGGATGACCAGCGCGTCTGGTGGTTGGCGGAGTGAGAGTTCGTGACGCAGCCAGGGCATGAGCGCATCCCAGCACATTCCGCGGTGACCAAACCAAGTGAGGCTGATCTTCGGTTGAAGGCCCAGGTGTTCATCGGCTAGAACCGAGGAGGCATGGACCGCTGCCCAGTATACAATGCTATGCCCAAAGATCCAGATGCGCTTGGGGTGTGTACCTGAAATAAATCATCACACAGAAGCTGTCAGAACCCATTGCTTTTACCGGATATACCCCTTAAATGCTGCTGAGCGCCAGCGGCCCAATGCCTTTATGCGCTCTGGGGGAAGCCCACTTGCCGCCGCTGTAGTGGCTGCACCTATGCGGAAGGAATGACCGGAGTAGTGGGCAGGGTCACCCCCGCAGGCCTGGATGGCCTTCCGCAGGACTGCTGTGAACTGCGTGCGTGTCAGGGGGCGGCCTGTGGAGTGCATTAACAGGGGGCCTGGCCCGTGCGGGCGCACTTTGATAAATCCCTTTATGTCCGCTACCGGACAGGGCCCACCTTCTGTGGAGCGTGTCAGGGTAAGGGTGGCACCTTTTCCCAGCTGGTCGGTCTTAGAGGCCCTTATTCTAACGAGCACCCTGTGGTCATCTAAGCTGACGTCCTTCATGGTCAGCCCCCTGAGTTGGGTTGATTTTGTGTCGCAGATGCATTCCCCCAGCCTGAGGGCACCAAAATATGCCAGGGAGAAGGCTGCCCTGAACAGCCTAACCTCGTGCTTGGACCAGCATACACGAGGGAGCACATCCCAGATCTGACTGAGGGTCTCTAAAGTGATTGGCCTTCTCTTATCAGGACTGGGAGGGTGTGCACGGTGCCATCCTGCAATCAGTTTTCTAACTCGGAAAGTGTCGCATGGATCTGGGTGCTGCGAGCAGTTACAGAAATAGGAGATTGCAGCCTTGTGGATACGAATTGTTTTGATGGCCATGCCTCCCCTCTTGAGGTGCACTAAATATTTCAAAACCTCAGACTCCCTGGGCGCATGACTGTGCCGCGGATCACACTTAGCTCTGAACTGCTCAAACTGTGACCAGGCTCTGGTATAGGACCGCAGCGTTGATGGAGCAAGGGCACTCAGTATCCCTGACATCACTTCGGCTCTCCAACCTTCCACAGCTCCTCCGGAAATGTCTCTGGGAGCTGATCGGCCTCGGGCGCTAGTTCTCGGAAGCGCTCCATCTGAAAACGAGACAAGGCATCCGCAATTTCATTATTAAGGCCTGGAATAAACCTGGCTGAAAATGAGATGTTACCTCCGAGGCATTCCAGCACGAAGAGATGCAGTATACGAATCACCCTGTCTGATTTCGCGGACTGCTTTGCGATGATCCGAACCACAGCCTGGTTGTCTGACCAGAAGCAGACCCTGGTGTCCTTGAGGTGGGACCCCCATATGCGCAGAGCTACTAGAATTGGAAAGAACTCAAGAAATGTTAGGTCACGCGTGACCCCCGCTGCATGCCACGATGCTGGCCATGGTTGCGCACACCAGTGGCCTCTGAAGTAGACACCAAAACCACAGCGACCTGAAGCGTCCGAATGTATCTGGAACTCCTCCTTTGGCTGCAGCCAGGATTGCCAGAAGGACACCCCGTTATAAGATTTGAGGAAGGCCAACCATGTGTTTAGATTCTCCTTTATAACTTTGGTGAGCCTGATGTGGTGGTGGCGGGCCCTGCCACCTGCCAGAAGACGATTTAGTCGCGCACAGAAGGCACGGCCAGGTGCGATGACCCTGCATGCGAAATTGAGGTGCCCTAGGAGTACCTGTACCTCCCTGACTGTTGTCTTTTCTTTGAGAAGCATACCACTAATCATTTCCCTTAATATCTGCAGCTTGGCCTGCGGCAATCGGGAAGTTTGGCTGATGGAGTCTAATTCGATGCCCAGATATGATATGACCGTGGTTGGGCCCTCCGTCTTGTCGGCTGCTAGAGGGATGCCGAACTCGGCTGCCAGCTGTTCGAAGCAGGCCAGCGCTCTGGCGCATGCGTCCGACCCTGCAGGGCGGACGAGGAAGTAATCATCCAAATAATGCGAGATGTAATGGGAACCTGACCTCTGTTTCATGGCCCATTCCACGAAGGTGCTAAATGTTTCAAAAGCTGCACATGCTATGGAGCAGCCCATGGGCATGGCTTTGTCAAAGTACCAATTGTCCTGGAATTTGAAACCTAAGAACCTGAAATCGTGTGGGTGCACTGGGAGCAGTCGGAAAGCCGACTCAATGTCGCATTTTGCCATGAGGGCGCCTGGGCCGCATTCCCTTACCAGCTTGATAGCATGGTCGAGGGACGCGTAATGCACCGAACATTGCTCACGTGGAATGGCATCATTCACCGAGCCTCCCTTTGGGTAGGATAGGTTATGTATCAAGCGGAACTCGCCCGGCACCTTCTTGGGGACGATGCCCAGAGGTGATACTATGAGGTCAGGCAATGGAGGCTCGGTGAATGGTCCCGCCACACGGCCCAGCAGGCGTTCCTTGCTGATTTTTCTTTCTGCGATATGTGGCATCTCGCGTACTGATTTCTGGTTGGGTGCAACTGAGCAGGAGGGTGTGCCCTGCACAGGTATCCTGAAGCCATCTCTAAAGCCCTCCTCGATGTATACTGCTGCCTCCCTGTTGGGATAAACACGCAGGAATGGCAACATGGCTGGGAGAGAAATGGGGGAGGGGGCTAGGGAAAGGAGGTGGTTATTTTCGGGAAGAGCCCTTTGCTGGCTGTGATCCAGAGGCACCGGAGGGTGCTCCGGCCCCATGTCCCGCCTGGGACGCGCCAGAACCCGAGCCCCGTGGGCCACGAAAAGGCCGCTTCCCTCTGTAGCATTTGCTGATGGGGTGGGAACCCGCACAGCGCTCGCATTCATGAGCGTAACGGCATTTCTCCCTGAAGCAGGCCCCATTATTATATTCCCAGCAGGTCCTTTTTGATGTCTTAGGGGCCTGCTTCTGCTGCCTATCGAACCCCGGCTGTCTCTCAAAATATGGGGCGACAAGCTCCGACCACGCCTTGCTTTCCTGGACGTCCCATCTGAAGGTGGGGTCCTGGGCTGCGCGCTCCCTGAAAGAATGATCATAGGCGAGCGCCGCCTTCTCACCTGCTTTGGCTTCCGCAGTTAGGATGATGAGCAGGTAATTGTAGAGGTGCCAGGCCCTATCTGGGTAAGCAGCTGAAACTATCCCCGCATATGTGGCAAATCCTGTGAGCCAGTTGCGGAAGGTACGCTCAATGGACACCTTTTTATCCCTTTTCCGCTGCTCGGATGATTTAAACTTCTGGCTGGTACTAGAGGCCGGGGACAGCAGGGAGAAGAGGTCTACGAACTCCCCATTGAGAATCTTCTCCCTGAGCTTCGAATTGAGGCGTATGCCCGGGGGGTCATCCGTACGCTCAAAGTTGGACTCTCTGATATTACCAGCGGAATCCGTCGGCTGCTTCCCAAGAATGGCTCCTCTTCTTTGTGTGCAGGTAAGCCTACCTGATCCTACCTGGCCAATCCCCCTGGCACTCCCCCTTCGGCCGGATTGGTCGGCTGATGGAGTGGGCGGTGCCTCCAGCCTCCAGCCTCAGGTAGGCAGTGCCAGCCTCCAAACTCATAGGTCTGCCCTAGGGTTCCCAAGGGGGCTGCACGCGACTGCGCAAAATGCGCCTCCCCTTTATGTTGGGGAAGCGGTCATTGTTGAGCTGTCCATTTTTACCTCTGGCCCCTGGCTTCCATGCGGCGCAAAGAAAGCTGTGCAGAAGAGAAAGCAGCTCTCTGGGTGAAAATGATTCCCCATCCCTGGGCTAGAGGGTGAACAGGGAAAAGACCCTTAGAGCATCATTCTGACAAAACACAGGTAACGACACAGACTTGACTGGGAAATATTTCTAGCCTGACCAGGTCAGGTGGATGAAACAGTTTGTGAGGCAGAGATGGGCTTGGGTTTGGGATGGCCATATAGTCTTCCCCTCTCCTTCCATTCTGCAGCCTTGATTTGCTACAGGGGGCATCATTGCACAAACTAGGGCTCTCCCACTTTGAGTTCTGGCACACCCTGGCATATGGTACACTAGCATTGCCCATTTAAAAAACAAAACTATTTGAGCCGGCTAAAATGAACAAAGCAAGGTAAGTCTCTGCATCCTACTTGAAAAATCAATGTATTGCATCAAGCCAAATTATGCTGAAAGCCCCCACTTTCTTCTTAGGACACCTGCCCTGTCCTTTGCTCAGGAGCCTCAAATTAGCTACCTGCTCCTGGTTCCGCCCAGAAGGAGATTAGCAGGTGATATTTTCATTGGATTCTGCAATAACAAGAAGCCTCCTCTAATCTCATTTGGCACATTACCCTGTTGGATTTATGGAAATCCCTGAAGAACTTTGACCTCAACGTGTAGTCATCACATCAACCATGCATGCTCAGAGTGTGTTAGGGTGGTCACGAGGAATGCCCTCTGCTTCAGACCCTCTGTTAAATCTTCGAGCAGGTCTGCAAGTAACTGTTATATCCAAAGAAGGGTGGAAGGAGAAAGAGAGGGAGAGAGGACAAAACAAGCAAAAAATATTCACGCTCTCAAATCTCTGGCTGATTAGGAAGGAGGGGATGAAAAAAGAATTAATAATGAGCAAGGGGAAAAAAAAAATAGCCAGAAACTAGAAACACCAGGGAGCCTATTTTGAAACTCAAGTAACAATGGGAAGACTAGCCATCTCATTAAATAATAATTTTGTTATTTTCCCTTTTTAATGGCTGAGGTTTCTTAAACCAGCCTGACAATAATTCCGGTGTGTGTAGCCAAAGGTAAGTTGTAAAACTTTTAATGAGTCCTTGAACTGACCACCTGTGAGCATGAGATACCCAGCATGCTTTGCTTTATAAAAAGGCAGCAGGGAGGGAACCTGAGAAACTGAAGGAGGCTGTTTTGAATTTTTAAAGTGTGTGTGCTGGAGTGGCTGAAGGGATGTTGTGCTGTTCCTGACAGCTAGGGGGCTTCAGACAATCCTGTAGCTTTTTGTCTCCTGCATACTCTGGACAATATAATGTACATAATTAACTCCCTTCGTTTCCACACAAATCCAATGAACTAATTAGGCTAGCCACCTTTTTCAATCCCAGAGCAACATGCCAGTGGTGGGCGGGGTCAGAGACAAAAGTAGGTGGGGCAATGAATGCAAATTTTACTTTTGTACAGTAGACTAGTTTCCACACACATCCAGGCAAGCAACAGGCATTATCAGAGTTCAATGGCAAGATCCAGTCAGGCAAAAGCACTCTAGGAGGGTGCAAATCAGTGGGCTGGGGGAGATGTCGAAGGGCTAAATAGTGAGGTCTGGAGGGCTACATTTTTTGTCCCAGGCCTGAAATTCTGCACCTCTAAAGTGGACTCATACTAGCCTGATTTTGGCACTTCTTGGACTATTGATAGATAAGCTAGCCTTAAATTCAGCATAGTTTCAAAGACTGCAATCCTAAAAGGGGAAATAACTGAAGGGGGTTTAACCATCCCATCCAACCGGGTCCAGCCCTTCCATTGGGCAAATTGAGGTGACTGCCTCGGGTGGCCGTGGCAATAGCCCTTGGCTGTCCCCTTCTGATGGAGGACATGGGGCTGTGTCCTTCCTCACCTGTCTAACGTAGTCTGCTGTGCCCCATGTGGTGAAGGACACTATCCTGTAATGAGGGTCAAAGTAACATTCAACCATTGGCCCAAACTGCAGCCTTTCTATGCGGAACTTGCCATCTGTCTCATGCAGAAAATTGCCTTGGGCTAGTCCTTCATCCAGTGCACTGCTGGGATTGTGCCTGCAGGACAGAAATGAGGATGGAGCAGTTCTCTTGCTGTCCTCAGCCCTTTGCAGGCATCCTTCTTCTTGAACTAAGGATTTTCCTCCCATTATCAGCAAAATTAACTCTCCTCATTTCCTCAGGCTAGCTCAGTTTTAGCCAGATACACGCTTTTGCAGATATAACCAATACATTAATAGGCAACATCTGATTCATCGACTAACGTTTCTTGATTCGATTAAAAGTCCAAATGATGCTCCATTTCCCTTTGAAATCAAAACATCAAAATAGCTCTTTCTCTGGAATGCAAGTACTTGCGGTAGTGGTTACCTCTGATATGCACCAAATAGCTATTCAAAGGGACAGCAATATCCTACAGCCAGACATGAGAAAGAAAGAAAGAAAGAAAGAAAGAAAGAAAGAAAGAAAGAAAGAAAGAAAGAAAAGAAAGAAAGAAAGAAAGAAAGAAAGAAAGAAATTATATCTGAGTTAAATTTGCCCCTGAAACCAGCTGGCAATTACATGGCAGATAACTAAAAAAAAAATGAGCTGCTTTTGGCAGCATTATAGAGATAACCTTTCCATAATGAGCAGGATTGGAGCAATTCATCCAGTGCTCTGGTCAGGAGTGGGTTCTCCTTGAATGCGGCACATGAATATCCTATTGTTACACTTGTTTTCATCTTGGACGTTTGAACAGTGGAAGGAAAATGAGGCAACTTCCTTTGAACGGTTGCCTTTCTCAAAGGATTGCTCACTGCAGGTACCAAAATTTGGGGTGTCTCTTTTTAATGTACAGTGGTTGCACCCCAAATAACATGGTGGGCACTTTCTGGATAATGGGATGCCACCTCTTAACTTTGCATTATTGCTGAATGAAACTCTTGTACCTAAAGAAATCCATTAAAAATCAGCATCCTTTCCAAATCACCATTCTCTCACACACACTCTAATGCAGTTTCCTGTTTTGAATGTGGCTTGGAGTGAATTGGGGGGGGGGGAAGGCTGTGAGCGGTATTGTGACATCACCAACTCATCTCCCTAACAATAATATTTTTTGGGGGGGATGAAGTAGAGAATGAACACACACACACACTTTATTTATTGAAATAATTTATATACTGCTTAACAACTCTAAGTGGTTTACAAAGGTACAATTCAAAAAATAAAAACCAGTTAAAACTATAACATAAAATAAAAAAGCTTTCTTAGGTGCTGGAAGTTCAGTAGGGACAGGGCCTGTCTGAAAGGAAGTTCCATAAAATTGGCCCACAATACTGGTGGATATAAGCTGTGTATCCCAACTACCAGAGGACCAAGAACAGTGAACACTGAAGTCCTCAGTGGTTGTACTGGAGTTTAAGGGATTGGGCAGCCCTTGAAGCACTGCTTTTTTCAGGGAGTACTCAATGGCACCTCTCTCTTTTTGTTGTTAAAAAGTGTGGCACTTACTGTAACAACTGCATGGTGAGTACTGTACCAGAGCTCATTGCGGGGGGGGGGAGCATTGCCTTGAGGTATCCTGGAACCTATAATGCCTTGAGGTATTCCTGTATTGCAGGGGGTTGGACTAGATCAGGCATCCCCAAACTGCGGCCCTCCAGATGTTTTGGCCTACAACTCCCATGATCCCTAGCTAACAGGACCAGTGGTCGGGGAAGATGGGAATTGTAGTCCAAAACATCTGGAGGGCCGAAGTTTGGGGATGCATGGACTAGATGATCCTCATGGTTCCTTCCAACTCTAAGATTCTATGATCAACAGTCTAGCTGCAACATTTTGCACCAGCTGGAGCCTCCAGACTAGCCTAAAATATCCCCACATGGAGTGTGTGTGTGTGTGTGTGTGTGTGTGTGTACATCAGGCATCCCCAAACTTCCTACAATTCCCATCTTCCCCGACCACTGGTCCTGTTAGCTAGGGATCATGGGAGTTGTAGGCCAAAATATCTGGAGGGCCGCAGTTTGGGGATGCCTGGTGTACATGTCTGTATTTTTTAAAACTATAGAAAATGTGAACAGTTCACATAGTATATACAGTAACAGGAGGTGTGAGAAGGAAGGCTGTAATGTAAACTAGTGCCATGATAGATCCACAGGAAGATTGGACAACCAGCTGTGACTGATCTTTAAGCCCAACATCTGTCTTTACCCTTGCTCTGTATCTGCTATATCTCTTGACTTGGAGACATTCTTCAGTGTTCAGATTCAAGGCTTCTAATAGACATGCCCTAACTTGATTGCTAATACATGACACTCAGAGGCATTTATTTACCAAGAGGCTCACTTCATGTGTAGATCAGATGTGGCATTTTCAGCTAAACTTAATGTGATGTATCAAAAAGGGCAAATGGTGCTGCATGACTAAATAATCTCCTTGTAACAAGACAGAAGCATTCCGTGAGTATTCTGCTACGAGCCTGACCAGCCAAGAGCTTCCCCTCCCATCTTAGAAGTGATTTCATTGGTGCCACACTCAGGGAGGATTTGAATCCATAGCATTTCCACATCTGAAAAAGGCAGTTTCGTTGTGTCAGACACAAAACTCAATAGCGTACTTCTTTTCTCTGAATTATGTCTGGGGAAACACTTCACTCTTGCCCTTCACAAGACCAAGGCAGGCTCTACCCACCATTAGGCAAAATGAGGCAGCCGCCTCAGGGAGACTACAACTCCCAAAACATCTGGAATCCAAAACATCTGGAGGGAACCAGGTTGTAAAAGGCTTGTATAGAGCAATGTAATGTTGACTTCATTTCTTTCTTTCCTCAAAGAAAAGAAACCGGGGGGCAGGGAGCGTTTTTGGCGGGGGGGGGGGGAGAGATATATTCATTTTAACAAGCAGACTGGTGTGACAGACAAGGGCTATACAACAAGAATTGCTTCAAACTCAACTTGTCTGTCTTAAGGCAATGCAAGTCCACAGCTTGTTTCTCTTAATCCCTTGGCATCTCTCCATGCCCTGACCTGAAGACAGTGAGCTGAGATGAAGAAGCCAATTAGGTTATAACCTGAGGTTGGTTCAAATGGAGGCTCTGTAGGTGAACTCCACTTGGCTTCTCGAGGAAGCTCAGCTGGCTCACTATACAGCTAGAATGTGCATGAGTTGCTACCAGCAACATCCCAAGTCATTATCTGGCTGGGACAAACTAATTTTTCCCTCTGTGGATATGTATGAAAGGCATATATATACATACACATATATATACACATATTGCATTCATTTCCCCTCTGTGGAACACATGCTCCCTTCTCCATGCCTTGACCTTTACAACATTCTTGCAAGATAGATTAGGCATGGAAATACTAATTAAGAGCACAGGAAGTTGCCTTATCCTGAATCGGACCATTGGCCCATCTAGTTCATTATTGCCTACACTAACTGGCAGCAGCCCTCCAGGGTTTCAGACATGTGTCTGTCCCCATGCATGCAGAGCAGGTGTTCTCCCACTGGGCAACGTGTCGGATGGATTTAGATGACTAGGAAAGGATATTTTATTTATTAATTATCCTCCCTTTTCTTACATGTGTAAGAATGCAAATACCTATTTCAGCAGGGTAAATTCACCCTCTGTGTGTAGCTTATCTCTAGAAGCTTTCAGAGACAGCGTTGTATAACCTTCTGCTCAAACTATTATGGAATCCAGGGATGCTCAGGAAGACTTGGATCATCTCCCTTCTACATTTTCTCCTTAACAAAGGAAAGATTTGCCAGGATTGAACAGCTACAGACTGTGATGAAAATCAGGCAGGCAATAACTCTTAAAAGTTACAAAAGTCCATAGTCCAGTTCAAAATGGAGTGTGCTTTCTAAGAGAATTTACAGACAACCTATCCCATTGTAGATAAGAAGAAGAGTGTGCAGTGATAGGAAGAAGATTAAACTTCCAATGTTTCCCTTCCCACCACAAAAGTTTGGAGGATATGACATCATACCCCCTGTTTGTGACTCTCTGGCAATCATGCATTTGTGGTTTGCCTGCAGATCAATCCTCCCACGCTACGGACCTTCCCCGGATAGTCATGCCATATTCTATGACATCAGCCTTCCCCAACCTGGCACCCTGCAGATGTTTTGAAGTGCAGCCAATCAGCACAAAGGTTGAGAAGTCTTCTCAATGACTTAAAAAGCTTCCCTCTAGGATGGTGGAGACCGTGATCCTGCTGGGACCCAACTGCAAAAACAGTAAGGGGTCTTTGATCTCCCATGACCCCAGACTACCACATCTCTCAACACTATTGAACAGGCCCAAACCCTGATAACTGCCTGCCTTGCTTTATTGTGTGTAAGCTAAAATATGTTTATTTATGCCTATATGCCACCCTGAGAAATTTCGTTAAGGGAACACTGTATATGGTAAATACCTAGAATAGAGATAAATGTTAAATAGATGAGATGATAGATGATAGATAGATAGATAGATAGATAGATAGATAGATAGATAGATAGATAGATAGATAGATAGATGATAGATAGATGATAGATACTATAAAGGCAGGACACTCTTCCTCTTGAATGTTTACCCATTTAACTTAGCACCTGTTGAACTTAGGTACCCAAGTCTCTACCTATGTTGTTTATTAACCTGGTCCCACCTTGATTGGCAATGCTAGCAAATCACTCCTTCTTGAGGTTTAGCAATTTTTATGGAAGTACAACCAAAAAAGCTCTCATTTATAACAAGTGTCAAAAAGGAGCAAAATCTCTTCCTGCCACCCACCCTGCTTGGAACGTCGTCTTCATTTGGAAGAACAGCATGAGATGAGAAACGGAATCGGTCCTTTGCCTTACATGGGCAGACGGCCCTTCCAGCAGCAAAATCAGAGCACACAAATGACATGGGACACCGTCTAAACAAAAAGTCAGGCGCTCCTAATGAGGCTTGTTAGTGATGCTAATCTATGTAAATGTTATTAACTGAGAACATCTATCTTTTATCTCCAACATTTGGTAATCAGGCAATTAAAAAACAATGACATTCCCGGCGGTTGTTCTCCTGATTTTTTTTTAAAAAAATTGCCTGTTGTTGTTATTGGGGGGGGGAGTGATCAAAGAGTCCAGCAGAAGGGAAGGGAAAGTCCCTTATCTAAAGCTAGGCCCTTGCCTTAGGCTACCAGGCCTCATTAAAAGCAGAAAAGCTCTGTTGATCACCAATTAACCTGATTTGTAAGAACTCTGATAAAGACCTCAAACGACAGAGTTTTCTTCACTAGAATAAATGACACAGTTTATTGACAAAAATAAAAGCGTTAGATTTGGGGAAGGGAGGAGGGGGGAGAAAGAGGAGGATGAACATAAAAGGACTTGTTCACATTCAGCTGTTGTGCCAAAGAGGGCAGCCTTGAAATATGTGTGTGTTGTGAGCCATGGGTTAGCCACACTGGTGGCATCCTAGCCTGGCCAGAAAAGCAGCAAACCTTTACTGAGCACCATGCAGACGACTACCAAATGTCTACATATTTAGGAGCTGTCATCTCCATGCTGTCAGGCCTAGTCATAATAGTCGACAGATTGCATTAATTATGGATGTGCTCAGCTCCTGGATGGCAACGCCATGCTCCGGGTTGGGTAGGACATCTCGGAACAAGAAAGAGTCTGGGTTTCTCGATTTATTTGTTCTGTTGTTTTTTTGTTTTTCTTAGCAACTCTCTTTTTTAAAAAAAAACCACAGAGCTTAATTGGGGGATGTTTTGTAAGACATTTTTCTAAGATCTTACCAATTGCTTCAAATTAGCTGTAACATAAATGGCCATATGCTTCTTTAACCCATTCTTTCCTCTCTTTAGAAATATGCCCTTTTCTTCTTCTATGGTGGATTGACAGATATTAGATGAAACAGATAAGATAAATTGATTGGATAGATAAGCCATGTAAGATATGATAGGTAAAGATTGATATCATTGATACAGTTGATAAGACAGATATTAGATATAGATAGATAGATAGATAGATAGATAGATAGATAGATAGATAGATAGACAGATATAGATGAGAGAGAGAGAGATGTGAGATACCGTGTTTCTCCAAAAATAAGATACCAAATAAACACACTATGGCTTATTTTCAGGGGATGTCCTATTTTTTTTCCTCCTCCTCCTGCCATGGCCGGCATTGCTGCTGTGCCTATCACTATGCCTTATTTTCGGGGTATGGCTTATATTCCTTGAATGCCTAAAAATCCTGCTACGGCTTATTTTATGGCTATGTCTTATTTTTGGAGAAACAGGGTAGATGATTAGATAGATAGATGATAGATAGATAGATAGATAGATATAGATATAGATATAGATATAGATATAGATATAGATATAGATATAGATATAGATATAGATATAGATATAGATATAGATATAGATAGATGTTGTTGTTGTTGTTGCTGCTGCTGTTGCTGGTGGTGGTGGTGGTGGCAACTGTCTGCTGTGGCTGCAGAGACTTGTAACTGCTGCTCCCATGTTGTTTTTGCTGCATTTGTTGTTGTTTAGTGATTTAGTCGTGTGTGTCCGACTCTTCGTGACCCCATGGACCAGAGCACGCCAGGCACTCCTGTCTTCCACTGCCTCCCGCAGTTTGGTCAGACTTATGTTGCTGCATTAGCAACACCTAAGTGACCACGACATGGCACAAGCCATATATGGAGGTCCTGGACCCACCCACCCCTTCTTGGCCTTGCTGATGTGGTCCAAAAGAAAGCAGAACAATATAACTGGTAGGTTTGGTTGCAGGAGTTGCTGGAAGGAGGCATACAAGGCACCATCCAACCATCTTAGGGACTGCACTCCAGATTTCTGTAGGGTTTAGTCAGGGCTTTTTTTCAGCCAGAACTCAGTTCCAGCATCTCTCAGGTAGGCGCCCTTGCCATTCTAAGAGAATCAGGGAGGCATTCCTGGTTTGTTCTGGCACCTCTTTTTCTAGAAAAATAGCACTGTGTAGTGGTTTATTTGTGCAGCAAGGTCTCAGGACAATCCCTGTCTCCCGTATCCTACTGCCACACAATCAGCATGAAAGGGGAGGCTTTCAGCCACTGAAAATAAGTCTTCTCCCTCTTTGTGCTGATCAGAGCCAAACAGAGTGAGAGGAGGTGAGTCAAGCACTGAGGATTGGCTCCTAGGGTCATTCTGGAGAAAGTGCATGGGAAGAAGCCAGAAGAAGAATTGTTCTCTATGCTCCATAGTTCAGCATTTAGGAACATTGAAAACACAGGGTGCTTCGGCTTCAAGAGAACTTCAATGGAACTTCAAGGAAAACACAACTTAAGTCACACCAAAAGAATGTATTGAAGAAATCCAATTCATTCGCCTTTGTACATGCACGGAAAATAGTAGATCTGGCTGAATGGCAACACATTAAGATCTGCATTAATAATTGCAATGCATCTCTGGTTATGTATAATTATAGATTGCTGTATAATCTTAGGTTGTATAATCTTAGAAGGGAGCAGGGGCTGTGACTCTCATGAAGGGACCCTGCACTTCTGAATTTGCCACTACGCTACTGGTAAACACACCCACAATCATGAGCCTAGTAAATCAAGCAATATCCTCTACCACTCCACTGATCTGTTGGTTTTTACAGGATAATTCATCTGTTCTGAGAAAGCCCAATATAATTGCATATTCCTGTTGGCCCATCTCTATTTATGAACTATTTTAAGTGACTCAATTGACCAGGCCAGATGGGAATAGATTGGAAGTTGATGCTTACATGTATTACACAACAGAATGCAACACAGCCAAACCGTAAGAGCTGCCAGGCAGAGTCTAGAGGGGTGAAGGGTCCATTGAAAATCAGAGAGATTAGCAACTCATCACATTATTTGTGGGTTATCAAGAGACAGAGGCAACGAAAGTGAGACCTATATCCTTGATCAATAAGAGTTTGACTGCATTTTCAGTTCATTTTCTCCTGCAGAGAGAGAGACAGCAAGCCGGCTATTGATCACAGTGTTAATCCATAACTGGTCTGGGCCCAAGCCTAGTAAAACAAGCATGGAGGGGGGGATAAGATAATAAGCAGGAACTCTTGATCCTTTATTATGGTGTGCTAGATAAAGAAAACTGGGGCTTTGCAAGGGGGGGTTCAACGTGGAATGCTTTGAAGTTAACCCTTGCTTGGTTGCTGAACTTGAAGAGCAGGATATGAGTGAAAGATTTTAAATGTGTTTATACACACACACACACACACACACAATTGGCAACTATCGTATGATCCAGAATAAAATAAATAGTTCCTGCAACAAGATATGTAATAAATTTCTTTACTAAAAAGGGTTAGAAAATTACTAAGGATTAGTTTATCAATGGCTACCAGTCAACTGAGCTAAATGGAACTTCTGGGGTTGTACTGTAGTCTAGCCCTGAATACAAAGCTTTGAGGCCAAACTGCAAGAGGTGCATGTGAACAGCTTGCCAGCTTCCTGGGAGCATCTTAAACATAAGAGGCAAAAAGTGGGTGGAGCAACAAGTGTGACTATTATCTTTGTGCAGCAGACTACATTGCAAAATCAGAGGTTTCTACATACACCCCCACATCATTCCACCCAGACAAGCAAGTGGCATTATCACAGGTCAAGTACACATTCCAGTCATCCAAAAGCACTTAAGGAAATCATAGAATCATAGAGTTGGAAGAGACCACAAGGGCCATCCAGTCCAACCCCCTGCCAAGCAGGAAACACCATCAAAGCATTCTTGACATATGCTTGTCAAGCCTCTGCTTAAAGACCTCCAAAGAAGGGGACTCCACAACACTCCTTGGGAGCAAATTCCACTGCCGAACAGCTCTTACTGTCAGGACGTTCTTCCTAATGTTTAGGTGGAATCTTCTTTCTTGTAGTTTGCATCCATTGCTCCGTGTCTGCTTCTCTGGAGCAGCAGAAAACAATCTTTCTCCCTCCTCTATATGACATCCTTTTATATATTTGAACATGGCTATCATATCACCCCTTAACCTTCTCTTCTCCAGGCTAAACATACCCAGTTCCCTAAGCCATTCCTCATAAGGCATCGTTTCCAGGCCTTTGACCATTTTGGTTGCCCTCTTCTGGACATGTTCCAGCTTGTCTGTATCCTTCTTGAACTGTGGTGCCCAGAACTGGACACAGTACCATAGCTGCCAAGTTATCCCTTTTTTACAGGGATTTTCCCTTATGCTGAATAGGCTTCCTCGCGAGAAAAGGGAAAACTTGGCAGCTATGCACAGTACTCCAGGTGAGGTCTGACCAGAGCAGAATACAGTGGTACTATTACTTCCCTTGATCTAGATGCTATACTCCTATTGATGCAGCCCAGAATTGCATTGGCTTTTTTAGCTGCTGCATCACACTGTTGACTCATGTCCCAGACTCCTAGATCCTTTTCACATGTACTGCTCTCAAGCCAGGTGTCTCCCATCCTGTATTTGTGCCTTTCATTTTTTATTTTTTATTTTGCCCAAGTGTAGTACTTTACATTTCTCCTTGTTAAAATTCATCTTGTTTGCTTTGGCCCAGTTGTCTAATCTGTTAAGGTCATTTTGAAGTGTGATCCTGTCCTCTGGGGTATTAGCCACCCCTCCCAATTTGAGGAAGTGAAACAAGGCCAATGAGAGCTGTGGCCTGCAGTGGTGGTGTGGCCTTGGGAGAGTTCCATGAGTCAGATGGAAAAGAGCCATGCTTGGCTCCCATGCCTGAGATTCCCCACTCCTAGCTTATATGAATCGCCCATCCAGGAGCTTACCAGTTCTGAGTGACCTCTTCACCATACATGTGTTTCAAGATCTCCTATGAGGCCATGCTGTGAGTCCCTCCATGGAAGTATGTGGGGGGGGTGACTTTATCTAGAAATGATTTGGGGATGATGTGTGTGGGGAGCTGAAGTAAGCTGGAGCATGACCTCTTGGATCCAAAGCTGGGAGTAGTTGAATTAAAGGGGAACTGATTGGAGTGACCTGGGATGGGGTGCAAAGTAACTGGATATTTTGCATGAGGAAATTTGGATGTAGAATTAGTCAGGTTGTCTTTTGTGACATTTAAATACTAAATCCAATGCACATAAATTAGCAGAGGCAGATTTAATGCAAAGCTGTGCCTATGGGTCCATAGCCTGAATGTTTTCAATAACAAGCAGCACCCCTGAAGGCAAATCTCCTTGAGAGAGACTTTGGGACTCTCTGACTGTTTTGGGGGGAAGAGTTGTTGGCTCTAAAGAGCATATTAATTACTGCAATAACTTAATGTTTTAATAAAAAAAGATTGTATACCCACTAGGCCAAAAGACGTTTGATATTTTAATAGCTAAACAAAAAGTCATGCTCAGAGGATACATAAACCAAACTTCCATTTCCTTTTTTAAAAAAATCCTGTCCCTACCCCCTTTGCAAAGACAGAATCTGTCCATATGGGGAGTTCCATCATGACAAATAATCAATCTAACTTAAGATGTGACAATATGATCCCCAAATAAAATAAAGGCGCCTGAAGGAAGACAACAGGAATCCCCAATTAGAGGATTCACAGAAACCAGGAATCTCACTTTCTATGCCACCATGGCAGTTTGCTGGAAGAAGGATCTGCATATATTGCATTTAGATCCTCCATGGAACTGTTTTGCATAAAGTCCTTGGTTCAATCCACAGCTTCTTCCAGAACGACTACATTGCCTTTTTCCCAATAGACCTACTCACCGCTTCACTATAGCACTATTACTGTAAATAACAGTGGGGGGTGGTATTGCAGCTACCATTCTATGAAGACCATGAGACAAAAGGGACTAAAGGGGTCTATAAAGGACTCAGGTGCAGACTGAGATGCTCTTGACTTGCCAGTTCCATCTTCCATGCTTGACCACCTGCTTGCCTGCCCGCTTACAGATCCTAACTCAAGACAGAAAGCCACTGTGTAGAGATTCCAGGAACAGGAACTAAGGACAGCCAGAGCCTCTATCTTAAAAGGTGGGAAACATCATGGCTCAGTGGTAGAAAATCTGCTTTGCATGCAGAAGGTTCCAAATTCAATCTCTGGAATCTCCAGGTTAGCCTGATAATGCCCTCTATCTGAAACCTTCGAGAGCCAATGGTGAGCTAGATGGTCTGGTGATCTGATGGTCTGACTTGATGTAAGACAGCTTCCTACATTCCTAGGAGCTTCTATTCCTCCCAACTGATAGGTGCTATTTTCAACCGATTGACAAAAGAGGCAATGTGATGTGCTGTAGAATGTGAGTCTAGAGCCCCATTGCAACCATTCTGCCAGCTGTGCGTTGACTTCATTTTCCTAAATCTCATAAAAGAAATTCAATTTGCAATCAACCTTGCCTGCATTGTTATTTAAAAGAAGCAGCCAGGCAACAGTAACGAAATTAATTCATTTTTCTAATAAACTATTGCAGGATGTTGAGAAAATTCTGATAATACAGAGGAGTCTTATTAGGATCATCAGTATTAACACCAAATCCTTTTGTGCTCATTAAAGGAAATACAGTCAATTCAATTAATGCACATTAATCCCCAGTTGACATTAAAATCTGCTAAAAACCAATATTGATAGAGATTATTAAAAGGGAAGCATTGAAAGAAGGGGTGGAGGATGGAGTTGGCCGCCATATAAGAAATAAAACAAACCTTTCTGCACAGCCGAAATGTATAACACAGTATTGGAATCTCTTGACAAGATATGAAAAATGCTTGGAAGTCCTATAAGAAAGGCCTCTTGGTCTGTAGACATACTCATGTACAGGAAGAGGGAATCAAGGAGAACCCATTTTGGAACCAGTCTGAGTTCAAGTCTAGTAGAATAAGCACACACGCCACATGAAAGATAATAAGCATACCTAGAGCCATCTAAGAAATCCCTCATCTGAAGCCACTGAGGACAGGTGCCAGACCATTGGCCAAAGCATGGCTTTTTCGGTGGTGTCTCCCATCTTTTGGAGTTATCTTCCAAGGATGACCCATTGCCTGCATTTCAGTGGTTAAGACTTTTCTGTTTTGGAAGTTCTTTGGATAAGCTGTAGGTTTCAGAAGGTTTAGCTCTGTACCGGAAGTTCTTGAAATTTATTGCTTCCACTTATTCCGCCTTTATGTAGAGCTTCAGGTGACTCATAAGATTATCTACACTGCACACTAAAGACCACTGTTGTGCCAAAAGAGGACTACTGATGTTTTCTGAGAGCTGGTGGAAAGTCATACCAGTTACCTTGAACCCTCTCCAGCATGCTGAAGAGGATGTTTTGCCTAGGTAGCTGAGTGTTACAGGTGTTAGATGCCATCTGTGTATTAACTTAAGAGTTTTCTCTGCTTCAGGTTGATGCTGATTTGGGGTGGGGACGGGGTGGGGTGGGGAGTTCTCCACAGATCTTCAATTTCTGTGTCTAGGTCCTTTTCCTAATTTTACTTGCTAGTTGAAGATTGTCCAATGGTTAAGTCGCTCAGTATTTTGTATAGAGTTGATAGTAATGTTTTTTTAGAGTCCAGTCATGTTCAGAATTAGTTTTTCAAATGGTGTCAATGGTCCAATTGCTTGAGATTTGACTGCTGAATTTGAAATAGAATGTGAAACCTGGTGAACTAATAGCCAGTTCACCTTGCATCCCTCCAGCCTTTCCATGATTTGCCCTCCTGTAAGAGGAGTGCCATTTTCACAGAAGTGAACCAATCTGTACAAGTCTTTTTTCTTTCCATCTTGTATCAATCAGGTTTGTAGAAGGAGGGCTGCAACGAGAAGGGAATCAATGGTGATACAGGTGGTGTTAATTTTGATTAACGTTCTTACTCTTACATGCACTGCGTGAATGCTTGCCTGCAATTTCATTCATGAAAAAGAAGTGTGCTGCAGCAATAAGAAATCTGGGGAACTCTGGTTTTGATCAAGCATGCAAATTATGTTATGGAATAATAATAATAATAATAATAATAATAATAATAATAATAATAATAATAATATATTTATTTATACCCCTCCCTCCCCAGTCAAGACCGGGCTCAGGGCGGCTGACACCAATAAAATTACAATAAAACATAAAAGAAAGAAAAACAATTAATTAAAATACGAGTTAAAATACAGTTTAAAATTTAAAAATTTAAAAATGCAGCTTCGTTTTAAAGTAGCCCATAAATCGAAACCATAAGGGGGGGGGAAACATAGGGGTCAGACTGAGTCCAACCCAAAGGCCAGGCGGAACAGCTCCATCTTGCAGGCCCTGCAGAAAGATGTCAAATCCTGCAGGGCCCTGGTCTCCTGTGACAGAGCATTCCACCAAGTCGGGGCTAGTACTGAAAAGGCCCTGGCCCTAGTTGAGACCAACCTAACCATCTTATGGCTCGGGATCTCCAAAGTGTTACTATTTGTGGACCTTAAGGTCCTCCGTGGGGCATACCAGGATAGTAGTAGTAGTAGTAGTAGTAGTAGTAGTAGTAGTAGTAGTAGTAATTTATTTATACACCGTCCTTCTGGCTGGGTTTCCCCAGCCACTCTGGGTGGCTTCCAACAAAAGATTAAAAATACGTACATTAAAACATCAGTCATTAAAAACTTCCCTAAACAGGACTGCCTTCAGATATCTTCTAAAGAGTGTTTCCTCCCACCCACCCACCCACCCTTAAAATATCATCATGTAACAAACATGGCATAGTCAGTTAAATAAAAATTAGAGTTAATTTTTAAATAAGAGGTAAGAATGATTTGTGCTAAGATGTTTTCCATTCTCCTTATGATCCACATAGGTGTGTTTTGGAGCTGACTCTGCTTCCCCTTTCGTATTGTCACATTTGCTTTCAAGTGTGTGAAAAATAGGGGAAAGTGTCAGGCCTTATCTTGTGTTTGACCTTGATTTCTTTTTTCCCCCTTCTTCGTTGGCAAGCTCTACTTCCCCTTATCTAGATAAATCCATTACTCTCACCATCATAATGTGGTTGAGCAAACATTACAGCTGGCCCACAAACAGCACCGGAGTTAACTTCTAATCTCTTCTTGACTTCTTAAAAAAGAGGCAAAAAAAGAAATTGCTGATTAGGTTTCAAGCTCTTTGGGTCATTATCTGATTTTGCTACTCACACGATGAAAAAGCAATCCTTTTGTATTTTTTATTATTTTTTTAAAGGCAGCCTAACAGAAAAGCTAGTTTTAGAAAATGTGTGCTTGCTTAGGAAAGTGTGCTTTTTGAAGAGGTGGGGAGGGCAGGTGTTTGCCACTCTCTGCTGTGTAAACTAGTTTAACTCTTTCTTGAGGAACAAAAGCTTGGGAGAAAAGAAAGAAGCATGAGAGCCCAGGGGAGTGAGAACAATCTCTGCTTCCCATAAGAGAGAGGGGTTTTTTTATTACTATTATTATGTAAAAAATAAAAGGGCTGCTTGATCTTTTCCCCTGTTAGGAGGACTTTGTATTGTCTGCTGGGGGTTCTGGTGCCTTGGTTCCATTCTGATATAAGTATGATTATTATTGCAGTGAAATACAGAACAAAGCACATTTTCCAAGAAAGATGAAACAAAGGCAAATCTAAAGAGAAGTTATCCCATCAGGTTTTCCAAAGAGAGGGAGGAATTAAGTCTCTCACTTGAAAGCTTCAGTGGGGACACAAATTCTTCTGTTGCAGGTAAACTGTGAAGACCAAAACAAAACAAAACACTCTCATGATTTTTTATGTCTGTGATGGTTGTGGATTTTGATTGATTGTGGGGGGCACATTATCATCTGTGCTTGCTCTTTGATCCTTTTCTGCCGATTTCCTAGCGAATATTCTCTTCAAAAAGAAAGAAAGGAACAGCAAAGATTAGCAAGGGGTAGGAAAGTTTGGTGGCCTGGAGATAAGGGAAAGAGGGTTTGATGTGGCAAGGTGAAAAGGCAGCATGTGTAAGGAAACTGCAAGGCATTGTTGGGTCCTGTTTGCACAGCTTACCTCTGCAAGTCAACTTACAAGAGCCCAGTATTCAGAAGTCGATCTGTAATGCCCGACTTGCAAACTCAGAGGGTGGTGGAAAATACAAGCTTCCTTGTAACAAGAGGCCGGAAATCGTGCTTTCAAACAAGTATCCCTTTACTGCATGAGCCAGGCAAGTGATAAATCACATTACGGTTCCTCAGATGTCAGTTTCATTTCCCCATAGGAAAATGAAACAGTGTATCTGATTAAAAGGCAAACCAGAGCAACCTCTGGTATCAGCCAGCCCATCTTCTAAGTTTCTGGTGTATGATCCTTTGGGAAGAGATGTTTTGTTTGTGCTGTGTGTTGGTCAGTAAAGGGTGCTACTGATGCTAATAATAATAATAATAATAATAATAATAATAATAATAATACTGAGGACAACAGTAACATCATAACAACAATCGTATTAAAAACAACACATATGTTGCAGTGTAATAATAACACTTTCTCCAGCTTTTATTTGTTGCACCATCTTAGTTAAAACTAGGTGAACTATGGAACTTGCTCTCACGGGAGGCAGTGATGGACCCCAACTTGGATGGCTTTAAAAGAGGGTGAGACAAATTCATAGAGGAGAAAGCTCTCAGTGGCTACTAGACAGCTATGTTCTACCTGCACTGTCAGAGACTGTGTCCCTCTGAATACCTGTTGTTGGGAACCACAGCACAGGCAAGTGCTGCTGTGTTCAGGTTCTGCTTGCAGGTTCCCAACAGGCATCTGGTTGGCCACCAGACAGTGTAGGCCTTTGGTTTGATCCAGCAGGGATCTTCTTACATTCTTATTTCATCAATCATTACTCATCCTAACTAACACTGCCTACCTATATCACTCTTCGTGAACTTGGTTCTCTCCATATATTTTCTCATACTCACTTAATGCATCAGTTCAAACGATCCATTACAGATCAACTATGACAGTTGAATGCCTCTATAAATTCATAGTGAGGTGGAGGAGGAGGAGGGAGGAGGAGGAGGAGGAGGAGGAGGAGGAGGAGGAGAAGAAGAAGAAGAAGAAGAAGAAGAAGAAGAAGAAGAAGAAGAAGAAGAAGAAGAAGAAGAAGAAGAAGAAGCCCAGACAGCCTCATGGTTTTCCCCAGAGCTGAGGGTGATGAAACAATCATTGAGATGGCTAGAGTTGTGGAAAACTCATTCTGAATTGGACCGAACATGGGTTAGAGCTCAACGTCGATCCTACCAAGTGGCTACGGCGAAGAGGCCCTTCTTCACCTTCTTCACCTCCTCTATTGCATCTTCAGAAAGCAGCAGCAGGAGACTCTTTCAGGTGGTTTGCAATCTATCAGAACCACCTTTGTCATTGGGGCCTGGTAAGGACCCCAAGATCTCCTGCAATGCTTTTGCAAAGTTTTTTGTAGATAAAGTCACTTAGATTCAGAAGGAAGTAGACTCCACCATGGGAGCAGGGCTGGGGCAGGAGAGTACTGGAGTCCTGTCTAGTCATGTTATATGGGATCAATTCCTTTGAGGATGTGGACAGGCTGCTTGGACGAGTGAAACCAACCACCTGTCTTCTTGATCCTTGTGCAGCCTGGCTCATAAAAGCAAACCGGGAAGAACTGGGTGATGGTCTCTGTGGGGTGGTGAATGCTTCCCTCTGTGAGGGAGCCTTCCCATACCTACTGAAAGAGACGTTCATTAAACCACTTCTTTAAAAAAATCTTTAGACCCCACCAATATGGCCAACTATCGCCCAGTCTCAAATCTTCCATTCTTGGGCAAGGTGATTGAGTGGGTGGTTGCTGAACAACTCCAACCATGCCTGGAGGGTGCAGACCATTTGGATCCCTTCCAATCAGAATTCAGGCCTCATCATGGGCCTGAAACTGCCTTGGTCGTGCTGGTTGATGATCTCTGGCAGGCTAGGGACAAATGTGAAAGCTGCTTCCTAGTTCTGCTGGATCTCTCAGCGGCCTTTGATACCATCAATCATGGCATCCTTCTGGGTCGTCTTGGGGGGGCTGGGAGCTGGGGGCACGGTCATTCAGTGGTTCCGCTCCTTTCTCCTGGGCCATGTCCAGAAAGTAGTGTTGGTGGATGAGTGTTCAGACCCCTGGGCTCTCACTTGTGGGGTGCCTCAGGGTTCTGTCCTCTCCCCCATGCTTTTTAACATCTACATGAAGCCGCTGGGAGAGATCATCAGGGGATTTGGGCTGGGTGTTCATCAATATGTGGATGATACCCAGCTCTACCTCTCTTTTAAATCAGAAGCAGTGAGGGCAGTGAAGGTCCTGTGTGAGTGTCAGGAGGCGGTTGGTGGATGGATGGCAGCTAACAGATTGAGGATGAATCCTGACAAGACATAAGTACTGTTCTTGGGGGACAGGGGGCAGGCTGATGTGGAGGACTCCCTGGTCCTGAATGGGGTAACTGTGCCCCTGAAGGACCAGGTGTGCAGCCTGGGAGTCATTTTGGACTCACAGCTGTCCATGGAGGCGCAGGTCAATACTGTGTCCAGGGCAGCTGTCTACCAGCTCCATCTGGTATGCAGGCTGAGACCCTACCTGCCTGCAGACTGTCTCGCCAGAGTGGTGCATGCTCTAGCTATCTCCCGCTTGGATCACTGCAATGCGCTCTATGTGGGGCTACCTTTGAAGGTGACTCAGAAACTGCAATTAATCCAGAATGCGGCAGCTAGACTGGTGACTGGGAGTGGCCGCCAAGACCATATAACACCAGTCTTGAAACAAGTAGGTAGCCATGTTGGTCTGACGCAGTTGAAATAACTAAAAAAGACCTACATTGGCTCCCAGTACATTTCTGAGCACAATTCAAAGTGTTGGTGCTGACATTTAAAGCCCTAAATGGCCTCGGTCCCATATACCTAAAGGAGCATCTCCACCCCCACCGTTCAGCCCAGACACTGAGGTCCAGCTCCAAGGGCCTTCTGACAGTTCTCTCACTGCAAGAAGTGAGGTTACAAGGAACCAGGCAGGGGGCCTTCTCGGTAGTGGCGCCTGCCCTGTGAAACGCCCTCCCATCAGATGTCAAGGAAATAAGCAACTATCTTACTTTTAAAAGACATCTGAAGGCAACCCTGTTTAGGGAAGTTTTTAACGTTTAATGCTGTATTGTGTTTTTTAATATTTGGTTGGGAGCCGACCAGAGTGGCTGGGGAAACCCAGCCAGATGGGCAGGGTATAAATAAAATTATTTATTTATTTATACCCCGCCCACTGACAAGAAATAAAAGAAGCAATTGAAATACAGTTAATCAATATGAATATTTAATGTGAATACACCACAGGCCACCTGAAGGAAGCCAAGGACCACAGTTTGGGAATCTCTGCCTTAGGGTCTAAAGGCTGAGAGTAGATAACACTACCACTACCTATTGGACAGCTCCTTGTATCCATCTCAAAACTTGTTGCAGTCTCCAGTCAATGATCAATTTGCCAGAGTGCTTCCTCTCAGACACCTATATTGAAACAAAAAGACCCGTTGTTAGAGGGCGGACAACAGTGGGGGCTCTCACTTTCAGGCATTGCCTGGGGCCTTCCTAAAAGCACCTGAATGGTCATCGTTGGGAACAGGAAGCTGGGATAGAGGAGCCCTAGATCTGATCAAATTATGTACGACGAAAAAGTGAGGAGTAAGTGCAGGCCTCTCTTTAATTTGGGAGAACATTGGGAAAGCACCAGTCTTGGCTAGCCTTCTCAGCCAGATTTCTCCTGCTCTACTCCACCCCTCTCCCTGCCCCCACAAAAAAGCTTTTAAAGATCTAAGGAACAGGTTTTACCTGGAGAACACTTCAAAGGCTGTTAAATTCTTGGAGAACTCAAAGGAACTCCAGATATAAAGGAGCAGTGGTGTAGTGTAGTGGCTGGAGTGCTGGACTTGGATATGGGAGATCAGGGTTCAAATCCCCATTCAATCTCGAAGCTCTCTGGGTGACCTTGGACAAATCACTGCCTTTCTCAGCCTAACCTACCTCCAAGGGTTGCTGTGAGGATTAAATTAGGAGAGGGAGATACATGTGCACCACCTTGGCTTCCTTGGAGGACAGAAGGGCCTAAATAAAATAAATATCAATAAGATCATAAGATCAGCCTATGGCCCATCTAGTCCAACATCCTGTTCTCACAGTGACCACACAGATGCTTGTGGGAAACCCAAAGCAAAAGGGTACTCTCCCTGCTGGGGTTTCCAACAGTTGGTATTCAGAAGCATTGCTGCCTCCAACTACGAAGGCAGAGTAAACAAAAACAAAAAAACCCACCATGCCTAGAAGCCATTTATAACCTTGTCCAATCCTCTTTGAAAGCCAGCATAACTGGCTCCTGTGGGAGCAAGTTCCCTAGTTCAATTATTGCACTGTGTGAACAAGTCCTTTCTTTTATTTGTCCTGAATCTTCCAACATCCAGCTTCGTTGGAGGTCCACGAGAGAGGGAGAAAAACTTTTGCGTATCCACTTTCTCCATGCCATACATAAACTTTATAAACTTTTTATTATATATACTGTATATAATACTCACACACAAATATATTCATATAAATGACAATATATACAGTACCTGCAACATACATTCTTTCTAATACGAAGACCTGGGGAACGATCATGTCTCATTCCTCCCAGCCTGAGCCCCTCAACCTATTTCCCGATTAGCCCCCACCCTTCCCCTTGTACACACACACACCAGCCTCCAAGGCCTGCCGCTGAGTTAAATTATGATCCAGAGACTTTGGGGTGGGAACAATCAATCAGGATACCTGGGGCAGTGTGTAATGCATCTGCTCTTTCCAGCAGAGAGAAGCTGCCCCGGCTCATGGTCTCCCAGTAGGTTAAATAAATATGATACCAGAAGACCAAACGGAGAGGATCAGATGACAGCCTCAGTCAGCTGTTGATAAAATACAATCTTCCTTTCATACATGCTGGGAAAGTTATTTAACACTTACAACAAGGGGGGGTGGAGAAACACACAATTGCTTTTCTTTCTGTCTCTCTCAAGTAAAATGAGAGTCGAAACCTATTATGATTAATTATTATTATTATTACTATTATTTTTACATGTCCCTCTTTAGACAAGAGAAAAGCAACAGAGTGATTCCCCCCCCCCTTCCCGGGGAAGTAGATAAAGCAAAACGGTTTATATGGATATACACACACAAAACACTCAGCCTCCATAAGTTAGACACGGTGGACGGATAGAGACAGAGCAGCCCGTCAGGCTTAGGTACATATCGTTAATTATAGCATGTGTGCGTTTGTCGTTAGGTATTGACAGGCAGAGGGAGAGAAATCCCCTTTGCGAAGTGACTTGCAGTCTGGAGGGATTGATCTGTCACACAAGTCCGGGATAGATCGCGTCTAACGTTTGGCTAGATGGAGAAGCACAGAAAGGAGTCAGGATTTAATAGGGTCTTCAAGCGTTGAAGGCGCTTTGCACGTATTCGTGACCCATCCTGCAACGCTGCTGGAGGATAGGTCAGTTAAATTAACCCGTCCCCGTATTACAGAGGCAAAGCCGTGGGTGTCTTGACTATGGCCACTTCTGAGACAAGTGGCAGAGAGGGGAACTTTGCGCTGGGGACATTCGGCTCCACGTCGCAATCCTAGGCACTTGCTTACTCGGGAGTAAATCCCAAGGTGTTCAAGAGATTGCAAACAGAGGCGCACTTACTCAAAAGAAGCGACCTGTTCCTTTTGTTGAATGCAGCTTGCTCCCAAGCAATTGCGCACTGGATCGCAACCTTCCTTCTCTGACAATTTTACGCATCAGAGGTGGACAGGCTTCAGGCTCGTTATCTCTCTCTCTCTCTCTCTCTCTCTCTCTCTCTCTCTCTCTCTCTCTCTCTCTCTCTCTCTCTCTCTCTCTATTTTATATATTTGCTATCGTTCCACTAAAACCCCAAGATCTACCAAGGGAAGTCAAGGTGCAAAAGATAGCAATTGGAATTGAAGGGCAGGATACTCCCAGCACATTCTGAGCCTAGTAGGTTGTTTTCAGTCCCACAAACGGAGCTCCCAGTTCATTGACACAAAGTGCACTCCTGGGTAGATTTATTCACTTCAGCAGCCTAATTTAGGTGTGTGTAGAGGGGGGTCTCATTGTGTTGTTGCAGTTGTTAAAGAAACGGGAGTCAGTCAGAAGCCCTTAGCGATCTGGTACAAATCCCCCAGCAGATCCCGATCTGCTCGCCCCTGCTGTGCATATCTACTCAGAACGCATGAGTTCAATGAAACTTATTCTCTGGTAAAGGGGGTGCAGGAATTGCAGCCTTATAGTCGAAGCCTGTGGACGTTTATCCAGAGGGAGTCCCCTTGAACTGGGGGGGGATTTACTTCCGAGTAAACATGCAACGCTCTGTGGGACGCGGGTGGCGCTGTGGGTTAAACCACAGAGCCTAGGGCTTGCCAGGGTGAGCTCCCATTGCTCGGTCCCGTCTCCTGCCAACCTAGCAGTTCGAAAGCACGTTAAAGTGCAAGTGGAACGCCAATTATGAGTCTGGAAAGCGTGATCCAGCCCATATTATGCGATGCTGTTGTACTGGGAGATTTATGTATATATCTCCCATTGGGCTCCAAACCGCACCCTAAATTTTCAGGTCACTTGCCAAAAGAAAACTTATTGCGCAGCCCTCTACGTGTCTACTCGGAAGTAAGACCCACCGAGTTCAATGGGCCTTAAGCCAGAGAAGCGCGGGTTGGGTCAGGAAGTATATTAGCTGACAGATCTCGGTAGGGATCCTGACTCCCAATTGCATAACAGCGGCAACAGAACAGCTCCCACCCCAAAAATGAAACTGCTGCAATGAAGACAGCTAAGCCGGAGGGGGCAAGTTTGTGTGTGTAGACAAACTGTGAACTGAGCTCAAGGCTGGTACCGAAAACAAATCCACAGGCTTGGAATGTGCTCAGAGGCAGCCAACCCTTTAGCTTTAAATATCATTTATCCATTACACTTGGCTCTGGGCAGAAGATTTTAGGAAATATATACAGTAGGGAGAGAGATCAGCCTTCTCAGAACTATTTGGTGTACTGTATATACCAAATAAATACTGTATTGGAATATATTCTATCACACACACAACCTGTGTGTTATATTAATATATAATATATGTCGCATATGTTTTATGTTGAAATACATATCGATATACAGATCAATCGAATACACACATATGTCAAGTACTGTATATGCTGTGATTTTAATATACAAACACACATACTGCGTGTGTGTGTGTAATTATGTGTGAGTACATCTCTCTCTCTCTCATATACATATACAGTAGCCTACATTGCGCATCCCAAGGAGCTATGTGAAGCCTGATCCCTGCTCACCCCTGAGGTCTATACGAAGGGAACCCGTATATATATACAGAGAGAGAGAGAGCCCTACATTCTGTCCTTGTTGTGTGGACCTGCCCCTTGCGCGTCCTGCCGTTTGCCGCACCCCAAGACCTGGCCGTCTGATCCAGCGTCGCCTCAGGTGGGCAGCGGAGTTCGCAGGATCCTTGGGGCCTCACCTGAACTGAGAGGAGGCGCGCACTTGCGCGAGGTGCGGGCGAAAAGCGCGTCGCTGACAGCCCTGCTCGCAAACATCTCTTGGATGAGGTCAGAGATGATCGCATTTTCTGCCTCGCTCCCTCTTAAGGCCCCTTTGTTCACCTAACTAGCAATAATTAATGATAACTACTGGTGGGAAACGGCTAATAATATAGCTGGCGTTTGCACAGCGCTGTCAGAGTGATCTGAGTGCTTCACACCCGCGCTTTGAATAATCCTGGCAAAGTAGACCAGGGTTAATGTTCCCATTTTACGGACAAGGAGGAGTAAGGTTGAGGTTGAGCCGATAGAGAGTTTATCACCGAGGTTAGCCAGGTATTTCCTTTGGCTCACTTTCCTTTAGCCGGAAATTGGTATATAAAAAATAAGAATCCGTTAATCAAAGCAGTGAAGAGCTTCAGTCTGTCTGTATTCTTAAACCCGTTTATTTAAAAGCAGCATGACATTTTGCTTAAATGCTTTCAGGCGCAAAACTACCTGGATTCAGCTAGGTAAATGCTATTCAATATTGCTAAACCACATCTGGCTGGTTGGGGAGTAAGCCCCGTTGAAGGGTTTACCTCTAAGTAGACATCGTTAGGATTGCGCTGTAAAATCAGGAACACCTTTGCATGTAAAGTGGCAATGGCTGCGATCCTAAATGTACTTTTACTAGTCAGCAAGCGGCCTTAAACTCAGTGGGACTTACTTCTGAGTAAACATGGTTAGGCTTGCGCTATGTTAGCAGAGTAACCAAAGAAGGACCGAAGACAACCTACCACTGAAATCCTATGAAATAAGCTCCAATGAGCTCAGTTGGACTTACTTCAGAGTAGCGGGGGTGTTTACGATGACACCATACGTTGTCAGTGTGGGTGCATTTTCGCCCCCCTTCGAACTGACTCCGGACTTCAGACTTTTTTAGGCTAGCAGAAGGAATATTCTCCCCTTTCAAAAAACAAACAAGCAAGAAGAAGTTGAACGAACAGTTTAGAAGTAGGTTCAGCAGAAATCAAGCAAGACTTTCTTTCCAAGTGCATGAACGCATGTGCGTATGTAGCATTCTGCACATTTGACTTTAATTACCTTGTTCTATTCCGATTTTAAAAAGAGGAAGAAGCCGAACTCAATATACAAAAATAATTTCGGCATTCAAAGATACAGGTAGTTAAAACTTGTTGAACCGCTCACGTTGTGGTTTAAAGCGATGATCGCATTTTGTAGGTATGTATTTAACCAAAATATAGCACCATCAATGGGCACAGAATAGCTTTGAACCTGCCCCGAAGACCTTCCAGTCATTATCATTTTGCATGAGGTTCTGAAAAAACGCGGGGGGATATTCTCCGAAATAAAACCAGCGTTTGAAATCAAGGCTTTTACACCTGAGTAACTTTAGGTTCCCCGCCTTTAATAAACGGAGATACATATCTCCTGTTTCAAAACAAATATTTTCTAGCTCCATTTAGCCTGGGAAGACAGAGTTGTCACAGTTAGAATAATTCTATAATAATAATAATAATAATAATAATAATAATAATAATAATAATAATAGTCCTAAACTCAAATTACCCCAAATAGGCAGAGTCCTTCGTATTCAAGGCTGAAACCGGTTTATAATGCGGACGGTTAGAACAATATACATTCGATTTATTTCTTCCTCTGTGTCTAGTTAATAGGCACTTGGTTTTTCTCATTCAACCCCATAATGATTACAACACAAGCCAGTTATTCCGATATGACTGAGGGTTGTTTTGGGGGGTGGGGGACTGCTGTCCCGATACCCTTACATTGACATTTTTTAAAGATAAATTAAGTGACAGCCCCTGCGCTGGCAATACCAAGTTTAGAAACAGGATTTTTTAAAATAGGCCTTAGGGCTAGAGGCTGCAATGCTAGGCCCCATTTACCTGGGAGTAAGCCCCACTGACTTCAATAGGACTTGTTTCTGAGTCGACAAAGTTATGATTGCCCCCCTGTTATTTGTCCCTCTTTGGCTTAGTCTCATTTTAAGTCGGTCCCGAGTGGAAATCAAAAGCGAATCCGGGGGGGGGGAGCCGCATGTTGACAGGAGGTTAGTTCTGGTGGGAGAAGATCCAAAAACAAACTTAGGAAGCTGGCGGAGAAGAGGGAGAGAGAATGCAACATTTCAAGGCTAAGCAGCCCGACTGTCTGTGCCAGAGCGAGAAACTCACGCTGACTTGTAATCAAAGTGAACGTTCAGGTAACTGTTTGGGCACCTGTTAGAGATGCCCAACAGAACGAGCCTCCCTCAGTTGTCCATACCTCGCCCACGCGCTTGAAAGACCCCCTGAAACACTTGCTGAAAACCGCTCCCATTTGTCAAAGGGCTTAAAGCCGAAGCAAGCTGCAAGTCCTGAGGGGGGAAAGCTGTTCCGTTTGTCTGCCCCCAAATATGGGGTGGGCATCGTGCTGCCCCCAAAAGTTTGGTTGTTTGACTCGCAAGAGTAGATACCTGCCCGCTCGCCCCACCCCCGTCGCTTCCTGCAGTTGGGAGGAGGGGTGAGTTTGCATCACTTTTCTTGTATCGCTCTTCCTCTCCCGTCTGGCCAGGCAACTGATCAGAAACCACAAAGATCCATTCTTTCTCACCCATCTGCCCCCACCTCCTCAATAGTTACTCGGGAGTAAATCATACTAAACCCGGTAGAAATATGAGTTAAAACAAACAAACAAACAAACAAACAGGTAGAGGCTCAGCGCATGGGCGTAGCCAAGATTTTTGTTAGGGGGCAGGCCTTTTCTTTGGGGGGGGGAGAGAACTCAATTAGCTATTTTTTATATATAACCTTTATTGATTTAGGGGGGCCCTCCCTGGCCACGCCCTTGGGCTCAGGTGGCCTAAAAAGCTAGCACAATTCCCTCTTCCTCCCAAACAACCCAAATTTCTGCTAGCGATCAGTAGTAATACAGTTGTTGTGTAGCTGGTCAAGAAAAACAAGAAGAAAGGAAAGGACTGTGAACCCCAATATCACCAGTTTTAAAAGAGAAAGGGGGTTCGCTTTTCATCTGTTATCAAAGGCAGAAGCGAGCGCGTTTCAGGCTTGTCTGATCTACTCTGATTTATTTTATCAGAAACCCCGAGATCTACCAATCAAGCCAAGTTAGAAATAAAGTTAGAAACAGTTAAAATTAAAGAACATGGTGTCTCTGAGCACGTTCTGACTTTTGAGCATTCTGTGGATGTTTTTCCCACAGCTCCTTTCCAAGTTCTTCCTTTCCCTAGCTTTCTCCCTAACTTCTTCCAGCTAATTTAGATGGAGAGAAAAAGTCGTTTTTGTTGCTGCTGGAAGTCGGATATATCTGCTGATATGTTAGAGATCCGCCAGAGATCTTCCAGTAGATTCAGATCTACCTTCAGCTGACTCCGGCTGCTTTAGAGTAGGCCATGTCTGAAACATATGCAAGACCGTCAGAAATATGTGATGCTGAAGAGGAAGAGCTGCATTGTTGTTGTTGTATTTCACAAACCTGCATATATATCTAAACCCTCAGAATTTGAACCCATCTAAGAAGGCGAATCGGGTAGGTAGCTCCAGGTAGATACGTCGCAGGCGCTTCTTGCGTGGCGAAGGTGCCAATAAGCAGAACAGAACTGCAGACAGTTCGGAGTTCTTGAAATTGCCAGGTGTGAAGATCCGGTGTTTGTCTGCTAGTTTAAAATACATTTATTATCCTTTGCCCTAAAACTACAAAGATCAACCTGTTTTCTGTTGTCAGAGCAAGATCAAAGTGTATTTACTGGGGTTCTTGTCTTGAACATGTAATTAAATTACACATATTTTTGTATTATCTATCTATCTATCTATCTATCTATCTATCTATCTATCTATCTATCTATCATCTATCTATCTATCTATCTATCTATCATCTACCGCGGTGTCCCAAGACCGAGGAACGGTGAATGAGTTTGTGAAAGAGGGTGGCGAAGCGCATTGCAGCGCAGCCCTCCTCACAGGTTACTCGGAAAGCTCTTCCCACCTCAAGGGGATTTCAGCTGAAATGTGTTGCGCTCTTACTTGGCGCGGCGCGTAAAGCTGCTCTACTCCTCTGGTTTGTTGGCTTCTGCTAAACGTGCAGGCGGCCCAAACCTCCTCCTGCAGCATCGCTCGGAAGTAAGTAGCCTAGTATTGATTCCTGCGACATATCCTCTAAGTCTAAAATAAGTATGTCCATAGGACGGTCGCCTTAGTCTCGCAGCGAGCTTCCTATGGACACACATATTTAGGAGTTTATCTCACTGGAAGCAACACGGCTTACGTCCGAGGGAGGCTACTGGAAGTTAGGTCTGCCCGCAGGTTTAGCAGAAGCCTTAGAGACCTGCTCACTTCAAAGAGTGAGCACTCAACCCAAACAATCCCATTGAAATCAGTCTGGCCCGGATAACGCACAGACTTTGTGAGCAGGAGGCATCAGGCAAACGCCCCCTTCGCCCCCTCCCATGGCAAAATGCAGCGGATCAGGCCACGTTATTCCTTATTCTAGGAGATGTTTCCTTGTATTTAATGCCTTTTGCGCGGGGCTGGATTTGCGCGGGGCACAGATAAGGAATCTTAAGGGCAGGATTCCACCTTAATGGAAGTATGATTGTTTCCCCTGGAAGGGTCATCGCTCGCTTCACCGCGGAGTGCATGGAGAAATTCATGATTCCCTGGCATAAGAACGAACTCTTAGGGGCCAAAATATTTGAGGGGGTCAAGCCCCCCCCCCAAGTTGATAAGCATTCCCATTCAAATAGTGTGCGTCATGTGATTAATTATACAAAAATATATTTTATTCGAGTTGGCACCCCTGTCCCATGGTTTTTGCGTTCCCACGTGTGCCGATAGGCGATTGACCCCTCCGCATGTAATCTACGCGATAGCTGCAACATCAAGTGATGATGGACCACGAGGGAGGGAGAGTCCTTTCCAGAGATATCAGCTTTCCTGTGACCCTTGCTAGTGGTGCAGCCAGAGTAAGACTTTAGGGTAGCAGTCCGGGGCCCCATCCAGCAGAACAAATGGGAGGGTCCCCAAACGCATCATGGCCGGAGAACCACATTCTTATGTCACCGAAGGACTAACATTACTTCCTGAAAGAAGAGGGTGGCTAGCAAGTTGTAAGGGAACGAAGCCCGGATTAAAAGGGGAACGGTAGTTCTGCAGGTCTTGTTGGACTCGGGCGCCCCTGAGCAATGTCCATGGACGCTGGCTGGGGCTGATGGGAGTTGGAGTCCTGCATGAAACGTCTGAAGGGGCCCACGTCTTTCGCCAGTCCCTGCTCTAAGCGCAACCTAACTGCCCCGGTGGGCGCTGGACTTTACAACAGAGCCAGTTCACACCTTCAGCTGCCGCTTTCGCAGCCGCGTGTAGAGAAATCGAGAGCTGGATGACAGGCACGTGCGAACCCAGTTTCTATGCTCTCTCTCGGGTTACAAACCATCGTCTTCTCTTCTTCAGAATTCACAAATCTAAGCCGCGAAAGTCTCCAGGGCAAGAGAAGAATGAAGGGAGCGCAGGAGAGTAAGATGCAGAAGAAATGTGTTGTTGATTTTATTTTTATTTTATTTTAAACGCAACAACATAACCAGCCATTTCATAAGGCGCCTCCTTGGCTATTAATATTTCATCTTAGCCGCGCGCCTGCTTGGTGTGAACTTTGTCAGGGGGAAATTCAATCGAGCCTTGTAAATATTGATGGAATATGAAATGAAGTTCTCGCTTTGCTTGCAAGTTGCAGGGACCGAGCGCCTGCAAAAATGCAGCCAGCCTTCAGTGTGAGGATGGCCCCGGGGCGAAGGAGGCCTCTTCCTTGTCTCCCTGGCGCTTTTATTACCACCCGGCTCAGCCTGGGAGGAGAGATCGCAGCTTTGAGTTCACAGGTCAGGCCCCGTGTCTAGCCAAACAAGCTTCCCGGCCTCCGCCCCCACCCCCCAGTCCTGCTCTTACATCTGCTCTGCTAACCCCGGTGGGAGCGCTTGAAGATGTCTCCAGAGGTCTTTCGTTCTTCTGAGAGCATACACGAAGCCCTACTGGATTACATTTTTTTACAAAAATCGACCTAGCCCGACATCCTGTTTCCAACGGCGGACAGCCTAGATGTCCTTGGAAGCTCATAAGCAGAGCGCGGGAAGGCCTTCCTCGCTGTTTGCTCACTTAGTGTTCAGGGGTACACTGCCTCTGAACATGAACTCTTTATTCTAGCGATCCTGGACTTAATATAGACCAAATCCTTTGTTCATTTAGGGTTTCCCAAAGTGGTCGATATTGTTTTCCCCGGGTCCATGGATGCAGTGCAGTGGATAGATAAAGACCTGGGGGTCGAAAGGGAGTTAAGAAAGGGCCTAGAGGTGGGACAGAAGTTCATGGGATCGTGCAAAAATATATATAATTAGAAAATATGAGCCTTTGAAGTCTAGGGCATGGGCATGTACAGAGTGAAGCTTGCTTGCCAGTGATAAACTTCTGTGTGGTATAGTTATTTACACCATCTTTTAAAGCGTTTTAGTATTCCTAGTAATGGTGATGGATGACTAATAAATGTTGATTATATTTTGATATTTCTTATTTCATTTACATTCCTAACAGTTTGGGTCGGGGACCATGGCAACATTATAAGCTTATCGAGGAGTCAAGGAATTCAGAAGCTTATTGGCCCTCAATGTGATCGCGTAGCAGTGAAACCCACTTCACTTTGTCTGTGAAGAGGGCAACCCTACTCACCTCGCATAGCTAAATAGATTCGGAGTTTCTTCCTTCTAAATGGCGGGGGTGTGTGTGTCATTTTCTTAATGGAATTAAATTTCACTGAAATCAATGGGAATTTTGAAAGCGAGTTAGGATTAGGATCTAGGAACCTTTACAACCACGCCCCATAACTTCCGAACAACTTATTTCCAATTACAATGCAGATTTCCACAACAAATTTGAAAATACACATTATTGTAATGTATTATAATGTATAATGTAACAATAATGTGTTATTGTTTTGTTATGTTTTTCTTCTTGCTGTTGTTACTCTTTTGTACACCACTTTGAATCTTCCCCCCCCCAATATAAAGCTGTATATAATAATTCTGAATAAGTAAATATTACCACAGTTCCTACTTACTGAACGAGCTCTCACACTCCTTCCTTTAAAAAAAAGTAAAGCAGTTAGCTACTTTGGATATTAATAGTTCCTCGTTAATTTGTTGAGTAAAAACTCTTCACTTAAATGGATTGTCAAGACTTGGGAAATTGTTCCAATCAATGTTTACTCAGAAGTGACTCCCACTATGATCCATGAAGCTTACTCTCAAGTAAATCCTACTCTCGCTTACCTGAGAGCAGGATCCACTTAATTCAGTAGGACTTACTTCTTCAGTAAAACATGGTTAGGCTTGCACGCTTCCTCTCTCATTCATGGATACATCCTTACACTACAACAAGCTGACTGCTTTTTTTGCAGGGCTCGATAAATTCATGTCTTCATATCATTCGACCAAAACCCCATATTCAAGAGAAATATATAACTGAATAGCATCGGGTATTATTTAATGCTCTGTGCCTCTCCGGTGACTCCCTCTTCGAACTGAAAGGTTTATTATAGGAGTTGGTCTGACCTGACCCAAAGAAGCATTACTGATGCTCTGTTTTGAAAATATTTTTAATTTGATTTCACTATTATATTTTGTGGTAGGCCGCCCTGGGGACCTTCGAGAGGAAATAAGGGGGGTGTCAAAGTAATAATAAACATCAACACCACCATGCGTGTGTGTTTAGTTAAGATCCCATGCAAGTCACAGGTAGCCTGGCAAGCCTCAGTCTCACAACTCAATCCTGAGGCCACGTTTACTCGGAAGTAAGTCCCACTGAATTCAACCGGACCTACTGCCAGGTAAGTGTGCCTAGGATTGTGGCTGAACAGCCCAGCACTTCTTCCTAAAGAATTTTTTTTCTCGACTTACATTTGAAACAGAGTTTGAAACAGAGTCCACACTGGTATTGATTTATCCCGGGGTGTGTTTAGCTTCCCATCCGAAGAAACCCTAGTCAGATGGTTTCTTTGCCCCTCTCGGACCCTGGTTAAGAGGCTGCCTCTACTTCTCCCTTCACCTCGGCTTCGTTAAAAACAAGTCCATTAATTTCAGTGGGTCTCCTTTTGAGTGTGACGTAGTCGGATACAATCCGGATCTGAAAACGCTTCCCTGCCCTGCCCAGGTAGACAACTCAGTGGCGTCCATTGATATTCGTGTGAGAGACAGATGTTCTCAAGCTGAAGCCGAAGATAGTCCACATTTTAGAATTTCTCCTAGGAAACCCTCTTGAAGAGGGCTTTGCATATTAGCAAATGTGCGTATAGGTTTTGGGGCACAAAGCTCGGAACACCGAGGGGTAATCTCCTAGTACTGTACGCAGATGTGGGGCCAGGGCGTTACTCTGGGCAAGTTAGCGTCTCATAATGCAAATGTGCCTGCCTTGCTGGATTGTTGTAATGGGAAATATCCACCCAACCTTCAAAAAAGCATTAGATATATAGCAGGCCCTGTCCAACCTGTGCCATGTCTGGCTACACCACAAAAGACTGCAACTGGAGGTCACATGACTGGATGCTATCTAATTGTGCATATAGAAAACTAGATAGTTGGAAGGGTTTTAGTCTATCTAGCCTTTTTCGTGAAGTGCTGATTTTCTGTGTTCAGGGCTTTCCCTGTTGACATGCTAGCTTTCTATGCGCATGGAATGGTGTATGTGTACTCCCACTAGCAGTCTGACTTGGAAGAACAAGTTTTTCTACCCCAGTCCCCCAGCCCCCGGTTAAAATTAAGCCAAGATCATGCGCTTCTTCCTGTTAGTTAATCAGGAAAGCTATATATAATACTCGCTTGGAATCGCAGATGGCCAAAGTGCTGTTGCGCTAGCCTCCACCTCGCAGGCTTTCCACAGGCATTTGGCCGGCCACTGTAAGAACAGGATGCTAGGCTAGATAGGATAGGCCTGATCTAGCAGGGCCCTCCCCTTACGTCCCTAAATAACGACATTCCGCTCCTCTGCATTGTGCCTAGCTGTTGCTAAGCCAACCCAGTCTGTAACGGCGTATTAAGCGTTCTAGAACCAAGAATGCGAGTTTATTATGATAGCCTCTTGATGTGAATGAAGGCAATCGAAGGACCTTTCCGGGAAAGGCGATGGGCGGGCGGGGTGGGGGCGCGCGGAGGGGGAATGCCTAGTTTTCGAAGCCAAAGGAGCGAGTGGAAAAAAAGAAAGCGCTGACATTGAAATCTAGTTTTCTCCTCCTCCCAACTCTGATTTGTTTCCCTCTCTCCTTCTCTCCTCCAGTGTGTCATGCGTTGTCACCTCTTTCTCTGTGAGTGTGTTTTAGAGGACATTTGAATAAAAGGCTGAGTGCCAGGTATGGGTGACATGGTGGGTGGAAATTTCACCTCCCTACAAAGAGCTGGCAGCCCCCCATTTGCATAAGGTCAGGGTAGAGCTTCTGATAGAACTTCGTCAGCATCCCTGTCTCTTAGCAACCCTCCGGCTCCCTCAGTCCCAGCTTCTATTGGACTGGTCCTCTCCTTTTCTTCTTTTCAAAGGGAGGCTTACAATCAAATGTCACCCTCCCCAACCTGTGTCTGTCACCCCAACAGGTCAGCTGTTTCTCTTACACCTCCCCACCCACCTCCCCCTCCTCATCCCCAATTAGAGAGACAATCAGAGGATTCATTGAGGAGTAGGGATTCCAACTCTTCTTCTTCCATTTTTTACTTTACAGTTTTCATTTAAAAAATAGTAATCACACACGCACTTTGTTCAGCATTTATTGATGTAATTATCCTCAATGGACGCAAAGCACTTTTTTCTTTTTCTTTCGGGATTAATGGGACATAAAGGACTGAATGGGGACCAGAAGAATCGGAATGTAGAACTACAGAGAAGCCATTGGCTAAGAGTGTGTGTGGGGGGGGGGTGCAAATTGGAAACACCTGCGGAACAATAGCTCTAGAGGGAGGGTAATAAGGCAAATTGAGCTGGGGAGGGGGCAAGGTTTTTAGGTCATCATCCACTCCATTTAGTCGAGGCAAAGAGGAAAGGGAGAGGGCCCAGTTCATCATCATCATCATCGCCACCATCATCATCAACAACACACGGGTGCCTTTCGAATCTGGAGACGGGATGGGAACCGGGGACAGCCCACAGAAGCTGATAGAGAGTGTTAATGGAGGGTCAGGGCTGGACAATAGTATCTATCGCTGCCCTCCTGCCTCGCCTGTCAACGGAGGCGAGGCTGAGTGGTCCAGCCCCATGATTAGGAGGAGGGGGGAGGCTAGTGGGAGGGGGCAGTGCAAGGACTCCGGCGTCAAGCTGTCCAAGTCGTAAGGCAGATTTTGATTTTCACGCGATTGCGCCTAATGGGTTTCCCCTGATGCTAATTAGATTCATTATTAAAACACACACATCGGCGTTACCTTAATTTCAATATATATACCTCCCCCTTTTCGGCGCTTGATATGTGTGAGAAAGGGGGGGAGGGGGAGATTGGGAGACGTTCCTTTATTTTGGAACCGAAATCATATATATTAGATGGGGGAAATGCGAAAGGGTTGGCTGGCGGATTTTTATCAGATTCCTTGCCGGTGGGTTTTAATATATCCCCAAATTTTAACATGTCCCTTTGCGGTTTGATTAACCTACTAGCAAGTGCGCGCGCGCTCTAAGGGGAACTACGTGCTGCTTATTTGGCAACGATGAGGAGCCACAGGCACATATTGTTTCCTTTGGGTCTTCAGAAATGATGATAGATCTGATCAATGCAAGATGGTACTTCGTAGATTTTCATAAAATCTTCACTATGGACCCTGATTCATCAGTATGGAAGCTCCCTTCTCCTGCAATTAAAACATGTTGTTGTTGTTGTTGTTTGTTGTTGTTGAAATGGCAGGTAGTAACTCAGTATAGATTCAGGCTACGATCCTACACACAACTGTCTGGGGGTTAAACCCCTCTGAACATAGTGACCCTGACTTCCGAGGACCCCCACATAGCACTGCCAATAGATGAATTATTTCCTCCCCTGCTGACAATAATATAAAATAACTGAATTTGAGGGGGCGTGGGGCGCCTTCGGAGCCCCATTTAGACAGCCCTGGGAATGAAAGTTCAAACAGATTTTTAAAACGAGGAGTAAGTTTCATGGTCCACAATCCTAAAGAGGGTTCATCTTTTGGATCTCATCCTGTGCAAGTTAAGGGGTTGGGAGGGACGGAGCCACCTTATTTCCAGAGAGAGAGCGGAGTAAGTGCCCAGTTCTCTCCTATGGAAACCAGCGGGCCTTCGAAGCGCTGCCCGCTTGGTTGGATCGGGACCCCTTTCCTTTAAGGTGGCAGGCGGCCGCACGCACCTCTCCCCAACTCCCCCTCCACTGTCTAGATATATTTCATTCGGAAGACCTGGGTTCAAAGGCAAGGATGACATCCAGGGACATTCCAATGAACGAACTGAGGAGAAGAAGGCGACTTTGTGCCCCTATGGGTCCCAATCCTGTGCATGTTTACTTGGAAGCAAGCTCCCATGATTCCACCGAGCTTGCTCTCTAATGAACATACTTAGGATTGAGGTGTCCTCCTGGCATGTTTGTTGGTGTTGGGGGTTTTGTAACTAACATTCCAAGCCTAATTTTAAAATATAGAAGCAATTCTATCTGAACTCCAGAGGTCCATCATGCAAAGCCTTTTTGTAATAGAAATCTTTCAGATTCGGCACGGTGACCATATGGAATGCCAGCAATGCATATGGCGTCCCAGAACAAGCCAGTTGCTCTGCCATGTCACTTTTCCAGATCGTGGTTTGTCCAGGCCCTTGGAATTCTGATGATGCGGAAGCTGGCTGGAGTTGAGTCTTGGTGTTGTAGGAGAACCTAACAAAAGCCTGGCTGTTAGGTTCAGCATCCAGTTCTCACAGTGGCCAGCCAGATGCCCATAGGAAGCCCACAAGCAAAAGCTAAACCCAACAACACTCTTCCCACCTGCGAGTCCCAGCAACTGGTATTCAGAGACATACTGAAGAGGAAAAACATAGCCATTAGCCACTGATAGACTTCTCCTCCATGAATTTGTCTGCTCCATTTTTAAAGCCAGGCAGGTGGCCGTCACTGCCTCTTGTGGGAGCAAGTTCCATAGTTTAACTACGGCAGTTGCTGTATTTTTCAGACTGTAATGGATGTATGGATTTATAGTTTTGCTTTCTATTTTAGATGACTGTCTGCATTGCATCTTTTGTTATAAGCCGCCCTGCTCCCTGATCTGGGGAAAGGGAGGGGAAAGGAATAACATGCTTGGGAATTAAGATTTTAGATCAAAATCAGTTGAAGGATTATTTTAAATGAATATAAAGTCTTCTCAGCAAAACCACCTGCGTTCCACACAGACACCCTCTGTAACCTGCCCCTTCTTTTTAAGTGGGTGGAGTCTAGAATGGGAGAGTCTTTCTCTGGTCCTCCGCAAGGAGAGGCGTTGTTCCGCGTAGCCCGTGCGCCGTCTATTCAGGCAGGTGAGGGGGCGGCAGCGCCCTCCTGGGGTTTCCAGAGGGTCTCTGTCCGGTCCCAGTCTTTGCCTCGCTCGGCCCTCCACCCCTCCTCGTGTACTACCCGCTTTTTCTAGCCTTTCACAGAAAATTCTCAGGTGATGGATTCCGAGAGAGAAAGCGAAGGAGAGGGTGAGAAGTCAACTGCCTTCCTCTTCAATAATTCAGGTGCCGCGTATTTTCCAGGCCGTCAAGCCGTCGAAAGCAGACGGGAGGGTTCAGGGACCCGCCGCAGACGCTGGAGCTGATTAGCCAGCTAAGGGGACCTCGACAAAGAGCGACGCTGCCTCTCTCTCCGCCGCCCCCTCCCCTTCGCCGGAGCCCCCCTATCTGCTTTTGAGATTACCATCTGCCCGACTGTCGCTTCCGCAACTTTGTAGAAAAGAGGGACGATTGTATACAGTTAGACAGGCTTATCGGCTTTCCCCCATAGATTTCCCTCCCACCCGCCCCAAAAAACCCTTTCTGGTTGCCCAGACTCTCCTGGCCCGTTGAATCCATGCCTCCCCTCTTCCCCCCCCCCCACCCCCGTTCCAGGGTCGTCTTTGGAACCAGGAGATGTCTCTTAATAACTTTGCAATGTGACTTTATCCTGGGAGGAGGTGTCTTCTTTTGTTGAGATGGCATTGACGTGTGTGTGGCGAGTGTGGGATGTGAAACACAAAAGCAGTCAAGTACAACATCCCTAGAGTGGACATAGAAGGGGATGTCTCCACCAGCCAGTCAGAACTTCCTGTTTCTCCTGGGCTGGGACAGACTTCCCCTGCATGTGACTAGAGGTGGGCGTGGCCTCACCTGTGCAGGTAACACAAAAGCATTGGGCTGGCCGCCATCTCTCTCTCTCTTGACTTCGTTTTTCAAGCAAGCAACATCTGCCTAGCCAGAGAAGACAAAAGAGCTGTTTCCTTATGGGATAGTTTCTAGGTGTATGTAACTTTTCTAAGCTAAGTCTGCCTTCTGGGATCCTATTGTGAACAGATGTGTAATGTAAGTAAACCCTTTTTATACTTCTATAGAAGACTGTGTTGTGTCTTATCTTTTCGGAGGGAATAAAGGGGAAAATACCAGGACAATATTATTATAGAGGTTTTAGCGAACCTGAGCAACACATCCGCTGTGTCAGTTTAAAAAGGGGAATGTTACTCTGCTAAATTGTGGAACTTGTTAACACAAGTTGGAACAGGATATAATCAAATAATATATCCTCTCCTCATCCCTGAACATTCTGGCTGGACCAGATGGGCCACTGGCCTGACCTGATCCTACAAGGTTCCTCTTCTTCTTGACTACAGCAACTCGCATGCGGAAGTCTGATTTAGAACACAACCAGCCGCTTTACGCTAAATCAGCCCATCAGCCGCCTTATAGGGAATCGATTCATGTAGCTCAGAACTGCCGCTGTATCCCAGTTGCCGCAGTTCACAGCAGAGTTGTGTATAAGACATAGTATATCTTAACATAAAGCATACCCCCAACAACATATTTCAACCGCTAATGCTTCAGAGCCCACATCTAAACACACCTATTTAGAAGCATGTCCTGCTGTCTTCAAGGGCACTTACTCCCAAATAAGTGAGCACAGGATTGCAACCTGTGAGTTAGCACTGATATGGTTACTTAAACACACATAGGACACAAAAACTGAATAAACAGAAAAGGCGTTGTATTGGCTCAGATCGCATCACAGCAGATAACCGTTTCTTAAAAGGAATCAGGCAAACCTGACCAGTTAATTGTGGGAATGTTCAGGGATGCAGGAGAGGATATATTGTTTTATTATATCCTATTCCAACGTGTTAACAAGTTCCACAATTTAGCAGTTACATTCCCCTTTTAAAGTCACACAACGGATGTGTTGCTCAGGTTCACTAAAACCTCTATAATAATATTGTCCTGGTATTTTCCCCTGTATTCCCTTCTAAAAGATAAGACACAACACAGTCTTCTATAAAAGTATAAAAAGAGTTTACTTACATTACACATCTGTTCACAATAGGATCCCAGAAGGCAGACTTAGCTTAGAAAAAGTTACATACACTTTAAGACTATTCCATAGGGAATAAGTTCCTTTGTCCTCTCTTGGAAGCCAAGAGAGCATCTTTGGCTAAGTAAATGTTGCTTGATTGAAGAACGAAGTCAGAGAGAGAGATGGCGGCTAGTCCTATGCCTTTTGTTACCTGCACAGGTGAGGCCACGCCCACCTCTAGTCACATGCAGAGGAAGTCTGTCCCAGCCCAGGATAAACAGGAAGTTCCGACTGGCTGGTGGAGACATCCCCTTCTATGTCCACTCTAGGGATGTTGTACTTGACTGGTCTTGTGTTTCACATCCCACAGGGTTGTCTGTTGATCAGCTGCCTGGCTTGCATAAAAGCTTCTAAGGGGCCAGCAGGTGAAATAGAACTTATAGCAGAAGGCAACTTTTAGTTAAAAGGTAACAGAACCTCCCTTGGCTCGCTCCTCTCCTCTTGGTTGACATGAGATTGGTGAGCGGACAACACATTTCTTCGATGCTTTGCCAGTTTCCCATTTAGTCCAAGTTTGCGGAACTCATCCTTTACCTGAAGGAAGCCTACATTCACCATCTTTTCTTGTCTACGGGTTTTGTCGGTTGGGGCCGATTTTTAAAAACACAAATATATGATCTGTATTGTTTTATTGGTTCTGTTGCTGCAGGTTTGCCTTGACATTTGGCTAGAACAAATTAATTTAAGGAAAGTGGGCTGGGGAGAGAACACACACACACAAACAAATGTAAATCTACCCGAGAAGGATTGATTTCATTTGGCGAGGGGGACATATTCAAATAACAAGAGAAGATGAACTTTAAAAAAATCATAAATAATAGCTCAAGTTCTTACTCACTGGTAAGATGTGATTTAAAAGATCCGTTATTTGAATTGCTACTGTCATATGTTGAATGAATGAATAAAATTCTTCTTATTAATTGAGAGTTGACTCCAACTAGGTCATAGTCAGAGCACGCCCACTGAAAAAAATGGCCATGACTAAAAGTGCAAGCCTAACCCTATCTAATCAGAAGTAACTAGTCCTATCGAATTCATGGGTGCTTCCTTCCCACTTAAGCAGGCTTAGGACTGCAGCCTAATATCAGCCTATTTATTTCAACTGGTCTACTCTGAGTAAGCTGAATACAACCTAATAATAAGAATAACGCCTCATCAACATCAGGATAAGCACTTGAATCCACTCATTTAAGATGAAATACAGAAAAGTTCATGACTCGAAGAAAGCATCCCAAGCTGCTAGAAAGAATGCCTTTAGCCTCCATTAAAGAATGTGCATGATGCCATTCTATCTTTGCTGAGATAAAGGCTCGATTGTTTGGAGCTGGTATCGCTAGCCAAAGCCATTGTCTTCCTACAGTCTTCCTAGGGACACAACATGTGTGTTCCCTCAACCTTCCTCCCACACTTTCCTGTGGGGCTCGATCTCAGAATCAGACATGCCCCATCACTGCCCTGACCCATGTCTTTCAAAAGCACTTTAAGGCTCACAGCAGGACCCTGGGCAAATCCACTCAGAAATAACCCTGGGACTGGGACTTACTCCCAGGTGTCTATAAAACTGCTGCTTTAGGATAGTAAGACCCGCTTCCTGAACTGTACCACTCACAGAGGCAGGGAATGCGGAATCATAGAATCAAATAAATCATTGGTTGGAAGGGACCATGCAGGTCATCTAGGCCAACTCCCTCCAAAGCAGGAATCTTTTGCCCAACATGGGGCTCAAACCCATAACTGAGATTAAGAGTCTCACGGTCTACCAACTGAGCTATCCCAGCACGGAGAAAGTGTGGCAGGAACTCAGTCCACACAAACAAACCCTGAACACAGAAAACGAATACATTAATGAGAATGCTAGAGCACCCCACCTCCCCACACACATTCTAGCTTTCTATGTACAGGGTGTATTTTGGGTCACATTCCTACAATACATTTAATGCACTATGATAGCATCTCCCAAAGAATTATGGGAGATGTAGTTTGTTAAGAGTGCTGAGAGTTGTTAGCGGACCCCTATTCCCCTCCCAGAGCTTTAAAGGGAAAAATATACCCTTGGAAAAGGGGGGGGGAGGACAGCTTCAGATTCTACGCCAGTGTGGTGTAGTGGTTAAGAGCGGTAGACTTGTAATCTGGGGAACCGGGTTCGCATCTCCGCTCCTCCACATGCAGCTGCTGGGTGACCTTGGGCTACTCACACTTCTCTGAAGTCTCTCAGCCCCACCCACCTCACAGGGTGTCTGTTGTGGGGGAGGAGGGGAAAGGAGATTGTTAGCCGCTTTGAGACTCCTTCGGGTAGTGATAAAGCGGGATATCAAATCCAAACTACTCTTCTTCTTCTTCTTCTTCTTCTTCTTCTTCTTCTTCTTCTTCTTCTTCTTCTTCTTCTTCTTCTTCTTCTACGTTTCTGAGCACAATTCAAAGTGTTGGTGCTGCTGACCTTTAAAGCCCTAAATGGCCTCGGTCCAGTATACCTGAAGGAGCGTCTCCACCCCCATTGTTCTGCCCGGACACTGAGATCCAGTGCCGAGGGCCTTCTGGCAGTTCCTTTGCTGCGAGAAGCCAAATTACAGGGAACCAGGCAGAGGGCCTTCTCGGTAGTGGCACCCGCCCTGTGGAACAACCTCCCATCAGTTGTCAAAGAGAAAAACAGCTACCAGATTTTTAGAAGACATCTGAAGGCAGCCCTGTTTAGGGATGCTTTTAATGTTTAATCGATTATTTTATTTTATTTTATCTTTCTGTTGGAAGCCGCCCAGAGTGGCTGGGGAAACCCAGCCAGATGGGCAGGTATAAATAATATATTATTATTATTATTATTATTATTATTATTATTATTACATCACTGGAGCCACATTCATGGTATCCTTATGCAAGAAAAGAGAAAGAGAGGAGAAAGAAGGAGGAAATGGGGTGGAGCTCAGCTTAGGCATTTAGTGGCAAAACCACAAAGTGTACATTCCCTGACTGTCTGATAATCTCAAGCCTGCCCTCTACTGCCTGGAGGCATGCACCACTGCCCCTACTGCTAGGGACGCAAGGAGCGGCTGCAGCATCATCCAAGTTCAAGTAAGATGTTGAAGAGGCGCCTGGATGCCTCACATGCCCTTCTTGAGACCCCGGCAAGCAAGGCAGAGCACCTTGCTTACCAGGGTTAGGAGAAGGTCACGAGAGGGCTCCACACGATCACAGAGGGCTCTCGCGAAATCTTGCTGGAAGCCTCAGCCACACGACCCCTGTGAGCATGGTTTCAGCGAGGTAGCAAGGGGGCGGGTGGGTGGGTGAGCAGGGTGTGGTGCAAAGGGTGTGCAGAGGGCAGCACCTTGCAGTTTCACCTCAGGTAGCTAAATGAGACAGCCCCCCCCCATCTGCGGCAGTCTCCAAAATTCTCTGCCCACTAGCATGAGGACAGATCCACCTTGAGTTAGGAGATGGGTGAATTTTAATTTTGCACAACAGAGGAATCCAGTGCCACAGTTGCACCAGCGGAAACTCCTTGTGGAACAGATTGCACATTCCCTTGTGCAACAACATTCCATGGGTGTGAAACATTTTGCCAGCAGAAAAAGTATAGCAACAAGTGACTTCAATTTAGTGCTACAACCAGTGTTTTGTTTTTTTCCTGGGGGTACTCAAGGGTGCTCAGAATCGGCACTCCCCCCCCCAAAAAAAGTTTAACACGTGGCTCTTACTGTAACAACTTCATAGTGATTAGTGACACCTTTTTTCTTTTTTTAAAAAAGCTCTGGCTACAATGCATGTAACTCAGTGTGTTTAGCCTGGTGGGTCACAAGTTCTGTAAGTTTGCCTTATGAAAATATTTGCTGTGCATAGTTGAAAATAACCTTATGAATCCCTGGGGACAAAGGGACCATCTTAGTGCCTACATATGGTACTTGTTGTGCATGAATTCTCTCTCTCTATGGGGGGGAGGAGAGAGAGAGAGAGAGAGAGAGAGAGAGAGAGAGAGAGAGAGAGAGAGAGAGAGAGAGAGAGAGAGAGAGAGAGAGAGAGAGAGAGAGAGAGAGAGAGAGATCCTCTGTTGTGGTTACGATTTGAAAGCTGAGATGCTAAGAAAATCCCAAACATCCCAGTCATTTCCTAAGGCACTTTCAAGAAGAGAGAGGCACCCATAGTTGTAGGGCTCTTCTGTAATCATGCAGCTCACTCCTTTATGAAGAGGAGATGGCACATTACTATTGAAGCATGCTCAGACACTTGCTGGTGTGGGAGGGGGGGAGCAGAAGACACATCCACTCTATCCAACTGGTGAGCAGCACTCCATCTCTTGTTCCTGGAACACTCTCCTGAAGATGCCATGTTTGAAATCCCTCCCCCCCCCCGTTGATTATATCAAGGTTTCTGCTAACACCTATCATTTGAAGTCATCTTCAGTCTGCCTTCAAAACCATCAAGAGCATTCCTCTCTTTTTTATGCCACTTGCTGATGCTCCTTATTGAGTTCTCTCCCCGTCTCTCTACAGCTTGTCATAACTTGTAATAAAATGACCCCTTTTCTGGCCAGGAGTTATTCTAGAGAGTATCAGATCTATTTTCCAACCAAGGGGGTTGATGGGAAGACAAGGCTTTGAGATTCTCTGTCTCTCTCACACTTAAATCAGTCTTCAGTGTTGTTGTCAGTGTTAACTGTTTCGTGTGTGTGTGTGTGTGTGTGTGTAAATAATAGGCAAAAGGACTGGCAAATAATTGCCAATTTTGCTTAAAGTGAAATTGCAATAGAAATTTGTGTCTGCATGGCAAATTTCCAGCACGTCTAATACTCCAACCAT